>NC_037670.1:169360148-169723986 GCF_003255815.1 Theropithecus gelada | reverse complement strand
AAAATGGCGAAACTACGTCTCTCCCAAAAAATACAAAAATTAGCTGGGCGTGGTGGTGTGTGTCTGTAATCCCAGCTATTCGGGAGGCTGAGGTGAAACAGTCACGTGAACCTGGGAGACGAAGGTTGCAGTGAGCTGAGATTGCGCCACTGCACTCCAGCCTGGGCGACACAATGAAACTCCAACTCAAAAACAAAAACAAAAACAAAAACAAAGAAACCAAAAAGTAACTGCATAAAGCCAACTCTGATAAAGAGTTAAGTTAAGCTTTAAGTAGACTCTTTGGTCTAAAAAGAAACTCATTAACCCAGGAAACAGAGAATTTCTATAAGTTTTATTTTCGTCCCATAGAGAGGAGTTTCAACAATTGGAGGCTATAAAATTGAAACTTTGTTCAGCACAGCTGAGAACAAAGACTGAATTTTTTACCTTGATATATTAGTATAGTAAATACCAGTTCATATATATAATTTACAAAAATTAAAACAAAATTAAAATTATGTTATTATAATGTACTGATTGGTAATTATATAAAAAAGTTCTTACCTATATAAGCAATTTATATAAATCAGTAAATAAAAATGTTTCCAATATTTTATCATGCATATTGGTTAACATGTGACTAGGGGCAAAAACCAATAAATTGCACTTTAATGAAAAGTTCAAAACCTTGAAAACTGTTCTTGCCTTTATTTCTCTACCTCTAAATTGCGAAAAATATTACATGCCTGTAGAGGTGTGTAATGTGATAATGGAATAGGTTGTGTTTTATGAAGAGATTGTAAAACCCATGGAAAGTTGCCCACAGCCAAAAGGAAATTAGGCCAAGAATAAAAAGCATATAGCTAGTGGAAAATAAGAATTTTAATAAAATTGAAAATGCAACCCATCTCCCTTTTATACTTCTCCAGGCTACCAATGATCTCTCCGAGCTGTGTTTCATTGTTATAACATTGATAAATGTGAAGAAAGCAGATAAAAGTTTTGAGAGTTGGCAACATAGTTTTGGATGTTGAGCCATCTGAAAACTAATATGAAAAAGTTCATTTCTAATATTTTAATTTGGTTGCTATATTAATTGCATAATAAATTATATAATTTAAAATGAGGAATATTATACATGGGAGTATTAAGATGAAAGAATTATTAATTTTTATGTGTAGTGAATGACTTAGAGATTTCTAATCCAGCTTTTCAATTCACAGCCAAAGAAACAGAAGATTAGAAAGAGTAACAGTAATTCACATGTTTAAATAAAGTTGACAATCTGAAATTTGAGCCTATTCCTCCTGATGCTATCTTTGTGTGCTCCTGTCGGCCACGTAAAATAACTAGTAACAGAGTTCATGTATCTTAAAAGAAAAAGAAAATACTACAGTAACATTTACCTCTTTAAATTATTAATATTACCAAGATTACCACCAAAATCAGGTAGGGTAGTAAAAAAATGCCAACACTACCCAGACAGCCTTTCTCTGTTCCTATCTCTAACAAAGGAAGGCATGAAAGAGTATACTTAGGAGTCTAGTTAGTCAAGGGACATTCCAGTTGTATCTAAATGAATTCAAATTAATGACAAACAGCTTAACCTTTCTCGAGGCTTGATTCACACAGAAATTTCCTTCTGCAGTGCTCAGTCTTCCTTGGTGTTCTCATGATGGAAAAGTGGTACTGACGGCTCAGACCTCCCAAGATATGCACAAAACTGGGCAGGAGTGGATGAGATCCTCAGAGCAAATGGTTCTCCCAGAACAGAAGCTCCGTTTTCACTACACCTACCTGCATTCAGACACACTCACATAGGACACACCCCTTGTGAGGAAATACTTTATTTTTAACTTAACTTTAGCTAGGTTTACAACAAGAGTCCTAATTTGTTGGTTAATTTCTCTGCCTAAAACTGTTTATTCATTCCCAATGTTTGATAATGGAATGGAGGAAGAGAATGAGGTCAAGAACAATCACTCCCTTGTAAACTCCTGACTTAATTTAGTGGACCTTAATTGTACTTTGGCAACATTAACAAACGCTGACTCCTATGATAGGATGAATAATTGGAAACACAAATTGAATGCATAACACGGTTTCTTCCTTCATTTACACAGTAATCTACCCTGATACTAGGGACAGAACTGGCAGAAGCATGTTCCACTGTGTTAAGCATTAAGTTAAACTGCAAAGACTGCAAGCCAAAAGGAATAATACACTCTGCTAGCAAAACAATGAAGACGGTGAGGGCTAATTTCAAGGTTTTGCCCGGGGAATAAGGGGATATTAAAATGTAAGTAAAAACCACATTTTATTATAAACATTTTGGCCTTACAAATTGTGGAGTAACTAAAGGCAATGACTCACTTAGGTACACAAATCCACTGAAGAGTAAAATGCATTAGTGGCTGGGACATAATAAAATACATTAGTTTAAAATATGACAATAATGTATTTAGTTTAGGTTGCCATATTTGAATCTACTCTGTTCATACAGTGCTAGGGAGTTCTATCTGTATACATGGCCTAAATTAACACATGGGCTTTGAAATGGTTAAGGCAGTATTCCACGGATAGTGGCATTATGAATGTATAATTAAAAGTTTTATCACTCAAGAAATGGGATCAAGAACCCGATATAAAAAATGAAACTTTCCACAAAGTGGCTGAAGCCCAGACAGACAGATGATACATAGATAGATAGAGAGAGAGAGAGAGATAGATAGAGAGAGAGAGAGAGAGAGAGAGAGAGATAGATAGACAGACAGACAGATAGATAGATAGAGGTATAAAATTGTGTGTGTAAATTCAGAGTCTGATACGCAGGCTTAAAGTCTACAAGAAAAGCTTTGGAAAGGGAAAATGGATATAAGTAGAGGACAGTAAGGGCAACCTGAAACCACAACATAAGCCGGAACCCATAAGGATGAACTAAAACCTGTGTCTCAGTCTTGACGCCTGTGATCTGGAGGGTAGGGGACATCTGAAAGCTAACATGGCAGAGTTAGATCATTTATAATATTTACTTTAGTTTCCACATTAACTGCATAGTAAATTATGTAATTATAAATGAGTCATATTTTACGTGAAAGTATTAAGATAAAATCGTTATTAATTTTTAGATATAGAAACTAACTTTGAAATCTCTAATCCAGCCTTTCAATTCAAAGCCAGGAAAATAGAAGCTTCTTTGCAGAGGAAGCTGGTGTCCATCATGACGGAACTGAATGCACCTCTGGTTCAAGTGGCGAAAATGGTGCAAAAAGATCCAGGGCAAGTGGCGCATTTGTAGGGCAGACGACTGCCCCATTACGTGAGGTAGCAGGTGAAATGCAACAGGTGTATGTTACAGAAAGGCTGATACTTTAATTCCTTCCTCCAAATCTCACTTAGGAATCTATCTTAACACTTACTCTAACTGGAAACACACAGGAAAAGCAACATGAAATAATTTCAACGACAGCAGCAACAAATGTGCAAGGGCTATATGAAAGAAATACAAAATTGTATTGAAGGACATTAAACGAACACGAATAAATGATTAAATATAATAAGTTAGTAAATGGGAATACTCAACAGCATGATTAAAAATTTTACCTGTTAATGAATTAAAGGAAAACCTCAGTAGTACTTTTCATGTATTTAGAAAAATGAATTCAAAGGATCCTGTGTAATAACAAGAATCCAAATGTAGCCAAGACAATTCTGGAAATGAAGAACAAAGGAAAAGCTACACTTCTAGATACAAAATTTGCCCTAAAGTATTTGTGATTAAGACTAGGCCTGAAATGATAATAATGTTTCTAAAGCTGCAAAATCTTGGTGTTATTATACATTCATATCACTGGTAAGATACTAAAACACAGAGAGAGGCAAATACATAGGTGGCAGCCCCTCAGAAATGACTGTAAACACAAAATTATTTCTTAGTCTATTTTATATCTTATACTTAAAATAACCTCAAGTATCCTTTAATTAAGATATATCTTATATTAAAAGTTACCATATATTCTTAAAATATCTTGGTGGCAAATTAGTCAGATTACTACTCATCAATTTCAGTTAAACTTTCAGTACTGAATTGAACTTTAAAAATCCTCTTCACTTTAAATGTAACAGGACAATTCTAGTAATGCAAACACCAATATCACTCCAACTTATACTGAATAATATTTAAGATTCCACTCTGATATAATCAGAGGTTGTTTAGCTTTTTCTGTTGGGATGTCATCGAATGCATCTTTTTCGTGGGAAGCAGGCTGGCAAAAATACCATCATTAAAATATTCACTATTTTTGAAAACCCTGTTACTCAAATGTTCTTATGCTTTTGGGGATGGTAGTCATAATGGTGAGATTCATTCCATGCTGTTACATATAACCAATGTTAATTCTTTATTACAGCGGTGTAGTATACCATTGTAAAAATATGCCATACTTTGTTTAATCTTTCACCTATTTATGGACATTTGAGTCACTCTCAGTTTGTCAAGTGCAAATATCACGTAAGATAAGTAATATTTTATGTCTCATGTCAATTTAAGTCGTATACTGTTCATTCTTCAGCTGTCAGTTTAGAAGTGGATTATTAATCCTTTCTAATATTCTCATCATGGAAGTGGCAAGAATAGTCTTTGCAGTTTTACGGACATAAAATTAACTGTCTACACATTGCATGTTTTTTAAAATCAGTTTTTACGCACACACACACACACACACAAAAACCATCACAACAAAGTAGCAAAATATTTATTACCCCCAAAGTTTACATGTATACCTTCAAAATCACTCATTCTCCCTCTTTACTCCTCACCACCATCCCCGGGAAACCTCAAATCTGTTTTCTGTCTCTATAGATTACTTTAAGTTATCTAGAATTTTATATACATGAAATCATAGAGTATATCTTCCTTTTTGTCTGGCTTCTTTCAGAAAAATTATGTTGAGATTTATTGATGTTTTTGCAAATAAAGTACATTATTTCTTGTGGCTGAGTAGTATACCATTACAAGAATATAACAATGTATTTAATCCTTCATCTATTGATGAGCATTTGGGTTGTTTTCAGATTGAGGCTAGTACAAATAAAATTTTTTATGAACATTTGTGTACATATCTTTATGTGGAAACATACTTTCATTTCTCCCATGTAAGTACCTAGGAGTGGAATGGCCAAGTCACGTTATTAGTAGGTGTGTAAATGTTTTCTAAGATGGTTGTGCCTTTCTACATTCTCAGTAACAGGATGTAAAAGGACAAGTGTTTCCACATCCTTGCCCAGATTTTTTTGGTCAGGTTTCTAATTTTACCCATTCTAGTGAGTGTGTAATTATATCTCATTGTTGTTTTAATTCACATTTCCCTGCTGGCTACTGATATTGCTCATCTTTTAATGTGCTTATTTTGAATTCATGTATCTTTTATGGTTAAATGTCTATTCATATTTTTCCCATTTTCTTATTGAGTTATTTGCTAACATATTGTAGGTTTCATCTTTAAATGTTTGACAGAAGTCACCAGTAAAGCTGCTTTTTACCTGGAATTCTCTTTGTTTACAGATTCAATTTGTTTAGTAGGAAAAGCACTATACAGTTATCTATTTTATGTATTTTTTGAGGAAGCTTTGGCAGTTTGTATCTTTCAAGACATTTTTATACTTCTTCTCTTTGTGATGTATTAGTATAAAGCTATCCATAATATTCCTTATTAGCCTATTAAACTCTGTAGGCTCTGTACTAATTTCTCTTCTTCATTCCTGATACTGGAAATTAGTTTCATGTCTTCCCTCCTCCCCAAATCAACTTGGCTGGAGGTTTCTTTTCAAAGAACTGCATTTAGTCTTTAAGTATCTGTATTGTTTTTCTGATTTCTTATATCTGTTCTTGTCTTTCTTCTGCTTATTTGGGGTTTTAGTTTGCCTTTCTTTTTCTAATTTTTTTAAAGTGGAGTTGAGATCATTAATTTCAGTCCTTCTTTTCTGACTTATGTATTTAATGCTACAAATTGCACTATAAGCACTGCCTTAGCTGTAAATGATAATTTTTGATAGCCTCTGTTCTCATTTTCACTAAGTTCAAAATGATTTTAAGTTTTTCTTTTTGATTTCTTCTTTGGCCCATGACTTGCTTACAATTGTGTCACTTACTTTTCACATATTTGCAGTTTTTCAGCCAGCTTTTTATTATTTATTTTGAATTTCATTCCATTAAGATCTGAACACATATTTTGTTTAAATTGAGCCCTTCTAGAATTTATTAAGATTTATTTTGTGGTCCAAAACTTGACTACCCTGATAAATGTTTCATCTGAAATTGAATATGTGATATGCCATTGTTTGGGAAAGTACTTTATAAATGTCAGTTAAGTGAGATAGAGTGATAATGTTTGAGCTTTCTCTATTTTTGCTTCATGCATTTTGAAAATCTATTGTTAGTTAAACATTCACAATGTATAATAGCCATTCTTGCATCACTATAAAGAAACACCTGAAGCTGCATAATTTATAAAGAAAACAGATTTGATTGGTTCATAGTTCTGCAGGCTGTACAGGAAGCATGGTGTCAACATCCATGTACAGGCTGTACAAGAAGCTTGGTGTGGCTTTGATGACATAGGAAGCTTACAATTATGATAGAAGGCAAAAGGGGAACCAGTGTCTCATATGGTGAGAGCAGTAGCAATAAGAGACTGGTGAGGAGGTGCCACACACTTTTCTTTTTTCTTTTTTTTTTTTTTTTTGAGACAGAGTCTCACTCTGTCACCCAGGCTGGAGGGCAGTGGTGCGATCTCGGCTCACTGCAAGCTCTGCCTCCCCGGTTCATGCCATTCTCCTGCCTCAGCCTCCTGAGTAGCTGGGACTACAGGTGCCGACCACCACACTCAGCTAATTTTTTGTATTTTTAGTAGAGATGGGGTTTCACCGTGTTAGCCAGGATGGGCTCAACCTTCTGACCTCGTGATCCGTCCTCCTCAGCCTCCCAAAGTGCTGAGATTACAGGCGTGAGCCACCGCGCCCGGCCAGGTGCCACACACTTTTAAACAATCAGAACTTGCGAGAACTCACTCACTGTTGGGAGGGCAGCACCAAATGAATGATGCTAAACCGTTCATGAGAAATCTGACCCTATGATCCAACCACTTCCCACCAGGTCCCATCTTCCACACTGAGGATCACAATTCAACATGATTTTGAGGGGACAACATCCAAACTTGATCAGGATGCTTATGCTTTTTTGAAAAATTAACTCCTTTATCATTATGAAGTTATTCTCCTTATTGCTAGTAATATTCTGCCATGAAAAACCCACTTTTCCTTGTATTAATATAGCTACATTTTAATCAGTGTTAAAATGATAATCTCCTTCCATCCTTATATGATTAATGTATTTGTGTTTTTATATTTAAATTGGGTTTCTTTTAGTCAGCATATTCATAGATCTTGCTTTTTAATCTAACTAGTGTGGTTATTCTGCCTTTTAATTGGGGAAGGAAACATTTACATTTAATTTGCTTATATATGGTTACATTTAAATTTATCCTCTGGGTATATGTTTTATCATTTTTTTGTATGTTCTGTATTTATGTACTCTTCTGGTTTGGGTATTACTGGGGAGTCCATTTAATCTCCTTAATTGGCTTGTTAGCGAAAACAATTTAGTTTCTCTTTTTAGTGGTTACGTTAATATTTTAGTACACATTTAAACTACCAGTCTGTATTCAAGTAATATGACACCACTCTATCTGAAAAGGAATGTTATTTAAGTGTATGCTTCCATATGCCCCTCTCTGCCTTGGTGCTATTGAAACCATCCCTACATACTTTATAAAATTAATCAGGGAAGAAGCAAGAGGGAAAATAAAGACAAATCAAACTCGCGACACATTCAGCATTAATCATTAGGTTAGCTCACTCTCTCACCCTCTTCCTCATATTTGTTTGCCTGTTGTCCTGTAAGCATGCAGACCCTGTTACAAGATTATAATTCCTCTTACCTGCCCCATAAACCATAAATAACAACTTGAACATTATAAAATGTTAAATTTCCCCTTTGAGATATTCTTTCAGGTCCTACCTACCCCCAAAATTACTGACACCCGCTGGTCGGAAGGATCCCAAGAAGCTGACTCACCAAGGAATGCAGCTTCCCCATGCATTCCTGATGATGTCATCCCTCTCACCATTTCCAGTCAACAGCCCCAATTTTCCAGCCCCTCCTCATCCACAATCCCCTTAAAAACTCCAGGTCAGAACTCCTCGAGGAAATGGATTTGAATGTTTCCTCCCATCTTCTTGTTTAGTATCCTGTGATCAGGAACCTTTTTCTCTCCTGTAAACCCTGCTTTCTCAGTGTGATTGGTCTGTTACCACACAGCAAGCATATGGATCTGTTGGTCCCATTGTGCCATTATTATCATACTTATTGATACACACATTATAAACCCCACAATCCATTGTTATTATTCTTATTTTAAACAGTTACTTATATCATCTTGAATTTAAAAAAATTCTTTTTTATAAATATTATATTGGTCAGGGTTTTCTGGTAACAAAATCAATAGAATACCGAATCAATATAATCTCTCTCTTTCTCTCTCATATATATATGAGAATCAATATAATCAATATAATCTCTCATATATACATATATGAGAGAGAGAGATGAGAAAGATTATGCATATGAGACAGAGATTATATTGATTCTGTATTTTATTGATTTTTTCCAGAAAACCCTGACCGATATAATATGTATAAAAATAAAATTTTTATTTTAAGATGATATAAAGATAGTTAACTGTTTAAAATAAGAATAATACAATGGATTACGGGGTTTATAATATGTGTATCAATAAGTATGACAATAATAGTGTAATACAACCATATGCCATATATATATATATGGCATATATATAATATGAGATATATATATATATATCATATATATATATATGAGAGAGAGAGGTTCTCCAATAGAATATATATGATTTATTATGGAGAATTGACTTATGCAATTATGGAGACTGAGAAGCTCCATAGTCTGCCATCAGCAAGCTAGAGAATCAGGAAAGCTAGTGGCATAGTTCAGTCTGAATCCAAAAGCCTGAGAACCAGGGGAGGCAATGTCTCAGTCTGAGGGCAGGAGAAGACCAACTTCCCAGCTCAAACAGGCAGATAGGAGTGATGAATTCCCTGTTCCCCTGCCTTTTGTTCTATTCAGACCCTTCATGGATTGGATAATGCCCTTCCACAGTGGGGAGGGTGGTCTACCTTATGGAGTCCACCAATTTAAATACTAATCTCATCTGGAAATACTCTCACAGTAATAATGTTTATCTATATATCCCATGAACCAGTTAAGTAGATACATACAATTAACTGTCAAACACATATCTACCATTTCTGACACCTTTCATTTCTTTATGTGGATCCATATTTCTATCTAATATAATTTTCCCTATGCTGGAGAACTTTTTTCCACATTTCTTCTAGAGTAGGTTTAATGATAGTTAATCCTTTCAGCTTTTGTATGAGTAAAAATGTCCTTACTTCAGGTTTATTTTTGAATGATGTTTTAGTGCCTTTTCTTTGTTTTACTCTCTTTTGTTTTTGTGTTTCAGTTTAGATATTTGCTATTCCTGACATACGGTTCATACTCTTTTTTTGTCTGTAGTATCTAATATGCTGTTACTCCCACGAAATATATTTTTACCTCTGACATTGTAGTTTTTATTTCTAGAAGCTTGATTTCAATCAATATATCCTTTATATTTCTACTAAACTGGCATAATCTGTCTTTTCCTTTCTTACATATATGCCATAATAACTGTTCTGATATGCATGTCTGTCAATTCTATGATTTGTATTCTTTATGTGTCTATTTCTACTGAGTGATTTTCCTCCTCATTATGGCTTATATTTTCCCGCTTTTTTGCATGCTGGCAACTTTGGATCAGATGTCAAACATTGTAAATTGTACGTTTTTGGAAGCTGTATGTTTTTAATCTTACTATAAATATTCTTGATTTTCATTCTGGGGTGTTTTGAAGTTATCTGGAAGCAGTTTTATCCTTTCAAGGCTTATTCTCATGTTCTTTTGGACGGGAACACACTTGACTTATTCAATAGCTAATTTTGCTCTGCTACTGAGAGGCAATATACTTCTGTGTACTCTACCCAATATCTCCTAATTACAAAATTACAATTTATTTATTAGTCAGACAGAGAACTATTCCCACACCTTGTGATCTCTGTAAATTGTTTCCTCTAACTCTTTTGAGTGAACCTTCCAGCTCCTCAGGCAGCTGCCTCACATGCATTTATCAGTACTTAACTGAAGACTTCAAAGAAAGTCTCTGCAAATGCCTCTCTCTCCCTCTCTCTACCCTACCTCCCCCTTTCTCTCCTTCTCTCTTTCATCTAGTATTCTGGTCTCTCCTTGTTCTCTCACTTCCTGTGTTTCTCCTCTCGCAGAGATCACTGTTCTTCCCTATGTGCTGTTCAATGCCTGAAAATAATTGTTGCATATATTTTGTCTGATTTTTTTAGTCATTTCAGGCGTAAGTCTGGTTCATGTTACTTCATCTTCCCAAGAGTATTTTAAAACTTTCATTGTTATATTATTGTAAGGAACATTGGATTTAGGATCATAATATCTAAATTCAAGATCTAATTCTATTCCAACCATCAATGTTCTCTTCCTGGCTTGCTTTTTCACTAATTACAGTTGACCTTTGAACAACATGGGGATCAATCCCCAGTGCAGTTGAAAATCTATGTATAACTTTTGGCTGCCCCAAGCCTAAGCTAGAGAAAAGAAGATGATATTAAGAAAACTACAAGCAAGAAAAATATATTTACTAGGTATATTAGTTTGTTTTCAGATGCTGATAAAGACATACCTAACACTGGGAAGAAAAATAGGTTTAATAGACTAACAGTTCCACATGGCTGGGGAGGCCTCACAATCATGGCAGAAGGCAAAAGACACTTCTTAGATGGATGCAGCAAGAGAGAACGAGAGAGAAGCGAAAGCAGAAACCCTCTGTAAAACCATCAGATCTCATGAGACTTACTCTCTACCATGAGAACAGTATGGGGGAAACCACCCCCATGATTCAATTATCTCCCAACAGGTCCCTCCCACAACACATGGGAATTATGGAAGCTACAAGATGAGATTTGGGTGGGGACACAGAGCCAAATAATTTCATTATTTTTTAAGAGGAAATGGACTATCATAAAATTTTTCATCCTGCTGTTTTCATGTTGAGTAGAATGAGGAAAAGGAGGAAGAGGAGGGGTTGATCTTGCTGTTTCAGGGGTGATAGAGGTAGAATAAATCCATTCATAAGAGACACAGTTAAAACACATGTTGTTCAAGGGTCAGCTGTATAGTAACTTTGACAAACATTTTAATAAAACACTCTAAAACTATATTACCCATTTTACAATGTTATACATGTTCTACTTACTAGGTATTTTGTGGGGGAAAATGATCAACAAATTCTGTGGAATTGTTTCATAATTTTACAGCTGAATTATTTCTTCCAAAGTTACTGCCCTTTCCATGATTGTCCACTTTAATAAATATAAACTTTAGGAATAGATTATTTACAATAAAACATTCTAAATGCTAGCATGATTTTCCATATATTTTGTTGTATTTTTCCCTCTTTATTTTCATTTTAAACTAAATATTATCAATTCTGTTACTTTCTAAGGACTTATATAACTTTTCATTTAGAAAATGAGATGGTCTCCAATTGTATTTAGATTCCAGTCATAAAGAGCTAGGTAAATCATTGTTTATTGGATAGGGCAGCTGTGTATTATTACTAACTAAACAGGCAACCCTTAACTCTGCTTTATACAGAGAAGTCCTGTCAGCTCAAAAGCACTACAGAAGTTTTAATAAGTTTTGTAGAATATGAACTAATTTTAGTCAACATGTTTGTAAAGAAAACTTGGTAAACAAACAAACAAAAACAAAGAAAAAACACGCAGACCCTAAATTTAGGATTAGAAATGACTTTACAAAAATAATACTGAAAGTATATGTTGATTAAACTTTGTTTTTAGTACTTTCTATGCCTTCTTGCCTCTACTGGTGTCTTTTCCAGTATCCTCATTTTCTCTCCTACTCTTTCTGTGAAAATAGGAAAAGTTTATTTAAAACATTTTTACTGAAGTATTGCTACAGACAAGTCATTTCAGGAGATAACATAGCCTTTTTATCTTTGGTTTTATTGTATTTTGGATTTCAGAAAATATTAGCCATTATTTAATTTAGATCAGAGAAGTTGTGTTTAAAACAAATGTCTTGCAATGTTGTATCTAATTCTGATTCTTCTGTAATTCTCTGAGTGAAGATTTGGTGGTGGAAATTCAACAGTTATCAAGGGATTCTGGCATAGAAACAATGAGAAATTTCATTGAAATGTGATGTTTGGGAGTTTGCAAAACATAGGACTGAGAGTCAGGAAACAATTTTGAGACTTCATTCTGGCTCAGAGTCCCAACACCCTCTTTACAGCCTTAGATAAAAATTTCTCTGGATGTAGTTTCCTCATTTGCAAAACTAAATATAGTTAAAAGTCAAGGGGTTATCTAGGATACTTGCCACAAGGAATCCATAGCGAAGAGGTTTGTGAATTCAAATATCTTAGTCAGTATCTTACAAAAGTCTCCAGAAGCAGTAGCAACCTTCTAACTACAAACTTTTGCTGATTTTCAACCAAAAAAAAATCAAAATCCCTTGAATATATAAAAAAAATGTAAACTGTTTATCTTAGTTCTTAATTTGAGTTTCTAGAAGAACTGACTCAATGAGACAGCATAAGGAAAAAAAAAAGAATTTATTAAAATTAATTAGTTGAAGCCTAGATCAAAGTGACTAGTTGGAAATGCTATGCCATCTCTATTTCCACTGGAGTCATCACAAAAGTTTTCTGGTTACTAAGACTTCATAGAATCTAGTGACTTTTTCTCCGGTAAGGGAAAATTTACAAATAGATCAATCTTAGACTAAGAAATCTCCTTAAACATATTTGTAAGGTTTCTAAAGAAACTTTTGGAAAGTAAATTAAGTAAATTTTCTCTTTTTTTCTTTTCTTTTCTTTTCTTTCTTTCTTTTTTTTTTTTTTTTTTTTTGAGATAGAGCCTTGCCCTGGAATACAGTGGCACGATATTGGCTCACTGCAACCTCCACCTCCCGGGTTCAAGCGATTCTCTTGCCTCAGTCTCCCAAGTAGCTGGGACTACAGGCGTGCACCACCACACACTGCTAATTTTATGCATGTTTAGTAGAGATGGGGTTTCACTATGTTGGCCAGTGAACTATCTTGAACTCCTGACCTCATGATCCGCCGGCCTCCGCTTCCCAAAGTGCTGGGATTACAGGCATGAGCCACCGTGCCTGGCCGGAAAGTAAAGTTTCAAAAATTATCCTACCAAAAAATTGTGGCTCAGGATACATGAAATACAAAAAAAGAAGAAAAACATTGGATGATCTTGCAGTGGCATATATACCTGTACACATGGATATTTACATTCACATACTCACGTGTAACACTAAAAATCATTTTCCATATCATAAAGGGTACTTCTTGGAAATATTGTGAATAGTAAGAAGAATAATGAGATATCACTCTTGAGAAGCAAAAACCAAATAACAAAACAGGATTGCAATGGTATTAAAGGGTGAGGGCAAATAGTAATACAATGAAATGAAACAGAGCAAAATAAAGTAGAGACCTTGCATAAACCAATGATAATTATGTGCTAATAAAAAAAAAAGGAGTAAGATCAGCTAAACTCTATAATACCTGAACATAAATACTTACACTTCAAATTAGTTTAACCATTGTGGAAGACAGTGTGGTGATTCCTCAAGGATTTAGAACAAGAAATACCATTTGACCCAGCAATCCCATTATTGGGTATATACCCAATGGATTAGAAATCATTCCATTATAAAGACAAATGCACACGTATGTTTATTGCAGCAATATTTCCAATAGCAAAGACTTGGAACCAACCCAGATGCCCACCAATGATACTCTGGATAAAGAAAATGTGGCACATATACACTATGGAATACCATGCAGCCATAAAAAAGAATGAGTTCATGTCCTCTGCAGGCACATGGATGAAACTGGAAACCATCATTCTCAGCTGACTAACACAGGAACAGAAAACCAAGCACCACATATCCTCATTGATAAGTGGGAGTTGAACAATGGGAACACATGGACACAGGGAGGGGAACATCACACACTGGGGCCTGTCAGGAGGTGGGGGGTTAGGGGAGAGATAGCATTAGGAGAAATACCTAATGTAAATGATGGGTTGATGGGTCCAGCAAACCACCATGGCACGTGTATACCTATGTAACAAACCTGCACATTCTGCACATGTATCCCAGAACTTAAAGTATAATTGAAAAATAATAATAATAAATACTTACACTTCATACTTTTTATTTCTTGGATGTGTTAAAATCACTGTTGTTTAAAATATATTCACTTCATTCCAATTATTTCCTATTATCATACATTCTACTAAGACTCCATTTATTTTCTGGAAGAAAATAGCAGTCTCTAAGAAAAAGGGTTAAAAGATGCAAGAAAGATTATCATAAAGATATATTGAATTTGTCTTAAATAGAATCATCTTGATAAAATACATAATTCTATACAAAGTTATTTACCGTTGTCGAATCCAGTCATCTTCAAAGTAAATTGGTGCAATTCAGAGAGTGCACAAGATGACTCTTTCTAAAATGAGAAAAATGTATTAGCATTTTTAGTGATATTTATTTTTTCATTCTTATTTGTAAATGCACATATTTTAAAAGTTCATGAAACATGAATACAGTTCAGTAATTTAGCTTCAAATATTATATCTAAGCTATAACCATTCAAATAAAAAAAAAAGAACATTGGTCAGTGCTGCGAAACCCTCCTCATGCCTCAAAACTATTTTTACATTTTGTGTTTATTATAAATGTGCTGGCATTTTTCACTATATCTTCTGACACTTATTTGTGACAATGAACCTCAAACTCCTGTGCTCAAGTGATCCTCCCACCCCAGCCTCCTGAGTAACCAGGACTACAGGCACATGTCAACATGCCTAGCTATTTCTTTTCATTGTTTTGTGGAGACATGACCTCACTATGCTGCCCAGGCTAGTCCTGAATTCCTGACCTCAAGAGATCCTCCCAACTCAGCCTCCTGATGTGCTGCAATTACAGGCATGAGCCACTGCACCCAGTTGATTTTTACATTTTATCCTGAAATTTTGCTAAGTTATTTATTATTCTAGTTACTTCTTTATACTACTTATCATAGGATTTCTACATAGACAATCATGTCACCTACACATAAAGATGGTTTTACTTCTTTTCCAATCTGTTTACCTTTCATTAGTCTTACTTGTTGTCCTAGTCTGGGCTGCTGTGGCAAAGTACCATTCACTGGGTGGCTTGTAAACAACCAAAATTTACTTCTCACAGTTCTGGTGGCTGGGTGTCTGATATCAGGGCTCCATCATGGTCTATCCCTGGCGAGGGTCCTCTTCCGGGTTGCAGACTGCCAGCTTCTTGGATTTCATGTGCCAGAAAGAGAGCTAGTGAGCTCTGGGGTCTCCTTAATAAGGTCAATAATCCCATTGATGAGGACTTCACACTCATGGCCCAATCACCTGCCAAATGTCCCACCTCCTAATATCATCACATTGGGATTAGGGTTTGGACACATGAATTTCGGCATGGGGGAACATTCCGGGCATTGCACTAGCCCCACCTGCATTGGCTGGAATGTCCAGTACAATAATGAACAGAGGTGGTGAAAGCGGGTATGTTTACCTTCTTCCTGATCTTTTGGGGAACGCATTTGGTCTTTCATTAGGTATGATGTTAGCTATGGTTTTTTTCATAGATGTTCTTATCAGTTTGCAGAAGTTTCCTTCTATTCTTAATCTGCTCAGAATTTTCATTAGAAACTAATTTCGAATTTTGTAAAATGTTTTTCTGTATCTGTTAATAAGGTCATATTAATTTTCTTCTTTAGTATGTTCATATTGTGAATGGCACTGATGGATTTTCAAGTGTTAAACCTGACTTAAGTTATTTATAGGGCAAAGTTTACACATTGTTGGATTTCAGTTGCTAAAATGTTGTTGGGGATTTTGGCATCCATGTTCATAACAGACATTGGTCTGAGGTTTTCTTTTCTTGTGAAATCATTTGCCTGGTTTTGGTGTCAGATAATACTAGTGTCATAAAATGAGTTGGGAAGCATTTCTTCCTCTATACTTGCTTGGACTTGCTATTATCATTCCATAAATGTTTGCTTGAATTCACCAGCATTCCATGAAGGGGAAGCAGAATGAATCAGACCTCTTGAGGCTTGTGCTCTGAAGATCATGTAATGCCACTTCCCCCATATTATCTTCTTATAATATTTTAAATGTCTCTTTGCTTTTTAGTAGAATTTATTTATTAGAGCAGTTTTAGCTACACAAGAAAATTGAGTGGAAAGTACATACCCCCTTACCCGTACTCACAGCTTTCCCCACATTCAAGATCTTACATCAGAGTGGCACATTTCTAATAATCGATGCATCTACGCGGACACATCATTACCCAAATATTACATTAGGGTTCAATCCTGACGTTGTATATACATTGGGTTTTCACAAAGGCATGTGCCAGATATCCACTATGAGAGTATCGTACAGAATAGTATCACTGTCCTACAAATCCCCTATGGCCGTGCTATTCCTCTCTCCCTCCAACCCAACCCCTAACAACCCCTGATCTTTTCACTGAGTCCATAGTTTTGACTTTTCCAGAGTGTTATGTATTTGGAATCCTACAATATGTATAACCTCTTTAGATTGGCTTTTTCACTTAATAATAGGCTTTTAAGTTTCTTCCATCTCTTTTTATGGAGATGGAGATTCTTTTTAGTGCTGAATAATATCCTATTGTCTAGATGTACCACAGTTTATTTATCCATGCATCTACTGAAGGCTATCTTGGTTATTTTCCAGTTTGGGCAATTATGACTCAAGCTGCTTTAAACATCCATGTGCAGGTTTTTTTGTAAAAATGAGTTTCAATTGATTTAGGCAAATATCAAAGCATATGATTTGTGAATGATATGGTAAGGGTATGTTTAGTTTTGTAAGGTACTGCTAGACTGTCTTGCAAAGTGGAGCTACCATTTTGCAAATCCACCATCAGTGAATAGAGTTCCTGTTCTTTCATACCCTTGTCAGCATTTGGTATTGTCAATGTTTTGGATTTTGGCCATCCTACTAAATGTGAAATGGTATCTCATTGTTATTTTAACTTGCAATTCCCTGATGACATATGATTTTGAGCACCTTTTCATATGCTAATTTGCTTAGGTGAGTAATTAAAGTCACTGAAGTGGAGAAAGTCTGGAAACTACAAAAATATGGCAATACGACCCTTTGGTTTTACCTAATTTTATAATCACAGATCCTCATACTTTAATACCTGGTTGTATATGATGCAAATTTTTATTTTTTTAAGGTCAATCTGGTGTGCACTGAACTGAAAAATATAAACCTTGGTTTCTAACCAAATTGATTAGCTTTAGAAATTTACTCTTTATTTTAGAACTGTATATAAACATTCAGAAATTAGACTAGACATAATGAGTGAGATTCTATAATTAGGCAGATATTAATTTGGAGGGTTATAAGAAATGGCATTCCTAATGAAGAAACTTTCATTTTTGAGACAAAAAATTTTCACAAATTTTGGTGAATACAAAAGATTATCATATGTTAGATCCATCAAAATTATAATGGAGATTATCTGAATATCTTTCCTCAATATTACTTGTAATTCCTTCAGTGATTCAAGTAGACTAAGAAGAGAGCTCATTTTCTGTGGATACCATTTTGAGAATTGAGCAACAGTCTCAAAGTGAATTATTTTGTAGTATTCCAGTTGACCAAACATAGAAACACTGCATGTCTTTTACAAAGAACAGAAGAGAAAACCATTTTAGATAATATCTCTTTGTGTCATATATTTCTTAAAATATATGACACATATATTTGAAATATATATGAAATATATGACAATGCAAGAAGAAAGTATAATATTCTGCTTTTGATATGAAGAGATACATTTCCTTATTTTAACTTCACTTTACTTCACTTTTTAACTTCACTTTACTCTGCAATGCAGCAAATAAAATGATTGCTACTATAGTGAGATGAGGTATCTAGGGACCGAGTTAAATAAAATTTGTTCCAAAACACAGCTTGTAGTTGTCTTAATTTATTTCCATAGGAATTGACATCACCCGAAGGTGCTGATAGCCAAAGGCAGAGGTCATCACTGCTTAGTTCATTTTCCTAATGGCACTTCCTCCTCCCACTTACCCTGGCAGGTAGATAGTCTGATTTATTTTTGTTTGTTTGCAGTTAACCTACTTATTCAGAGTAAGGTAATTCCAAAAGGGGTCATGTTGGTTATTTAAATTAAATTAACGGAAATAACTCAAACCATTTAAATTATTTTGACATTATTTCTTAATCATTTAAAAATACTTTAATATTTAAAACGTTTATGAACATAAGCACCCCAAACTGTATGCCTTCACAAACTCATGATTTCCTAGTAGGTAGGCTACATAGACTAATATAAATTCATGAGCCTTGGATTCAACAAATAATAAAATGTAAAATTCTATGCAAAGCCTTGAGGTGAGTTTCAGATTGCTATAGTCTAATGACAGGCAAAACAGAGGTCAAGATAATTTTATCTAGAGGAATTAATTACTTGAAAATACAAACTCTCAAATGTCTTCTAGAGACTAGACAGGGATTAGTTTTTGATACAATGTTTGATTTACATGCTGAACACTTGATTTTGCTTCATGATAGTAAAAAATCTAGTTAAAATAGTAAACAATATTAAAAATAAATTCTAGTCTGTATTTCCTATATGCCTACACTGACTGACTAGGGGAAATTAATTAAGTAGAAAGATGAATTTGATGGACGGGAACAAAATGCAGTTTTTCAAGTATAAACACATCTACTGCTTCCCTCTCCCCCCAACACCTTGTGCACTCACATACACACATACACACACTTTGGTTTTCACTCAGATCAGGGAGGGTGAGTCTCCAATAAGAATATCCTTAGGTCTTCATTGTGAAGTATTCAAAAAGTGCTTGGAAGGAGATTTCTGATGCATAGTGCGTTTCCTCCCACAAGCATAGTGGACCAGGAAGGGATTGTCTGCTGATACAAAGAACTGCCAATCACTCTCTAAGGAACCTAAGGAAACTTTCCCCCAATAAAATCTGCATCTTGGATCTTAAAATAAGACTCTGTCCCTAAATGGTACCGTCTGAAAGAGAGGTGTGTCAGCTGCCACAGAGGAATGGGAGTATAATGTGAGGGCTTGGTTGACACTGATAGTTAATGTGTGTGTGTGTGTGTCTGTGTGTAGACAGTAAATTCAGTCATACATTTACCAAAGCAAAAGTACTGCATTCTGGAGAAAGAGCAGCATTTTTCACAGTAGTGTGTAAACTATAAATTTGTCAATTTGCTGTTACATCCCCACAGTGCCTGTTTTTATGGATTCCTGCATTAAGATTTTTATCATGTTTCTGTATAGTAGTCAAATGCTCAATACTTCCCTTGGCTTTCTGCACACTCCCTCAGAGATAGTAGGTAGACAAAACCTTGATCCCAAACAAGATAGAAAGTTGAAAGTGAGATTTCTGCAAAAACTACAACACTTAACAAAAACATTCAAATCCCAGTAAAGGTGAGTGCTAGAAACATTTCAATATACAGGACCAGAAATACCTTAAGGAAGTTTCAAAGAATCTTTTATCATCTAAACTACTGAATGGAGGAAAAATGTATCTCTTGAGATCACTGCTCAAGGAAGAGGCTTGAGGTTTGAATTTGTACTACATGTGTGATACAGGAACACCTATGCTGAGAAATTATGGTCCAAAAGGTTTTCTAGAAGGCCAGTGATATTTCTGGGATACAAAATGAGTCTAAAGGGACTCTTCCTAAAACAGGCTACAGATTATGTCGCACAAAGAAAAATCCCTTCTGAAAATTAGTTATAAGTGAAAAATAGTAAAACTGATGAGAAAATAAGAAACTATAAGTAAAACTAAGTGGGCACAAAAATAGTGAAAGTATACTTGAAATTTAAAATCCAAAGACTATAAAAATACCTTTGACCAAAATTATTGAAAATAGAAAGTAAGTTTTAAAGTGACATATGAAAAGAAGAGCGCATCGTTAAAACAGAATGGATATATAATGAAAAAGAAAAAATATATAATTCTTATGAACAAAATATAGAGCGATTATAATGTTTTTAAATACCCCAGTGAATGAGTGAAGCTGCATATTAAACATCTGAAAAGAGACTATGCAACAACATAAGGAAATTATACATAACGCATTGGGGGAAAAGAGTTCCAAAAAGAGAAATAATATAAAAATTGAAGAGGAAGAAAAAATAATTTAAGAAAATTTCCCACAAATGCAGGGTATGCACATCTATATAGAAAGGGTAAACAGCTCCAATAAGATTATCATAAATGAAAAAGTTTGATATCACCCTGACTGAGTGAACTATATAAATCAATGTAGTTATTTTGGAGGTCAATCTGTAAGTTCTAGGAAGATTGGCAATGTGAGGGTTAAACAAGTTAATTAATGCCAGTTACTACAACTGTCTTCAAATCCCATAACAAGTCTTACACAAATGTTCCTCATAGGACTACACTCCTGGTAGCTCTCCTACATTGTGTGACAAAGGACACTGGGCATCTGTATCCTGTGGCTCCCCCAACACAGAGTGCTTGTAGTCTAGCTGCACAGATGGAGGATACGGTACGGAAGGTCACACAGGAGGTTCCAGGAGTGAGGCCAGGAGGTGGCATATAAAAGCTCTGCATACATGCAACTGGTCAGAACCATGCCACGGGCTTCTAATGGGAGACAGATGGGGATCTGTTTTGGCAAAACTTTTCGTATGGTCGTTGCCTTCAGAAACTTGGATAGCAGCTCATGTTCTGACTTAGCTTGCATGTGTAGGGGAGATAGATGGAAAAAACAAACTTATGTTCACATGGACTGGCTTCTATTGATTTTATTACAAGTAGGAGATCGTAGCAATGAAGTGACTGATTTACAGAAAGTAACTTAAGTGTTAACAGTATCCTTGTTACCTAGGCTTTCGTTAGGGCTGTTTCTGATTCTAAAGTACCAATTATGTACTAGTTAGCATAAATAATGCTAGCTGCTATACAACCCAAAAATCTTAGTGACTTAAATGCCAAAAAATGTGGATATCTTGGATCAGGCAACTCTCCTGGAAGGTCTACTCTTTTTTTTTTTTTTTTTTTTTGAGACAGAGTCTCGCTCTGTCACCCAGGCTGGAGTGCAGTGGCGCGATCTCGGCTCACTGTAAGCTCCACCTCCCGGGTTCACGCCATTCTCCTGCCTCAGCCTCCCGAGTAGCTGGGACTACAAGCACCCGCCACCACGCCCGGCTGATTTTTTTGTATTTTTCAGTAGAGACGGGGTTTCACCGTGTTAGCCAGGATGGCCTCGATCTCCTGAGGGAGGTCTACTCTTAAGTGGCTGTTGAGTGGCACATGATTCTTCAATTTGGTGGCCTTGCCATGTTGCTCTTTCGCTTTCCACTGTGCGGATGAGGAAGTAAAAGGACAGAGGCTCCAGAGGCATTTTACAAGTCACTCACATTTCTCTGTCAGAACTCAGGCACGTGATTTCGATCCAACCATGAGAAAGGCTGAAAATGTCGTCTTTGTGTATGTCTAGAAAAACAGAATTTATCTTCTGGCCCCCCTATTTTTCTCACAGGTATCTAACCTAGAGAGTTTTTACCCGTGCATAAAGTGAAACATGAATGAGGATTTTTTTTGCAGTATTGTTTGTAGGGATAAAACTTGGAAACTATATTTTCATTAATAAAAGAACTGATTAACCTATTTTATCCAGAAAATAAAATATATATTAATTGAAATTAATGCAACTGATATACACATATCAACTTGCTAACGTGTTAACATACAACAGAAAAAATTTTGCAAAAGGACATTTAAGTATATTTGAAAGCACATTAAATTTATATTATGAGTTGTTAATAATTACATACCTACCTATTAAAAGAAATTTAAAACATGTTCTACAGGTTAAATAGTGTCCCCAAAAACTCATGTTCATACAGAACCTCGGAATGTGACCTTACTTAAAAACAGGGCCATTGCAAGTGTACTTAGTTAAGATGAGGTCATACTGAATTAGGATGGTTCCTAATCAAGTGTCCTTCCTTACAAGAAGATCATGGGAAGACACAGAGATTCAGACACATGAGGGTGATGGTCATGCTATGTCAGAGGCAGAGATTGAGGTGATCTCAATCTCAAGTCCTTGGCATCTACAAGCCAAAGTAATACCAAGGGACGCTGTTAACCACCAGGAGATTAGACAGAGGCATAGGACAGATATTTGCTCAGAGCCTCCAAAAGAAACCAACACTGTTGGTTTTGTATTTTCCCCCTCCTAAACTGTGGAAGAACACATTTTTGTTGTTTGAATCACCCAGTTTTTGGTAATTTGCGTTGGCAGCCCTAGGAAACTGATACAAATACCTAAGAGCATATATACTTCAGCATGGGGACACTTCTGTGCAACGAGGTGGTGAAAAGTAAAGAGAACATCTTTTAAGCTGGATCAGAAATATCAATTTCCGAGAAAAACATCAGTCAAGGACAAATACGGTCATGTGTAAATATCTGTTAGATATAGGTGTTGAGTATGTCAGCATGTTACTTTTTTTACTTTTTCCTATTTAATATTTAAATATTTTTTAAAAAATTGAAAATCATCGAGCGGTACAAGACATCATAAACATATGGTATAGTATCAAACAATTAACAATAATAAAATATCTCCATAAACAGATTTATCAACTTATCTTTTAAAAGCCTACAATTATTATCTCTGTTTTTCATTTTACTTTAAGTTTTGGGCTACATGTGCGGAACATGCAGATTTGTTACATAGGTATACATGTGCCAGGGTGGTTTGCTGCACCTATCAACCAGTCATCTAGGTTTTAAGCCCCACATGCTTTAGGTATTTGTACTAATGCTCTCCCTCTCCTTGGCCCCAACCCCCTGACAGGCCCCAGTGT
This sequence comes from Theropithecus gelada, assembly GCF_003255815.1. Lineage (NCBI taxonomy): Eukaryota > Metazoa > Chordata > Mammalia > Primates > Cercopithecidae > Theropithecus > Theropithecus gelada. Next base: position 169,700,747 of record NC_037670.1, on the reverse strand, counting down.
GTGATGTTCCCTCCCTGTGTCCATGTGTTCAAACTGTTAAACTCCACTTGTGAGCGAGAACATTCGGTGTTTGGTTTTCTGTTCCTGTGTTAGTATGCTGAGAATGATGGCTTCCAGCTTCATCCATGTCCCTGCAAAGGACATGAACTCATTCTTCTTTATGGCTGCATAGTATTCCATGGTATATATGTGCCACATTTTCTTTATCCAGCTTATCCAGCCTGATGGGCATTTGGGTTGGTTCCAAGCCTTTGCTATTGTAAATATTGCTGCAATAAACATACATGTGCATGTGTCTTTATAATGGAATGATTTCTAATCCTTTGTGTATACACCCAGTAATGGGATTGCTGGGTCAAATGGTATGTCTTGTTCTAGATCCTTGAGGAATCACCACACTGTCTTCCACAGTGGTTTACACTCGCACCAACAATGCAATAGTGTTCTTATTTCTCCACATCCTCTCCAGCATCTGTTGTTTCCTGACTTTTTAATAATCACCATTCTTTGATTTACATTTCTCTAATGACCAGTGATGATGAGCTTTTTTTCATATGTTTGTTGGCCGCATAAATATCTTCTTTTGAGAAGTGTCTGTTCATATCCTTTGCCCACTTTTTGATGGGGCTGTTTTTTTCTTGTAAATTTGTTTAAGTTCCTTGTAGATTCTGGATATTAGCCCTTTGTAAGATGGGTACATTGCAGAAATTTTCTCCCATTCTGTAGGTTGCCTATTCATGCTGATGATCATTTATTTTGCTGTGCAAAAGTTCTTTAGCTTGATTAGATCCCATTTGTCAATTCTGGCTTTTGTTGCCATTCCTTTTGGTGTTTAAGTCATGAAGTCTTTGCCCATGCCTATGTCCTGAATGGTATTGCTTAGCTTTTCTTCTAGGGTTTTTATGGTTTTGGGTCTTATGTTTTAAGTCTTTAATCCATTCTGAGTTAATTTTTGTACAAGGTGTAAGGAAGGGGTCCGGTTTCAGTTTCCTGCATATGGCTAGCCAGTTTTCCCATCACCATGTATTAGATAGCCTTCATGGAGAACATCTGCTAGGGTAGTGCAGAAGAGAAATGTGGGGTTGGAGCCCCCACACACAGTTTCTACTGGGGCACTGCCTAATAGAGCTGTGAGAGGAGGGCCACCATCCTCCAAGCCCCAGAACTGTAGGTCCACTGACAGCTTTCACTGTGCACCTGGAAAAGCCACAGACACTCAATGACAGCCCATGAAAGCAGCTGGGAAGGGGTATGTAAACTGCAAAGCCACAGGGGTGGAGCTGCCCAAAGCCCTGGGAGCCCACCTCTCACATCAGCGTGACCTGAATGTGAGACATGAATTCAAAGGAGATTATTCCTGAGTTTTAAGATTTAATGACTGTCCTATTGAATTTTGGACTTGCAAGGGTCCTGTAGCGCCTTAGTTTTGGCCAATTTCTGCCATTTGAAATGGGTATACTTACCCAATGCCTGTCCCCCATTGTATATAAAAAGTAACTAACTTGCTTTTGATTTTACAGGCTCATAGGTGGAAGGGACTTGCCTTTTATCAGATAAGACTTTAAACTTGGACTTTTGAGTTAATGCTGAAATGCATTAAGACTTTGGGGGACTGTTGGGAAGGCATGATTGTGTGTTGAAATGTGAGGACATGAGAGTTGGTGAGAGGCATGGGCAGAATTATATGGTTTGGTTGTGTCTCCACCCAAATCTCATCCTGAACTGTAATTCCCATAATCGCCATGTGTTAGGGGAGGGACCCAGTGAGAGGTAATTGAATCATGGGGATGGTTACTTCCATGCTGTTTTCATGATAGTGAGTGAGTTCTCACAAAATCTGATGGTTTTATAAAGGGATTTCCCCCACTTTGCTCTGCACTTCACCTTCCTGCGGTCATATGCAGTAGGATGTGTTTGCTTCCTCTTCTGCCATGATTGTAAGTCTCCTGAGGCCTCCCCAGCCCTGCACAACTGTGAGTCAATTAAACCTCTTCCCTTTACAAATTACCCAGTGTTGGGCAGTTCTTTACAGAAGCACGAGAAAGAACTAATACAGATGATATCTCATTATGGTTTCAATTTGCATTTTTCTGATGATTAGTGATGGTCATTTTCTCATGTTTGTTGCTGCTTATACATCTTCCCTTAAGAAATGTTGGGTCATGTCTTTACAGATTCCAGATATTAGACCTCCCTCAGATGCACAGTTTGTGAATATTTTCTCCCATCCTGTAGATTATCTGTTTACACTGTTAATAGTTTCTGTTGCTGTGCAGAAGCTCTTTAGTTTAATTAGGTCCTACTTGTCAGTTTTTGTTTTTATTACAATCACTTTTGAGGACTTAGTTATAAATTATTTCTCAAGGCCTATGTCCAGAATGGTGTTTCCAAGGCTTTCTTCTAGGATTCTTACAGTTTGAGGTCTTATATTTAAATCTTTAATCCATCTTGAGTTAAATTTTATATATGGTGAAAGGTAGGGGTTCAGTTTCATTCTTCTGCATATGGCTAGCCAGTTATCCCAGCACTATTTATTAAATAGGAAGTGTTTTCTTCATTGCTTATTTATGTTGATTTGTTAAAGATTGGATGGCTGTAGTTGTGCATCTTTATCTGGATTCTCTATTCTGTTCCATTCGTCTCTCTGCCTATTTTTGATCCAGTAACATGCTGTTTCATTTGCTGTAGCCTTGTAGTATAGTTTGAAGTCAGGTAACGTGATGCCTCTGCTTTGTTCTTTTTTCCTAGAATTCCTTTGGCTATGCGGTCTTTTTTTTCTTTTGATTCCATATAAATTTTAGAATAGTTTTTTCCAGTTCCGTGAAAAAAATAACATTGGCAATTCAATAGAAATAGTATTGAACTATAGATTGCTTTGGGCAATATGCCCATTTTAGTGGTATTGATTCTTCCAGTCCATGAGCATGATTTTTTTTTTTATTTGTTACCATCATCTATGATTTCTTTTTGTAGTGTTTTGTAGTTCTCCTTGTAAAGATCTTGTATCTCTTTGGTTAGATGTATTCCTAAATATTTTACTTTTTGTTTGGCTGTCGTTGCTGCAATTGTGTTCGTGATTTGGCTCTCAACTTGAACATTACTGGTATATAGAAATGCTATTGACCTTTATACATTGATTTTGTATCTTGAAACTGCTGAGTTTGTTTATTAGTTTGAGGAACCTTTTGGTAGTGTTTACAAATAATTTTTCTGATTAAATCAGTTTAAAACAAGATACAAAATTTCATAGTTAAATCCGAAAAAATATATTATGTTACAAAATAAAACATAAATCATCATAAATTACTTTGTTTTACCTCATAGTTATTCAAATTAATTGTATAATTTCAAACCATAATCATATAATAAAGTATGAATTATTGTAGAATTGTAATTTTTGACAAAATTATATGACATCATGAAGTGCATGCACACTTAACATTTGATTTTCAGTCCAGTCATAAAGAGGGTCATTTTTTAAAAAGAAAAGTATTGATGCATGTTATCAATTTCCCCAAGAAACTCTGTTTATCACTTAGACATGCAAATTAGTCTCTATTGAAGAATCTGTTCTACTTGTCAATTTTCTATTCTTTTTTAGTCAACCAATTGAACTATTCCATATTCTTATTTATCAATATCACTTATATTGACTTCATGAAATCTTTCATCTGTTTAAAAATTTCAGTTGTAATTGCAGTCAATTTGTATAATACTTGAATTATATTATGGGATAGTTTACAACATCTAATAAACAAAAAAGAATAACTTACAAAGACATGCCACAATGATTGAGTATATATAACTACTCCTGTTAAACAATAAGATACTTAAAAACAGACTAATTTGGCCAGGTATGGTGGTGCACCCCTGTAATCCCAGCACTTTGGGAGGCTGAGGGGGTCAGATCATTTGAGATCAAGGAGCTCGAAACCAGCCTGGCTAACATGGTGAAACTGCATCTCTACTAAAAATACAAAAATTATCCAAGCGTGGTAGTGGACGCCTGTAATCCCAGCTACTCAGGAGGCTGAGACAGGAGAATGCTTGAGCCTGGGAGGTGGAGTTGTAGTGAACAAAGATCCTGCCATTGCACTCCAGCCTGGGCAACAAGAGCAAGACTCTGTCTCAAAAAATAATAATAATAATAAAAGACTAATTTTATCAATGATTGAGAAATACACACACATGTGCGTATACATACATTCATCCATGTATATAGACAGATATTTTGACTACATTGTTCTCATGAAATCTTATAACCTAAAGATTTTAAATAATGATGACTCAGATAAAATGATGTTGCTGTATATAATACAATTGTAGTATTAATAGAGTACTTGCTGTGTGCTTGTGACTATAAAAGCATGTTTAATATCTCCTCTTCAGAAGAAAACTGTGAGGTTGGAATTATTATTCTTATTTTTGTCTTCTTTTTCTCCTTTTCTAGATGTGGAAACTGAGACTCAGAGGAAGTAATATTCTAAGATCACAAGAGCTAGCAAGTAATGATGCTCAGATTTAAACTCAGTATGACTCAAGATTCCGTATTGGTTACCACTCTCCCTTGCTATCTCTTAGTACTCACTTATGTGATGCATACCTACAGATGAACTCAGATTCTGGAAGAGACTTTGAAGCAGAAATCACTGACCTCAGACAGGCTACCCATGAGTCAGATCTGCCCTGCAGGTGTGGTTTGTTATATTTTATTTTATCCTAGCTACATATTTTCAAGGTGTGAAACAGATGTAAACATTATTTTTTAAAAGGAGATCATATATTATAATATCAATTTTTAGCATCCCTTAAAACTTCAAATTATCCAACAATACTAAATCCACCTTCACAGATAATGACAAAATAAAATAAAGGTGAAATGGAAGATACCTGCTACAGTTTATCGGAGACCCATTGAGTGCTTTAATTAAATCTCCTGAGAACAAATGTCAGCTCTCATTTAATAAAGGTGGTGCATTTTGTGAATGGTTTTTGTTTTGCCTTCTTACACCTGGGTTATTTGAGCCACTTGCCAGGTCCATGTAGATAATTTGAGGCTGCGCCTCTGACTTGAAAACAGAATGTTGATGTATTGAGAACAGTGACATAGTCACTTCAAACCATAACACCAGCCAACCCTAAATTATCTTTAAATAATGCTGTTATGGATTGCACTGTGTCCCTCAAAATTCATATGTTGAAGTTCTAATCCCCAGTATTTCAGGATGTGATCTTATTTGGAGATTGGATCTTTATAGAGATAATCAAATGAAAATAAAATGAGTAGAGTGGGTTTGAATCCAATATGATTGGTGTCATAAAAAGGGGAAATTTGGAGGCATGTGTGCACACAGGGAGAATGCGAGGTGACTATGAAGGCAGTGCTATGAGTGATATTTCTACAAGTCCAGGAACACCAAAAACTGCCAGCAACATACCAGAGGCAGGAGACAGGCATGGAACAGATTTTCCCCTCACACCTCTCAAGACAAACCAACCCTGATGACCTTGATTTCAGCCTTCTGGCCTCCAGAACCTCAAGGCAATAAGTTTCTGTTGTTTAAGCCATTCTGTGAGATGTTTTTTATGGCAGTTCTAGCAAACTAATAATTCAAATGTTTTGCATTGAGTCGAAATACACTGGATTTTGTTTAAAGATGGAAATAATTTACCTTCCTTTTTGGATCACAGGTTCAGACTACGACAGTGCCTCATCCATTTCTAAATAAATGGAAACTCCATTAATTCCATCAGACACCACGATAATCATTTAGTAAGACATGCTTCCATGGTACAAAGGAGGGAACGTGATGAAGCCAGTCACAATCACTCAGTGCTCTAAAAGGGTCAAGGTGGCTCTGTCCTGTCCTGGAACCTACAACCTGCACATGCTGAGCTAGCTTCTTCCGGGGTGCCAGCAGCTCTCCTGTTCAGGAGACACGCTTGCATTAATTCTTTCAGGTCTCCAGTGTACCATTAAGAGTAATTCACCAGTTTGGAATTTGCTAAGACTAATCCTAAATTGTGCTAAATAATACCCGAAAGGTTTGAAGGAGTTAATGTAGCAGATCCCAAGAAACCCTCAGCAATGACAGCCTGTTCAGGCAGCATCCTCTGGGAAAGGCAGAGAAATATAATCTCAGGAAAATGGTGGCTACTTTACCATTCTGGCTTCTAACCAACAGAAAAACACAAAAACTATTCTTGTGGCCACCCCTGGAAACAATATGGTTAAGTGCATTCCACTTATTATTATTATATTTTATTATATAGTAAGGGAAATTGAGGGTTATACAGACAACAGTAAATGCAAGAATTACATTAACCTCAGAAAGCCCAAAAAACATATTTACTGATTTTAACCTTCCTCAATCCTTAAATCCATGCATCCACCACTAGACGCCTTGTGTCCTCATGCTACCATCTTCTTTCTTTAAATCTGCTTGCAGGGATTACGCTCACTTTGCTAGAGAATAGAGCATTCATAGTGGCTTCAAGTTACTCTCAAGAAACATCTATAAGTGAATGAGGAAAGCAGGAGAGTGAGGGGAAAAAGTTAGAAAAAGACGTGATTTTAGGGGAAGTCAAACTCAGTCTGATCCCCTAGGGAGCTCAGGAGCGTGAGTTGCATCACAGTTTTCTACTACCCAAAGCAAGGAGGCTAAACTGTCACATCCCCATATTGGTTAATTAATGGCTGCATCTCATTCCCAGAGCGCGAGTGCATAATCTCCCAGGGATCACCAGGCAAGGCTGCACCTGGCAGCCCAAGACAATCCTCCAGACGTGCGCATCTGAGAGACATCAGCAGTGAACACTGGCAGCAGCCAGGGATGGTGCTTCAACGCAGCCAAGGGGACCTGGGCAGGGCATAACCAGACTCTGACACAATCCTTAACACCTGAATGACTTACTGTAGATGCATTAAAACATAGCTTACTGCATGGCTTAATGATGTATTCAGAAGAGTGTGATGTATTGAGAAGAGACATACTCATGTCTGACTGCCCTTTAATAAGATCTCCAATAAGAGCATCAATCTACTCTTCAGGATTTAATTCTTATTGAGAAGACAGGGTATTTTTATGCAAAAGGTAAACAGTGAAAAGAGATTTCTATTTTAGCATAACTGATTAAAACAAATCTGACAACCTTTAGAATGGATTACAACAAAATCTTTTATCTTTGGGTTTATCTCTCATGGGTTTATGTATTACATATAAAGAAATAGAAATGTTTAACACGAGTTTTCTTCACAATGAAAGCAATAAAGAACATTCAAATTCAAGCTACAGAAAAAATGATTTAAATGAGTTTGATATTTTTGAAGGTTGGAAATGATCTTACGAAAACTTAGACACGAACATTCAATGTAATAAGAATTATCTTACAAAAATATGCCAAATATGAAAAAAGTGTTGAAGAATGTTTTACCAGAAGTAAAATTTGCATGTATTTTCCATCATTGATTTCCTCTTCCTTTTCTCAAGCATCACAGTATCTCAAGTCCCATAATTAATTTGCCCTGTAGGAGACATACCATAAAAACATTTCTCTCTCCTGTAGTATAAACAAAGATATACGCCAGATATTGGCAGAAAATTCTCTTACAAGGTAGCATTTTGGGGTAGAATTAAATGTTAAGGTTAGTCAAATATCACTTGATAGCCAAGTGCATTCGAGTGGTTTTGTCAGAGGGGTTTGAACCAGAGTGACTCCATCTTGAATAGGGGCTGGGTAAAATAAGTCCGAGACCTGGTGGGCTGTATTCCCAGGAGGTTGGACATTCTAAGTCGCAGGATGACATAGGAGGTCGGCACAAGATACAGGTCACAAAGACCTTGCTGATAAACAGGTTGTAGTAAAGAAACTGGCCAAAACCCATCAAAACCAAGATGGCTATGAGTGTGACCTCTGGTCATCCTCACTAATCATTACATGATAATTACAATACATTAGCATGCTAAAAGACACACCCACCAGCACCATGAGAGTTTACAAATGCCATGGCAATGTCAGGAAGTTACCCTTATATGGTCTAAAAAGGGGAGGAATGAATAACCCACCCCTTCTATAGCATATAATCAAGAAATAACCATAAAAACGGGCAACCAGCAGCCCCCAGGGTTGCTTTGCCTATGGAGGAGCCAGTCTTTATTCCTTTTGTTTCTTAATAAACTTGCTTTCACTTTATGGATTCACCTGGAATGTCTTCTTGTGTGAGATCCAAGAACCCTGTCATGGGGTCTGAATTAAGACCCCTCTTTGGTAACAGTTTGGCTAATGCCTTGTAGAGTTATCAAATTCATAATTCTAGAAGAAAAAATTTAAAAAGTGTAATTATACGGGTGTTTGCTATAGATGTGTCCAAAAATTCACAATTTTCCTAATGTTTACCATTAAGAATGCCTCTGATGATTGCTCATTCTTAGTTTCACTGAAAATAATAACTAAATGTTGTCATGAATTTTCCCCTCCAAAACAATTGGGATTTATTTATAGAACGTGAGACTAGTGATTGAAAACCTGTGTGACAGATTGTTGGCAACACCTTATATTCAGGAACTTATTAGTTAGCTGAAAGAAAATAAACAATTGTGCTAAAGATTCTGATCTGTCCCCCCACATGCAAAGCCACATGTGTGCATGAAAATTTAGTATTGTCAAGGAAGAGTATTTTTCCTCTTGCTTGGAATACCAACATCTATTTTTATGTATTCTGGCAAAGTAACCTGAAGCAGTATTTCCAAAGTACTACTCTCCAGTTAAGAGCAGCCTTCCATACTATCCGGAGAACCGGCTCCCAATGTTTAACATGGATTCTTTTCTATTTCCCAAGTGTCTCAGCTGGGTTTAGAAATAAAGGGGAAGAGCACCAGAGAGAGAAATGTAAAGCTGGGTGTCCGGGGAGACATCACATGTCGGCAGGATCCCTGATGTTCCCCGAGTGGTAAAAGCAGCAAGTTTTTATTAGCGATTTTCAAAAGGGGAGGGAGTGCACGAATAGGGTGTGGGTCACGGAGATCACACACTTCACAAGGTAATACAATATCACAAAGCAAATGGAGGCAGGGCGAGATCACAGGACCACAGGATGGGGAGAAATTAAAATTGCTAACGAAGTTTCGGGCATGCATTGTCATTGATAACTTCTTATCAGGAAACAGGGTTTGAGAGCAGACAAGCTGTCTGACCACAATTTATTAAGTGGGAATTTTCCCATCCTAGTAAGCCTGGGAGCACTACAGGAGACTGGGGCTTATTTCATCCCTTCGGCTTGGACCATAAAAGATGGCAAGCTTCTAAAGGGACCCTTCATAGGCCTGCCCTCAGGGCGCATTCTCTTTCTCAGGGGTGTTCCTTGCTGAGAAAAACAATTCAGCGATATTTCTCCTATTTGCTTATGAAAGAGGAGAAATATAGCTCTGTTTCCGTCTGGCTCACTGGCGGCCAGTTCAAAGTTACCTCTCTTGTCCCCTGAACATCGCTGTTACTCTGTTCTTTTTTTAAGATGCCCAGATTTCATATTGTTCAAACACACACGCTCTACAAACAATTTGTGCAGTTGACACAATCACAGGATCCTGAGGCGACATTCATCCTCCTCAGTTTACGAAGAAGATGACGGGATTAAGAGATTAAAGACAAGACAGGCATAGGAAATCACAAGAATATTCATTGGGGAAGTGATAAGTGTCCATGAAATCTTCACAATTTATGTTCAGAGATTACAGTAAAGACAGGTATAAGAAATTTAAAAAGTATTAATTTGGGGAACTAATAAATGTCCATGAAATCTTCACAATTTATGTTCTTCTGCCGGGGCTTCAGCCGGTCCCTCTGCTCGGGGTCCCTGACTTCCCACAACACCTTACCAATGATGCTTACAGGCCACAGTCAACTTTCCTTGACGGCTAGGTGCTGAATCAGACCTGCAGTCTGAAATATGATGATTTAAAAGTAATTTAAGGATTTTACAGTTTACGCTTATGGTCATATAGGTCGCTTTTTCCCTGGCATTCATCATTTCAAATATCAAAAAATAAGGCTGGAAAACCAGATTAAAAATTCAAGAACACAAAGTTCACTCATGAGCAGAACAAGCAATTACCAGCATTAGGAAGGCATGCTTCAGAGTTATCTTTTGATTATTACCAAGAGAATATCTGTGGACTTGAAATAAGTTTCAGAGAAAGGCTGATAAACTGACTAAGAATGAATCAAGCTAAGACATGCTGAGATTTAAGGTAATGTGGTCAAATTCTTTACCACATCTTTAGAAATTTTAGGTACAAATTCTTTATTTCCTTAAAGTAGTTTCCTTAGTCAACTATGCATCTATTCCAATGACACTGGTAGTTTATACTTTTAAAAAAGTTTGGGACAATTCCAGCTGCTTTGGGGTCATTGACATCCTTTACTGATAGTAAATTCTTAATTATAAGAGTGTTTTTCATTTTTAGAAACTGTAAAAAGTTATTGAGATACAAGTGTAGTGAATAGGAAGAAAAATCACAATTAGCAAATGCAAACAGAGAGACATATTAAAAAGCTATAAATACTGATTGTCAGGCATGTAGAATATATTATAAAATTTCACAGATATAATAAATGTATGTGCTTTGATACATCTTAGAGATTCTTAATTCTCTAAAGATTTCAGGAAATCGCCACTCGGAGGGCTTCCTATGTCTTGAGAATCCCTTTGAGAATCCCAGATGTATCCACTGCCATGAAAGAAGGAGGTCAGAAAAATATTTCTTTCTACAATTACATTATCTGCATTAAAATTACCTTCCTGCCTCCAGAAGTGAATTGTGGACTGTGGCCTTGATGACATAGTTGCCTCTCTCATCACAGTTAGTTGTGACCAGCCTCTTTCAATCTCTGTCTTTCGCAGATATGAATCACGGGTTCACAGGCTACATTAACTCTAGTCCAAGAAAAACAAGTTAACCTTTGTGGTCAGAGGTGGCCTTGCTCAGTTAGTGGAGGGCATATTCGCAAGTAATGAAAATAAAATGTCAAGATATCAATAGACTTTGTAACTATTATAGATGAGTGACTCTCTCTTATTAGACATGTCTGGAAATGATTTGTCTTCAGTAATATAGACGGATTACGGTGTGCCAGTAAACAATGTTGTTGAAAATAACTTAAAAAAAAAAAAGTTGTTTCCCTTGGAAATTCAATGCATGATGCTGGAGAAAAATATAATATCTGCCCAAATGTTAGTTCTATTTTAAAAGTAACTTTTGTAGAGCAAGGAGGCTCTATACTTTGTCATTCAGATAAAGCTTCATGTTCCAGTGGTGAACCTGTAAAATTCAAGTAAGAGTTTAGGCTTTTGGGGTACATGTTATAGCTTTATAGAATAGCAGAGTGTGTGTTCATGTGTCTTCCTGTATTTGTGTGTGTGTGTGTGTGTGTGTGTGTGTGTGTGTGTCTTAGAGAGAGAGAGAAAGTAACATTTCAAAATTTTACTGTTAATACACCTTCAGAAATTAGCGAGATAAAAACATATTTTATATAAAGAAGGTATTTATTTTATTTTTCTTTTTTTCCCTTGAAGCATACCCAACTTTACTCAGTTATGAGTACTAAAAGTTGAACCCCAGTTCAAGTTTCCTTTATGGGTTTATTTTCTAGTGTCCAGAAGAAATGCCTTGCCACTATAGAACAATTTACTATGCATTTAACAGATAGAAATGAAAGCTAACTTTTGCCTATCTCTGTTTATTTGATTTCTTTATGACTGCCAAACTGAGTTCTTAAGAGAACATGTCTTTAATTTTAATCATGTGGAGTCAAATAACCATAATGTGTCCTTGCAAAATATAGAAGTAACATATGCCTCCTGGTACATATAAATGGCTTATGATAAAATGACCTACAGAGATGATCACTAAGCATAGCACTGGAATTAGTCAATGGCCTGTAGTTTAAATGCCATGACACACTTGGTCAAAACATGCTTCTTTGAGAGACAAGTAAATGGTATCATGTTTTCCATTTAGATACCTTCAAGAACAATTATTAGCCTAGTTTATCATTAGATCCAGAATTCATTTTACACGTATATCAATAAGAAAGGGATTCCTGGGCTAGGCAGAAAATGCAGATGAAGGGGATGATACACAAGAAAAAAGAAAAAACCCTTTTCTCCATTTATTGGGACCCCAAGATACCACGATGAGTAAGATCAGATTTTGCAATCATGAGTTTTAATACTAATTCTTCCAACTCTTAGCAATGTCTCTTCGCCCAAATGATGTGACCTTTCCAAGTTTCAGTTCTCTAACTTTAAAAATAAGAACTTACGTTCTTAGTGTAAGTAAAATAAACTTACACTAATGTTACTATGAGCATTAAGTCAGAAACTGCATTTGAAGTGTTTCATGCAGAGGAGACACTCAACTAACATAATTGTTCCTTTTCCTTTTTCTTTCTACCTTTTTCTTATTTAACTTTAGAGGGAGAGAAGCAGTACACATATCCATTAGAACAAAGATTCTCAAGACAATATGCCTGGATTTGGTTATTATTCTGCCATTTAATATCTACATGACTTTTGGTAACTCTATGCCCAATTTTTCTCTGCAGTACAATAGAAATTAAAAGGGCCTACTTTTTAGGGATATTGTGAAAAATAATTAATATATAAAAATCATTTAAACATGCCTGACACATTGTAAGCACTAAATGAGTATTCACTATTATTTTTACACATAGAAGGGAAAATAATAAATTCTAAGATATTACAGCCTTCTATTGAAAATATCCTGGGTTGTTATTCTTAATCCACACATATTCCTCTAATGCCTACACAAGTTGCACTTGAAACATAGTAATCATGATCGCAGTCAAGGGTGATTCTTAACATTATTCTCTATTTTTCCAGCAAATGTCCTAGATCCAGTCTTGAAAGTATAGCATTCCTCGTTATTATCCCTGGGATCCCATATCCCCACCCATCTCAAACATCACATGCTAGTGAAAAATTAATCAAAGAGCAATATTATTTCAGAAAATAAGGTAAAGAAATATTAACATGTAACATTAGGGGCATTTGGAAAAGAGGAAAGAAAATACTTCTGACAAACAGCCCTGGTTTTGAGGAGTAGGTAGGTACTTAAGTAATTAGGGTAAATAGGTTAGTTTGATGGAGATGCTGGAAAAAATAAAATAAAATGGTTTGAATGCACACTTACTATATCCAAATTATGGATTAATTCTGAGCTCTTAGCTCAATTTTTAAATTGCTTTTACAAATATCAAATTTTCAGGGCTTAGAAGTTTTATCTTTCTTATTGACTACCATACCCCAGGGACATAGAATAGTGCCTGGCAAAACCAGTAGACACTATATATTGAATACATGCACCAATAGATGGCTGGCTGGTTGGATGAATAGATTCTCCTTAGGTCGTACTTATGAAACATTTATGGTCTCAACTCTTCTATCATGAGTACCTCTTATGTTTGTTCTATATGATAAAACCAACAAAAAATCAGTATTATCATAAATAGATACCATCATTAAGTATAGTAGGGAGGATTAGAGTTCCTATGGAAACATTCATTCTTGTGTTTCCATAGTGACATTTGGTGGCAACCTGTTATTTATTCAAATAATTTTGCTCTCCTGCCTAGTCCTGACCTAAGCTCTGAAATGTGAATATTATACCATTTCCTCTGATGTAAGAAAGGGATAAAAGGAAAAGGACATAATAATATGAACACATTATAATAAACAGTAACTGTCTTTTTTGTTGCTGTCAAATAAACAAGTATAAGACACAGGCATTAATTAGAATATTAAATTTCACTATAATTTATTCTGTGCCTCCATTAAATTCTTTTATTAAACATAATGGACTAATTACCCACAGATTTCTTCTCATATAGAACCAATATTAATTGCTGAAATTGTGGTTTCCAAATTAGCTTTCACCAAATTTTTGATCATTAAGAAATCAAAATAGTTTAGATTTACTATGCAACCTGTAAAAACATCAATACAATTTTTTATGGTTAATTTGCTTAAGATTTTATTAATTGTGGTCAAAGAATGTGATCAAAGAAACAAAATAAAATGTAAATATATTTTGATATCTTTTGAAAATAACTAATTCAAAATTAATGAGACTCTGAGTTGAGCATGTCAAATACATGTAACAACTGTTCTACTACTAAATCTGAAAATTAGACATTATCTTAAATATTATGTAGTCCTTTAATAAAAACAAGAATTTTTAAATCCCTAATTTTTGTGATGATTCTTTATGTCCCATGTGTGCATGCGTGTGTGCACGTGTGTGTGTGCATGCATGCATGTGGGTGTGTGCAGGTGTGCGTGCAGATGTGTGTGTGCATGTGTGTGCGTATGTGTGCATGCACGTGTGTGCATATGTGTATGTGCACGTGTGTGCACGCCTGTGTGTGTGCAGGTGTGCATGCACGTGTGTGTGAGTGCATGTGTGTATGCGTGTGTCTGAGTGTGTGTGTGTGTGCGCATGTGTGTGTTACCAGAAGAAAATATTGGGGGAGGGGTCAATGAACGGGATTCACTGCTTCCACTTCAATTAAAGTCTTTCGTATTCATCTCTTTCAAATATTAGGACTGTGTATAAATTTCATTTAAATAAAAGTATTCTGGTTCTTAATGCCTGAAAACTGGATTTTTAGGAGGATTAGGCAGGGACTGTGTCTTTCGTGTTTAACATTTTATTTCCAACACTTGGCCCAATGTTCAATAAATATCTGTTGAATAAATGAAAGAGTGAGTAACTGCTTCTTTTCTTAAATTCCCTCTATAATATTCAGATCACATAGTGGTCCAGCTTGCTTTTTCACATTTCCAGTAACAGCAAACATACAATTTTCTAAATGAATTAATTCTGTCTTTGGTGTTTGGTTTGAAATTTCTTCCTGTTTTAAGACCAACCATCTTTTACTTCTGATTTTCCTATTGCCTCTGACTTCACCTTTTCATGTCATTATGATAAGTCAAAAACATTTTCACAGAACAGATTTTTTTACACAGAATGTTTAAAGGAAGCACAAATGTCCAGATAAAGTGTTTCCTGCCCTAGAGAAGATATTCATGGCTAAATTTATAATATCTTCCCCATCGAGGCTGCCTTGGTTGGAGTCCCTAGCAGTCTTCAAGTTCAGTGACTAATGCCATCAGGATAGGATTATCTATCCCCTTATTTGAGATATCAGGAATCCCTTTCTTTAACATTTTTAGTACTCACACCACATTCATGAATTGTTTTAAATGTAATGCTAAAAAATTAATCATTTTCGTGTATTTTCATTATATTTTCCTTTAAAAAGATATAAATAAAAATATAAATACATAAAATTTAAATGTATATATTAATAGAGAAAATAAAATGGATACACATGTATCAAGCACTCAGCTTCAGAAATAAAAATTTATATTAACCTCCTCCTTTAAAAGAATAAAGAATCATACCTTAATAATACTTTACTATTAAACAGTATTAATAATACTGTAAGAATAATACTTTATTCTTTTAACCTCCTATGTGACCTCCCTGATAACCAATCCCTCTCTCCATCCAGTTGAGTATAATAGTGTATTATTCTGTTCTCGTGCTGCTAATTAAGGCATAGCTGAGACTGGGTAATTTATAAAGGAAAGAGGTTTAATTGACTCACAGTTCCACACGGCTGGAGAGGCCTCACATTCATGATGGAAGATGAAGGAAGAACAAAGGGACGTCTTACATGGCGGCAGGCAAGAAAGAGCTTGTGCAGGAGAACTCTCATTTACAAAACCATCAGATCTCATGAGACTTATTTACTACCATGAGAACGGTATGGGTGAAACCGCCCTCATGGTTCAGTTATCTTCACCTGGTTCCACCCTTGATATGTGTGGATTATTACAATTAAAAGTGAGATCTGAGTGGGGACACAGCCAAACCATATCAAACAGTAAATTTTGTACAAATTATTTCCCTGCTTACCTTTATTGCTTTTCAACCTACACACACACAAATATACATATAACAAATATGTATATGCAGAGACAGATGACCATTTAATTTTTAGCTTTTATCAAACTTGAACAGGAGCAAATGCTTGGGCTTCTTGCCTCAAATGGGCAACATTGAAAAGACATCTTAGCTGTAAATTTTCCTATAGTATCTGCTGGAATTGCATCACAGGCCAACTTCTTACTTCTGTCCCATGTGGCTTGTCTTAAATCTCATAGGTGTTGATCTCACTGACCCTCTTCAATAAACCTCTTGCACACAAATATGTTTCTAGAAGAACTCAATCTATGACAATTGGTGCCAATGTTGTACTCAAGGGGAAGACTCTAAAATGAGATGCTGAAGCTGGTCACCACCCAGGCTGCTGATAATGAGGACTCCCATCACTTGTAGCAGACAAAGCAACGACTATCACTGGTATGTCATAGTGGCGAATTTGTTAAACTTTCATCAGTGATGAACTGAAACGGAATACTGGTTAAAGAGAACATACTAGTAGGAGCAATATCTCAGGTGTTTAAGAAGTACAAGGGAAACAGGAATCATGAGGACTACGTAATTGGATTAGTTTCTTGGGCCTATCAAGGCGTGAAAGAAGGTAGCAAAAGGCTAGAAGCTATAAATTGCGTATATAAGGCAAAGTGTGGAAACTAGAAATTATTCTTCACAACATGTGAAGAATTTCTGAGCTTCCAAGGGGGCAGAAAAGCTGAGGGTCAGTCAGAGGATTCTATTATGAGAGGAAAAGTGTTCTGTAGAAGGTTGAACTTGTAGCACTGACAGGATTTCTATAGGAACATTAAGGGTCTGGTGTGGAGGGAATGGGATGCAAAGACTGAATGGGATATCTGTGTCAACAGCCTCAGTATCTTGAATCTCAGATTCTCCTGAATATTCTGCACCTGCTAAGTAGCTCACTCATTCTTGTTGAAGACAAGTACTCCATTCTGGCTTGAAGCCATGGCAGAGTTTTCGGCTTTTCAAGTCAACATATGTCCTGCTCAAGATCCACTTATCTACCCTGGATACTAGACCAACAACTAGAATAAAGTCACGATAAAATCTGGCCACAGAATGTCTGGGTCTGCTAAGAAAGGAAAGGGACTACACCCTCAATGGGGTTGCAAGACCTAGCCAACATGTCCCAGCAGGAATGGGGAGAGTACATAAGGGACTGGATCTTTTAGCTGCTGGAATAAGAGTGATCAAATATACCATTGGGATTTATTGAAATGAGAGCTCTCTCCCATGATATGTATTAAACATCCTGGCAAACAAATATCATGAAATGCTGTGTTAATATGTTTTTAGATTGATACAGAAAAGCTTGGAAGAAGAAATGGTTCAAACTTAGAATATTAGAAATCCAGAATTTTCATAGCAAACAGTACAGGAAGAGATCAAAAGGCTCAGAGACTGGAAATTCTAAAGTCATCAAACCCACCATAAAACCTAGAGAACATTCCATTCTTCCGTTCACCGAAATAGCTTTTCTCTATAGTCCACAGCTAAAGGTAGGAGATGATATTACAGAACTGGGTGATGTTAGCAAAGACAATGATGGGATTCTTCAACAAGGGCAGTCAGAAGGAACTCAACTATTAGAAACAAATTGGGTATAATGCTTACAATGAGTGACAAGGTCAGAGTATCATCCAGGGGTATCTGGCCCTCAAAGGATTATGGAGGTGGTCAGTAGAACCCATGTCCACAGTCAAGAGAGATGAGCAGCCAATAAAGGTAATGTTCAATCTGGTAATGCTCAGTCTGGTTTGCCTCAATTGGGACAGTGTGGAAAGTCCATCCTAGACAAAGATCCCCCTTGGGTTGGCTGAGGCTTTTGTTACAATGCACCATCGTTCACCTTCTCTCTTACCAACTCTGCATGTCTCACTGCACATGGGGACTGTTCCCAAGAGCACTCCCTAATAAATCTAAGCACAAATGTGAAAGTTAGAGTTAGTTTCCTGAGGACTTCAACCAATGACATCATTCAATTTTATTTGAAGCTAATCCATGATGACACACATGCCTGTAGTTTGTTCATTTTTTGCTTCTATAAAGCATTCTGTCAGATGATTGATGATCAGTTTCTTTAACTCTATGGTTTGTGGACATCTAAGTTGACTATAGTATTTTGCAACAATAAACAAAGTTGTAATGAGCATTCTCCTTCATGTCTCTTGGGTTACCTATGAGAGACTTTCTAGGACAGTATTCCTCAAACCTAACTGTACATACCAATCATGAAAAGAGCTACTAAGAAATACTGATGTTCGCACAGCCATTTCCTAAGAGTCTTGAATTAGTTGCTCTTTGGTGAAGTCACAGAATAAATGTATTCTGAAGGATCTCCAAATGACTTTCATGTCATTGTCAAAGAATCATAAAATAATTACTGACTCATGTATGTTGAGTTTTTTATAATAACAATGTTCCATTTACACTTGCTCCAGTAATATATTGGAGTTCCCATTGATCCATACCCTTGTCCACATGTGGTATTTTCAGATTTTTTAAATTTATGAGTGCCTTGTAGTATTTAAATAGTGTCTATTTATGGTTTAATTTTTAGTTGGCAATCACTAATGAAGTTGAGTTTCCTGTTTCCCTTTCTTTAAAATTCAATTTTTTTTGCCTTGGCATGTGCTTATATTGGTTTGTCTTTATAAGTCGTTGATTTGTTCTTCATATATTCTGGATTTTTTTTCCTTTTTGCATCTTATGTATGTTGTTAAAATCCTTACTGAATGTGTGGCTTGTATTTCTATTTTCTTTATAATGGTTTTAGTGTAGTTCAATCTATTCTATTTTACTTAACACTGCTTAAGTGTTATTTAAGAAATCTTTACTTAATCAGAAGTCATAAAGAGATTCTTCTATCTTTCTTCCAAAAGTTGTATGGCTTTGTTTTTTATATTTAAGTTATGTATCTTGAATTGACTTTTGTGTATTTTTAGACACGTAGACATAAACTTTTAGTCAACTATATCAGTACATTTATAGGACATCTATCCTAACTGTATTAATCAGTCTTAAATAAAGTTTTTTATATGTAGAGATGGTTTCTGGGCTCTGAATATCAGTGTCTTTAGCTGTGAAGCAGATGGATACCACATTTAGTACCTTTGGCTTTATGATACATCCTGATATGTGGCAAATCACTTCACTAACCTAATTCTTCTATTCATGAATATTTTGGCCTTTGTTCTTCCACCTGAATTGTAAAAGCAGATTGTTAAGTATTTCTAAAATGTAAGAGTTTACATTAAATTGCATTAAAGCTACATATGAATTTGTATAGTTGACATTTTCAAATTTCTCTCTAGAAATATAGTGGATTACTCCATTTTTTGATATCTTCTTAATATTTTTCAATAGATTTTTCTGTAAAATTATATTTTGCATTGTTTTTTGTAAGATTCTCCCTCTGTCCTCTCTCCTTTTCCTCTAAAATATCTATATTTATGTGTGCATACATATATACCTCATTCATAAACATACATAAAAAACATATCTATGTATACATCCTATGTGCATCTATAACAAGTGAGCTTGCTAAATTCTAGTTTCAGTTATAAATATAAAAATCATACATAGAGTCACTTTCATTACAAAGCATCAAGTTAATAATAATCTAAATTTAGTATATGCTTTCATATACACATACATGTGACTCTTTCAAAGATACAGTGGGAAAAATTGCCAGTATTAATAGCAAAAACAAAAGATAAAATGCCTAAGTATAACTGAACATGAAATATGAAAGAGCTATATGTAGTATATTTTAGAACACTATTGAAAGACATAACAAATTGATCAAATGAAAACATATATATGATTTTGAATTGAAAACACTGAATCAGAAAAATATATCTATACTGCTTTCTCTCCTCACCAACACATACATACCCATACACACACACACACACACACACACAGAGGCAATCTGGTTCTGTCCTCCTTTCTTACCTTGCTTTTCCCTAATCACATATTCACTTTGAATCCACTATATCTTTTGTTTCTTATACTTTCTTCATTGTTTTACACCTTCCACCAAAATGTAAGCATCATAAACACAGTTAATCACAATCAAGTACAAATGGGCTGGTACATAACCGGTGTTGAATAAATAGGCACTGACAGACACAAAAGGTTTTGTAAGTAGAAAAGTGTCCTAGGTTCTTGGGTAGATACGCTCATTATCAGACAGATAAATAGATGATTGATTGATCGATAATATCCCATACATTCATCCCATCTCAGACTCTGTATCTCCATTCCCTAATTCAGTTTTGTCCATAGCACTAAAAACTTTTAATATATTATGTTATTTATTCATTGTATTGTTCTCATTGTACATATAACACCACAAAAACGTAAGTTTCTTATGTTTCAATGTCTGAAGTACATTTATGTTTTTTCTTTTCCTTCCACTCCTGTACGCCCAGCACTGGAACAGTGCTTAGCACATCTTAGGCATAAAATAAATATCTTTCATTTATAAGTTATCCTACACATTTAAAATAAACTCAATTAAATAAGAATAAAGTTTTTATACTATATAAGCAGATGTTAAAGTTCTTAGCAAAAATAAATAAGAATATTCAGTGCATTTTTATAAAAGGGCCAATGAAGAAGGTTTAAACCTCCCCCAAATTTACACATACAAAGCCTGCATATTTGAAGCAATATGGCACTAGTCCATAAATATATGGATCATTTGAACAGAGAAAGAAAGCAAATCCAAATTAGACGAAAGACTATATGGAAATATACAAAATATCTTGGGCACAAGTTGTCATAAATTGTAGAAAATAATCTACCAATAGGAGACTGGTTAAATAAACACTTGTTTTTTCCCATTGTAAAAAAGAGTAAAGGCATCCTATCTTATATACTGATATAGAAAGGTATACAAAATATGGTATATATGAAGAAAGCAAAGTCTAGAAGAGAATGTACAGTATCCAATTTATATGAGAAAATGGTAAGATTACATATTCCTCTCCTTATATATGAATACAGAAACTGTGTATTAAAAAAGCTAGTCACCTGCAAAAACAAACAAACAAACAAACAAACAAAACTACAGTACTGGGAAAATGGGACAGAACTTTAAAGCCACTTACGGTTCTTGGTAAATAGTTTTTAAAAAATTAAAGCCTTTAGTTTTATTATATCCCATTTGTCAATTTTGGCTTTTGTTGCAATTGCTTTTGGTGTTTTAGTCATGAAGTCTTTGCCCATGCCTATATTCTGAGTGGTATTGCCTAGGTTTTCCTCTAGGGTTTTTATGGTTTTGGGTTTTACATTTAGGTCTTTAATCCATCCTGAGTTAATTTTTGTATAAGGTGTAAGGAAGGGGTCCAGTTTCTGTCTTCTACATATGGTTAGCCAGTTTCCCCAGCACCATTTATTAAATAGGGAATCCTTGCCCCTGTGCTCGTTTTTGTCAGGTTTGTGGAAAATCAGATGGTTGTAGATGTGTGGTGCTATTTCTGAGGCTTCTGTTCTGTTCCATTGGTCTGTATATCTGTTTTGGTACCAGTACCATGCTGTTTTGGTTACTATAGCCTTGTAGTACAGTTTGAAGTCAGGTAGTGTGATGCCTTCAGCTTTGTTCTTTTTGCTTAGGATTGTCTTGGCTATACAGGCTCTTTTTTGGTTCCATATGAAATTTAAAGTATTTTTTTCTAATTCTGTGAGGAAAAAAAGTTAGTGGTAGCGTGATGAGAATAGCATTGAATCTATAAATTACTTTGGGCAGTAGGGCCATCTTCACGATATTGATTCTTCCTATCCACGAGTATGGAATGTTTTTCTATTTGCATCCTCTCTTATTTCCTTGAGCTGTGGTTTGTATTTCTCCTTGAAGAGGTCCTTCATATCCCTTGTAAGTTGTATTCCTAGATATTTTATTCTGTTGTAGCAGTAGTGAATGGGAGTTCATTCATGATTTGGCTGTCTGCTTTTCTATTGTTGGTATATAGGAATGCGTGTGATTTTTGCACTTTAATTTTGTATCCCGAGACTTTGCTGAAGTTGCCTATCGGCTTAAATCATGTCCTTTGCAGAGACATGGATAAAGCTGGAAGCCATCATTCTCAGCAAACTAACACAAGAACAGAAAACCAAACACCACATGTTATCACCCGTAAGTGACAGTTGAACAATGAGAACACATGGACACAGGGAGGGGAACATCACACACCAGAGCCTGTCGGGAGTTGAGGGGCAAGGGGAGGGAGAGCATTAGGACAAATACCTAATGCATGTGGGGTTTAAAATGTAGATGAAGGGTTGAAAGGTGCAACAAACCACCATGGCACATGTATACCTATGTAACAAACCTGCACATTCTGCACATGTATCCCTGAACTTAAAGTAAAATTTAAAAAAAAAATTAAAGCTAGGCTTTCTTAGGAAGCACTAGGCCAAAAATACATACATTTAACTGACCATTTAATGGAAAACATTGAAATAATATTTCTCATTTGCACTAATTCAATCATACTGATTAGAGACCTTTATCATCTTTGCCTGATACTGTGCTAGCAAAGACAGCAGACATCTGTTATGTAATGCCTATTAGCACAGATGAACCAATACTGCATTCTTCTACTAAACTTATTCTTGCTCCCTTACAATACATGCAAAGATGTATTTTTTTTTTACTATTAGCATAATTCTTTGAAAGTGTCTTAGCTTTGATTTTGCTTTACAGATATTGTAGAATTCAGGCAGTAGGTAGAATTTGACAGTTTACAGGCTTATTAATTCAAATACAGCCTGTGACCATCATTAGTATTACCTGCAAGCTTGTTAGACATGCACTATGGAACCTGTATTCCCAGCACTTTGGGAGGCCAAGGCAGGTGGATCACCTGAGGTCAGGAGTTCAAGATCAGCCTGGCCAACATGGTTAAACCCCATCTCTACTAAAAATACAAAAATTAGCTGGGCGTGGTGGCTCATGCCTGTAATCCCAGCTACTCAGGAGTCTGAGGCAGGAGAATCATTTGAACCCTGGAGGCGGAGGTTGCAGTGAGCTGAGATCATACCATTGCACTCCCACCTGGTGGACAAGAGCAAGACTTTGTCTCAAAAAAAAAAAAAAAAAAAAAGAAAAGAAAAGAAATGCACAATGGAAGGTTCCATCCCAAAGTTACTGAGTCAGAATCCACATTTTAAGAAGAGCCCTAGATAATTTCTGTGCCCTGTAAAATTTGCAAAGCACTGATTTACAGGACCATACAGCTAGTTTTTTGCTTTGGTTACTTCTTTATTACATGCATACACTATTTACATTAAAAAAAAAATCCTCCGTACATTTTTCTACATTCTCTTCCATTTATCATTTTTCTTTTTCTCTCTATTCTCTCATTTGCATCTCCCTACTGCATGTTTTTCTAAGCTTTTTATTTCCTTCTGTCATCAAGATATCAAACGATTTTAATCTTTGGGATCTGAGCAGTTTTATTAGCACTAATAAGAGGTGTGCTAGGGAGTTTAATGCTTAAAGAGGTTCCCTGCAATACTTTTCCTCAATTTCTCTACGGTTTTTAATTATTTCTGATTAACAGAAAGTTTCATATATTTGAGTTCTGCTAAAACAGCAGATCAACAGTTTGGTGGTGGTGGAGAGGGCAATGAGAAATACCATAATGAACTTCCAGCATTACAGGATGAATAAGTAACCAGAGATATGGGCCCACAGAAAGAAATTATTTTAAAAAGGATCTCTAATTTTAATATCCAATAATTATTTTTCAAAATTTTATTTTGGGACAAGAATCCATTGTGAGAATCTTAAGAAAGCTTTTTCCAATAAAATATCATTAACATATACATTTTTTTTTGCACATAGCTTTTGGGAGTTTATATAACCTGAAATCTACATATATATATTTTAATTTCATGTCCTAACTACAAGCAGAAATAAATATAAATATCTACTCTTTGTTATCAGTATGCTAGCCAAATAAAAAATATAGATGATTCTGGGAAAGTAAAATTTTTGTCCCTGACGATGAACATTAATTGTAAAATATTGGTATAATCATAACAAACCAAATGAAATATAAATTTCCTTTAGTAAACTGAAGATAATGAATTTCCTTTCAGATGATGAAGTGGAGCAGTCCAATAACTGTTTGTTTTTTGATGTAAAGCTTCTTATATGCAAAACTGTAGAGTCAAGAATGCTCAGCCAATTGCTCAGTTGGGTTGGCCGCACATCGGCAAGTACTGTGTAATTTAGGTCAAGCAGGTTAATTAGCATATTATTGTTTGGCCAAATGAACAGCATGAAATTGCCAAACCTAAATTCCTTAAATAGTAACACATAAATCTTAGTACTCTGGCACTTCTACAGATGGCAGCCTGCTATCTGATGGATGGAAAGGCCTGCTTGAGTGTAACATTAAGATTCTAAACAGCAAAAGAACGCCACACTGAAAGAATTTCACAGGACAGCAGAAATTTATCATGTTTGTTTTGTCACTGTAACTCACATCTTGCCAACTCAACCCCATAAAGAAATAAGGGGCATTTACAGAAGGTAGAAAAAGGGAGCGTTAACAAAAAACAATTTATGCAAAAACAGTGTATGAATAACTGCATTCTGAGAAGGAAATGATGTCAAGTATTGGATTATTGCTTTGCTGTTCATGGACAATGCCAGCTTCCAAATATTTCTTGTTTGTTTCTTTTTGGTCTTGCTGCTTATATTATTACATAATGTTTTTGGAAGCATTTGGTCAATTACTAATTCTCCAACTTACTGTTTTCTTCCTTCTATCCAATGTGCATTATATTTATCTTGAATAAAAACAGAACATAATATCATGTAACACATAACAATAGCAATCCCTAGGGAAAAGGTCGATAACTAGCGAGAATGGATTAACTATTTAAATCTCATTTCCCATGTGTGTTGGGGTCCCCAAGACCACTCTCAGAGTTGAGGCTTCAATGGAAGGATTCACAGGACCCAGAAATGCATTCTACTCATGGTTATAGTTTATTATAGGAAAAATATAGGGATTGAAATCAGCAAAGAAAAAAGGAGAGTCCAGAAGAAACCAGGCATTACATTACAGTTGGCTTCTCCTGGGGGAGCCACCAAGTCAATACTTAGTTCTGCCAACAACAGTGTGTGACAAGGGGGCTCACCTGGGCCTTGGTGTCCAGGGATTTTTATTTGAAAGTCAGTCTCCTAGGCATGTATGGCCTGTGTGACTGACCTTAGCTACTCTCACTCAAGCCCCCCAAGAGGTCAACTAGTATATCATGGTTCAAAGACCCAGAAATTCTTACAAAAACAATCACCATAAATCATATTGTTAGCATAACCTACCTGGTGTGGTGCAAGGTCTCGGGTATATGAATACATTTTTATCAGACAGAATATTCCAAGGGCTCAGAAGTTATCTTCCAGAAGCCAGTCAGGAGCCAATCCTGAAGGCCTTTAGAATGTGCAGGGTTTGGGCAAACCAGGCCTGATGAGTTCATCCTTTACTGTACACTATGGAAAAACCACAACAATCACAGCTATATATCCACTCTGAGGTTCTCTTCACTAACTACTGTTTTCCCTGGATTTCTTGTTGATATAGACTCTGATAAGACTATGTTTGTGCTTTCAGGAAGCTCTGATATCGCTCTTTATGTGTCCAAGTATAGACATATCCTCTATCTTTTTCTCATCAGATAGTCAAATGGATGTTTTCTTTTTTTTGAGACGGAATCTTGCTTTGTCACCCAGGCTGGAGTGCAGTGGTGCAATCATGGCTCACTGCAAGCCTGCAAGCTCCATCTCCTGGGTTCACGCCATTCTCCTGCCTCAGCCTCCCAAGTAGCTGGGACTACAGGCACCTGCCACCACTCCCGACTAATTTTTTTTTTTTTTTCGCACTTTTAGTAGAGACGGGGTTTCACTGTGTTACTCAGGATGATCTTGATCTCCTGACCTCGTGATCCACCCACCTCAGCCTCCCAAAGTGCTGGGATTACAGGCATGAGCCACCATGCCCAGCCTGGATGTTTTCTTTTAAAAGCAATGAAAGTCATTATTAAGTGAATATCTCAGCATCTGAATATATGAATCTTGTGGGAAGCAAGATATGCCTCAAAATACAGAAGCTAAAATGTCGAAAGAATGTATTTTTCTGCCTGTCTGGTTGTTTGGGCATGGCCATGTGACCTCAGATCAGTCAAACATACCACCCTACCCATTAAATCTGGAGTGAGTATCTCAAAGAATGAGGCAGAATTGTTCTTCCCAGATGCCTTTTATACATTCTCTGGTTTTGGTTAATTTTTATCTACTGTTGAGCCAGGTTTTTCAAACTTTTCCAAATTTCTGCAAGCTACAAAATAACTTTCAGTAAATTAAGTTTATGTGAGAATTTCTCTGAGTCAAACTTTGTTGCTTTCAACAAAAATCTTTGACTAACATAAGAATTCTACTAAGAAATTAATATAAAATGAAAATGAACAATTATAGAGAAGTTTCTAAATTTGCAACAAAAGTCTAGTAACACATTTCATGGTTGGCACAATTTCTAAAAAACTCAGATCCCCTACAATGGCCACCAATTTTTTTCCTCATTCACTCAGAAAATTCTGTCATGAGGTAGCTTCTATGGGCTCTGCTGGGTCTCAGAATTTGAGTCTCTCCCAAGCTATTTCTCGACTTTTCTGAAGACGACTTCAATATCACCTCTAGTTCTGAATTTCATTATACTTTCAATTATCTTGTCTTATCAATTTTTACCTGAATCTAGACCCTATTGTGAAGAAGACTCTTGAAGACCCTTTTTTAAAAGAATGTACTCCCAAAAGTTCTGCCTTTGACCTCATGTTATGTAACATTAAAACTAACTTGCCTACACCCTTCCTGAAGGATTTCTGTTCCCAAACTTTGAGAAATTTAATTCTCATCCTTGTTATCTACATTTTCAGAGGTACTCAACTTTGCTAATGCCACTATAGTTCTTTTGATTTTTGATGATGGACATCAGCAAAATGGTTGATTTTTTGAGGCTTTTACAAAATGAAAACAAATGGTCATTGCATGTTTCAAATATTCAAGCATTTATGTTTAAGTCCTTAATCCATTTTGAATTAACTTTTCATGGTATAAGGCAGGGGCCAATCCCATTCTTATGCATGTAGATATTCAGTTTTCCCAACACCATTTGTTGAAGAGTCTATCCTTCCCTCATTGCGTAGTCTTGGCACTCTTGTGGAAGATCATTTGATGATAAACATCTAGATTTATTTCTAGTCTCTATATTCTCTATATTCTGTTCCATTGGTCCACGTGTCTCTCTTTTGGCAAGTGCCATCTTGGTTTGATCACTGTAGATTTATAACATGTTTTGAAGACAAGAAGTAGGAGCCCTTTAGCTTTGTTCTTTTTCTCAAGATGTCTCAGCTGTTTGGGGCCCTTGGTGCTTCATATGAATTTCAGTATTGTTTATTCTATTTCTGAAAAAAATACCATTGCGATTTTGATAGGAATTATATTGAAACTGTAGATCCTTTTTGTAGTATGAAAATCTTAACCATATTAAGTCCTTCAATCCACAAAAAAAGGGATGTCTTTCCTCTTGAATTTTTTTAACTTTTATTTTATGTTTGGGGTACATGTACAGGTCTGTTATACAGTTGAACTCCTGTCACAGGGGGGTTGTTGTACAGATTATTTCATTACCCAGGTACTAAGCCAAGTACCCAAAAGTTATTTGCTCTACTCCTCTCTCTCCTCCAACCTTCCACCTTCTTGTATTCCCCAGTGTTTTTTGTTCCTTTCATTGTGTTAATGAATTCTCATCATTAAGCTTCCAATTACAAGTGAGAATGTGCAGTATTTGGATTTCTGTTCCTGTGTTAGTTTGCTAAGAATAATGGGCTCTGGCTTCATCAATGTTCACACAAAAGAAATGATCTTGTTCTTTCTTATAGCTGCATAGTAGTCCATGCTGTATATGTACCACATTTTCTTTATCCAGTGTATCACTGATGGGCATTTAGGTTGATTCTATATCTTTGCCACTGTGAATAGTGCTGTGGAGAACATTTGCATGTGTGTGTCTTTATGGTTGAATGATTTATATTCCTCTGGGTATATGCCCAGTAATGGGATTGCTGGGTGGAATGGTGGGTCTGCTTTTAGCTCTTTGAGGAATCACCATACTGCTTCCCACAATGGTTGAACTAATTTACACTCCAACCAATAACGTACAAGAGTTCCCTTTTCTCCACAACCTCACCAGCATCAGTTAAATTTTTGACTTTTTAGTAATTGCCATTCTGACTGATGTGAGATGGTATCTCATTGTAGTTTTGATTTGCATTTCTCAGTGATATTTAACTGTGTATATATATATGTGTGTGTGTGTGTGTGTATATATATATATGCTTGTTGGCTGCATGTATGTATTCTTTAGAAAAATGTCTGTTCCTGTCCTGTGCCCACTTTTTAATGGGGTTGTTTGGTTTTTTCTTGTAAATTTGTGTAAGTGCCTTATAGATGCCAGATATTAGGTCATTGTCAGATGCATAATTTGCAAATATTTCTCCTAATCTGTAGGTTTTCTGTTTACTCTGTTGACAGTTTATTTTGTTTTAGTTTAATCAGTTCCCATTTGTCAATTTTGGGTTTTGTTGCAATTGCTTTTGGTGTCTTTGTCAGGAAATCTTTGCCTGTTCTTATGTCCAGGACAGTATTGCCTAGGTTATCTTGCAGGGTTTTTATAGTTTTGGGTCTTAAATTTAAATCTTTAATCCATCTTGAATTAATTTTTGCATATGGTGTAAGGAAGGTGTCCAATTTTAGTCCTCTGCATATGGCTAGCCAGTTATACCGGCATCATTTATTCAATAGAAAATTCTTTCACCACTGTTTGTTTTTGTTAGCTTTGTCGAAGACCAGACAGTTGTAGGTGTGTGTCCTTATTTTGGGACTCTCTATTTTGTTCTGTTGATCCATGTGGTTGTTTTTGTACCAGTACCATGTTGTTTTGATTACCACAGTCCTGTAGAATAGTTTGAAGTCAGGTAGTATGATGCCTCCAGCTTTGTTCTTTTTGCTTAGGATTACCTTGGCTATTTGGGCTCTTTTCTGGTTCCATATGAATTTTAAAATAGTTTCTTATAGTTCTGTGAAGAATGTCACAGGTCTTTTGATATGAAGAGCATTTAATCTGTAAATTGCTTTGGGCAGTATAGCCACTTTAATGAAATTAATTCTTCCTATACATGAGCTTCTTCACTTAAATTTATTTCTATGGGTTTTATTCTTTTTGATACTATTGTAAGTGGAATTGTTGTCTTAAATTCCTTTTTAGATAGTTTGTTGTTAGTGTATAGAAACACAACTGATTTTTGTATGTGGACTTTGTATTATGCAAATTGCTTGAATTTGTTTATTAATTCTAAGAGATTTTGTTAAGTCTTTAGGGTTTTCCACATATAAGACAAGGTCATGTGCAAACAGGTAATTTTATTTTATTCCTGATTTATATATCTTTTATGTCTTTTTCTTGCCTCATTGTTCTGGTAAGATCTTCCAGGACCATGTTGAATAAAAGTGGTGATAGTGGGCATTCTTGTCTAACTCCTGATCTTAGAGAAAAATATTTTAGCTTTTCACTATTGAAGACGATGTTAGCTGTGGGCTTGTCATATATGGCCATTATTATGTTAAAGTAAATTCCCTCTAGACCTGGTTTGTTGAGTGGTTTTATGATGAAGGTGCTGATTTTTGTCAAATTCTTTTTTTGCATATTTTGAGATGATCAGGTGATTTTTATCCTCTTAATGTGGTTTATTACATTATTTGATCTGTTTATATTAAATGATTCTTGTATTCCAGAGATAGATTCCACTTGGTCATGGGGTATGAACCTCTTAAAGTACTGCTGGATTCATTTTGTTAGTATTTTGTTGAGGAGTTTTGCATCTGTATCAGAGTGATTGATTTATTGTTTTCTTTTCTTGTGATATCTTTGGCTTTGGTAATGCTGGCCTTATAAACTGAATTTGTAAGTATTCATTTGTGTTTTCAATTTTTTGAAAGAGTTTAAGAAAAAGTGGCGTTAATTCTTTAGATGTTTGGTAGAATTCTCCAGTGAAGTCATTTACTGTTGGGCTTTTCTTTGTTGGGATGTTTTTGACTCTGATTCAATCTCTTTCTTTACAGTTCTGTTCAGATTTCTATTTCTTCATGATTCAGTCTTGGTAGCTTGTGTGCTTCTAGGAAGTTACACATTTCTTTTAGGTTTTCAAATATGTTTTGTGTGTTTTTTTTTCTATTGAGTTGTAGGAATTCCTTATACATTTTGTACATTAATTTCTTATCAAATATGTGGTTTACAAATATCATCTCATATTCCACAGGTTGCCTTTTATTCTCTGGATTGTTTCCCTTGCAATAAAAAAAAATTTATTTTAATGCAGTCTCACTTGTCTATTTGTGCTTTTATTGTCTATGTTTCTGATATCATATCTAAGAAATCATTGGCAGGAGAGAGGAAAATGGGGAGTTTCTTCTGTTCAACAGGTAAAATGTTTTCAATATGCAAGATGAATAAGTTGTAGCACCTATAGTTAACAATACTGTATTGTGTTCTTAAAAGTTTTTGGCAAGAGGGTGTATCTCAAGCTAAGTATTCTAATCAGAAAAAAATAAAAATATATAAGACAGACCACAAAGAATTTTTGGAGGTGATGATATGCATTACCTTGATTGTGGTCATGGTTTTATGTATGTCTATGTCCAAACTCATCAAACTCATATAAACGTGTGTGTATATATATATACACACACACACATACATATATATATTATATGTGGTAAATAAATATATATTTATTTATTTCCTCCCACTTCTGATTGTCTTCAACCAGCCAATGAGGGCTCCAGAAGCAGTCAGAGGAAGAGAGGAGAATGTGAGGTTTTAGTTACTCCATTCTCTATTTGTTATATATTATATAATAAATATACACACACACACACACACACACACACACACACACACACACATATATATATATATATATATATATATATATATATGATGGAGTCTCGCTATTCTTCAGGCTGGAGCGCAGTGGCTCGATCTTGGCTCACTGCAACCTCCGCCTCCTGGGTTCAAGCGATTCTCCTGCCTCAGCCTCCCCAGTAAGTGGGATTACAGACACATGCCACCTCGCCCAGCTAATTTTTGTATTTTTAATAGAGACAGAGTTTCACCATGTTGGCCGGGATGGTCTACATCTCCTGACCTCGTGATCTGCTCGACTCGGCCTCCCAAAGTGCTGGGATTACAAGTGTGAGCCACCGTACCCAGCCAAAATTACTTTTTTAACAGCAATGGAAATGATACATTAAAAGATCAAATGTAATGTTATTTTCACCTTCTGTGTTATATAAAGACAGTGACACTCATTAGTAGGAATCCAGTTTCTACTTTTGGTAATTATGATAATTTTTTAAATTATAAAATGTATAAAAATAAAAAATGAAAAGACATACACATTTTAAAGTCTTCCATAGAATTCTTGTTCCACATGAAGAAAATATACACTTCTTGATTTATTTGCAAAGTAGAAATTCTTAATAAACTCTGAATATCAGTTCACCAGTACACCCAAGAAGGGTCTTATTTCCTGACCTAAACTGATCCTTGAACTTTGGGTATCTTGACTTTGGCTTGAATTCTCTTCTGACTATACCCTTTCCCACAGGGTAAAATACCCATAAGTCAAAGTAATGAGCCCACTTGAAATTTACTCATCCCTTTCTAGACTGTATGAGAACCAGAAATCATTGCTTAAATATCCCAAACTTGCATATAGGACAAGTACACACTAGTTCCCAAAGTCTATTCTTTGAGGGACGTTCATGTCACAGATGCATTCACAACTAAATACAAGCAGCCAGGGGTATGGAAAGAAACTGGGCATGTACGTTTTGTGTTCATACATGCAAAGGTTTCTCACAGTGTGATGCAGAATAACGGTAGAAAGGTTTACATTACAAAAATGAACTTTCATAGAATGCTCATGTTCAATACAAGGTAAGTTCATAACATTCTTTTGAAATATACAATATGTCAGAGAAAGAAAACAAATGGATTGTATTTTTTTAAAAAAATAAAGATGCAATGTATTGAATTAGACAAATTTTTAAAAATATACTGAGGGTAAGGAGTTCAATGTACAAATGTCTTTTAAGGAACACAGATGAATCTTAAGGATACTGGGCTAGAGGATGACAGAGAATATTAAAAAGTAAAGAACATATGTGCCAAATATAAATTCCTACTGTCCATGTTCAGGCTGAAGATTAAAAACTTTTGATCAACAACAGCCCTGACAGAAAGAGTTGAAAGTATTTTGCCCAAGTGGAATATTAAAAAACATAGTGCATCCGAACAACACAGATTCTGCAGCTGTAGACACCTGTGTTACCTGGTAGCGCCACCTCTCACTCTCCAAGGAAAGCAAGTATAGAAGTTACATAAAAGTGATGGCATGACCATTCATCGTCACAGGAAATTTGGAGGCATTGCCGGAGGACCTCTGACATCGACAACTACTCAAGCATTTCTAAAAGGAGTAAGTTCAATTCCATATGTGTATGTCTTTAATAACAACTAAAATGTGACTTTTTACAACTAGCTACCTATATTTGATTTTTTTTGCATTAGCTCTAACAAGATCTTGAAACATGAACTCATTATGATTATTAAAGAAATCTTCCGGAAGATGGCCGAATAGGAACAGCTCCAGTCTCCAACTCCCAGCGCCAGCGACACAGAAGACCGGTGATTTCTGCATTTTCAACTGAGGTACTGGGTTCATCTCACTGGGGAGTGCCGGACGATCGGTGCTGGTCAGCTGCTGCAGCCCGACCAGCGAGAGCTGAAGCAGGGCGAGGCATCGCCTCACCTGGGAAGCGCAAGGGGGAAGGGAATCCCTTTTCCTAGCCAGGGGAACTGAGACACACAACACCTGGAAAATCGGGTAACTCCCACCCCAATATTGCGCTTTAAGCAACCAGGCACACCAGGAGATCATATCCCACACCTGGCCAGGAGGGTCCCACGCCCACGGAGCCTCCCTCATTGCTAGCACAGCAGTCTGTGATCTACCGGCAAGGCAGCAGCGAGGCTGGGGGAGGGGCGCCCGCCATTGCTGAGGCTTAAGTAGGTAAACAAAGCTGCTGGGAAGCTCCAACTGGGTGGAGCTCACAGCAGCTCAAGGAAACCTGCCTGTCTCTGTAGACTCCACCTCTGGGGGCAGGGCACAGCTACACAACAACAACAACAACAACAACAAAACAGCAGAAAGCTCTGCAGACGCAAACGACTCTGTCTGACAGCTTTGAAGAGAGCAGTGGATCTCCCAACACGGAGGTTGAGATCTGAGAAGGGACAGACTGCCTGCTCAAGTGGGTCCCTGACCCCTGAGTAGCCTAACTGGGAGACATCCCCCACTAGGGGCAGTCTGACACCCCACACCTCACAGGGTGGAGTACACCCCTGAGAGGAAGCTTCCAAAGCAAGAATCAGACAGGTACACTCGCTGTTCAGAAATATTCTATCTTCTGCAGCCTCTGCTGCTGATACCCAGGCAAACAGGGTCTGGAGTGGACCTCAAGCAATCTCCAACAGACCTACAGCTGAGGGTCCTGACTGTTAGAAGGAAAACTATCAAACAGGAAGGACACCTACACCAAAATCCCATCAGTACATCACCATCATCAAAGACCAGAGGCAGATAAAACCACAAAGATGGGGAAAAAGCAGGGCAGAAAAGCTGGAAATTCAAAAAATAAGAGCGCATCTCCCCCGGCAAAGGAGCGCAGCTCATCGCCAGCAACGGATCAAAGCTGGATGGAGAATGACTTTGACGAGATGAGAGAAGAAGGCTTCAGTCCATCAAATTTCTCAGAGCTAAAGGAGGAACTACGTACCCAGCGCAAAGAAACTAAAAATCTTGAAAAAAAAGTGGAAGAATTGACGGCTAGAGTAATTAATGCAGAGAAGGTCATAAACGAAATGAAAGAGATGAAAACCATGACACGAGAAATACGTGACCAATGCACAAGCTTCAGTAACCGACTCGATCAACTGGAAGAAAGAGTATCAGCGATTGAGGATCAAATGAATGAAATGAAGCGAGAAGAGAAACCAAAAGAAAAAAGAAGAAAAAGAAATGAACAAAGCCTGCAAGAAGTATGGGATTATGTAAAAAGACCAAATCTACGTCTGATTGGGGTGCCTGAACGTGAGGGGGAAAATGGAACCAAGTTGGAAAACACTCTTCAGGACATCATCCAGGAGAACTTCCCCAACCTAGTAGGGCAGGCCAACATTCAAATCCAGGAAATACAGAGAACGCCACAAAGATACTCCTCGAGAAGAGCAACTCCAAGACACATAATTGCCAGATTCACCAAAGTTGAAATGAAGGAAAAAATCTTAAGGGCAGCCAGAGAGAAAGGTCGGGTTACCCACAAAGGGAAGCCCATCAGACTCACAGCAGATCTCTCGGCAGAAACTCTCCAAGCCAGAAGAGAGTGGGGGCCAATATTCAACATTCTTAAAGAAAAGAATTTTAAACCCAGAATTTCATATCCAGCCAAACTAAGTTTCATAAGTGAAGGAGAAATAAAATCCTTTACAGATAAGCAAATGCTTAGAGATTTTGTCACCACTAGGCCTGCCTTACAAGAGACCCTGAAGGAAGCACTCAACATGGAAAGGAACAACCGGTACCAGCCATTGCAAAAACATGCCAAAATGTAAAGACCATCGAGGCTAGGAAGAAACTGCATCAACTAATGAGCAAAATAACCAGTTAATATCATAATGGCAGGATCAAGTTCACACATAACAATCTTAACCTTAAATGTAAATGGACTAAATGCTCCAATGAAAAGACACAGACTGGCAAACTGGATAAAGAGTCAAGACCCATCAGTCTGCTGTATTCAGGAGACCCATCTCACACGCAGAGACATACATAGGCTCAAAATAAAGGGATGGAGGAAGATTTACCAAGCAAATGGAGAACAAAAAAAAGCGGGGGTTGCAATCCTAGTCTCTGATAAAACAGACTTTAAACCATCAAAGATCAAAAGAGACAAAGAAGGCCATTACATAATGGTAAAGGGATCAATTCAACAGGAAGAGCTAACTATCCTAAATATATATGCACCCAATACAGGAGCACCCAGATTCATAAAGCAAGTCCTTAGAGACTTACAAAGAGACTTAGACTCCCATACAATAATAATGGGAGACTTCAACACTCCACTGTCAACATTAGACAGATCAACAAGACAGAAAGTTAACAAGGATATCCAGGAATTGAACTCATCTCTGCAGCAAGCAGACCTAATAGACATCTATAGAACTCTCCACCCCAAATCAACAGAATATACATTCTTCTCAGCACCACATCGTACTTACTCCAAAATTGACCATATAATTGGAAGTAAAGCACTCCTCAGCAAATGTACAAGAACAGAAATTATAACAAACTGTCTCTCAGACCACAGTGCAATCAAACTAGAACTCAGGACTAAGAAACTCAATCAAAACCGCTCAACTACATGGAAACTGAACAACCTGCTCCTGAATGACTACTGGGTACATAACGAAATGAAGGCAGAAATAAAGTTGTTCTTTGAAACCAATGAGAACAAAGATACAACATACCAGAATCCTTGGGACACATTTAAAGCAGTGTGTAGAGGGAAATTTATAGCACTAAATGCCCACAAGAGAAAGCAGGAAAGATCAAAAATTGACACTTTAACATCGCAATTAAAAGAACTAGAGAAGCAAGAGCAAACACATTCCAAAGCTAGCAGAAGGCAAGAAATAACTAAGATCAGAGCAGAACTGAAGGAGATAGAGACACAGAAAACCCTCCAAAAAATCAATGAATCCAGGAGTTGGTTTTTTGAAAAGATCAACAAAATTGACAGACCACTAGCAAGACTAATAAAGAAGAAAAGAGAGAAGAATCAAATCGACGCAATTAAAAATGATAAAGGGGATATCACCACTGACCCCACAGAAATACAAACTACCATCAGAGAATACTATAAACACCTCTACGCAAATAAACTGGAAAACCTAGAAGAAATGGATAATTTCCTGGACACTTACACTCTTCCAAGACTAAACCAGGAAGAAGTTGAATCCCTGAATAGACCAATAGTAGGCTCTGAAATTGAGGCAATAATTAATAGCCTACCAACCAAAAAAAGTCCAGGACCAGATGGATTCACAGCTGAATTCTACCAGAGGTATAAGGAGGAGTTGGTACCATTCCTTCTGAAACTATTCCAATCAATAGAAAAAGAGGGAATCCTCCCTAACTCATTTTATGAGGCCAACATCATCCTGATACCAAAGCCTGGCAGAGACACAACAAAAAAAGAGAATTTTAGACCAATATCCCTGATGAACATCGATGCAAAAATCCTCAATAAAATACTGACAAACCGGATTCAACAACACATCAAAAAGCTTATCCACCATGATCAAGTGGGCTTCATCCCTGGGATGCAAGGCTGGTTCAACATTCGCAAATCAATAAACATAATCCAGCATATAAACGGAACCAAAGACAAGAACCACATGATTATCTCAATAGATGCAGAAAAGGCTTTTGACAAAATTCAACAGCCCTTCATGCTAAAAACGCTCAATAAATTCGGTATTGATGGAACGTACCTCAAAATAATAAGAGCTATTTATGACAAACCCACAGCCAATATCATACTGAATGGGCAAAAACTGGAAAAATTCCCTTTGAAAACTGGCACAAGACAGGGATGCCCTCTCTCACCACTCCTATTCAACATAGTGTTGGAAGTTCTGGCTAGGGCAATTAGGCAAGAGAAAGAAATCAGGGGTATTCAGTTAGGAAAAGAAGAAGTCAAATTGTCCCTGTTTGCAGATGACATGATTGTATATTTAGAAAACCCCATTGTCTCAGCCCAAAATCTCCTTAAGCTGATAAGCAACTTCAGCAAAGTCTCAGGATACAAAATTAATGTGCAAAAATCACAAGCATTCTTATACACCAATAACAGACAAACACAGAGCCAAATCATGAATGAACTTCCATTCACAATTGCTTCAAAGAGAATAAAATACCTAGGAATCCAACTTACAAGGGATGTAAAGGACCTCTTCAAGGAGAACTACAAACCACTGCTCAGTGAAATAAAAGAGGACACAAACAAATGGAAGAACATACCATGCTCATGGATAGGAAGAATCAATATCGTGAAAATGGCCATACTGCCCAAGGTCATTTATAGATTCAATGCCATCCCCATCAAGCTACCAATGAGTTTCTTCACAGAATTGGAAAAAACTGCTTTAAAGTTCATATGGAACCAAAAAAGAGCCCGCATCTCCAAGACAATCCTAAGTCAAAAGAACAAAGCTGGAGGCATCACGCTACCTGACTTCAAACTATACTACAAGGCTACAGTAACCAAAACAGCATGGTACTGGTACCAAAACAGAGATATAGACCAATGGAACAGAACAGAGTCCTCAGAAATAATACCACACATCTACAGCCATCTGATCTTTGACAAACCTCAGAAAAACAAGAAATGGGGAAAGGATTCCCTATTTAATAAATGGTGCTGGGAAAATTGGCTAGCCATAAGTAGAAAGCTGAAACTGGATCCTTTCCTTACTCCTTATACGAAAATTAATTCAAGATGGATTAGAGACTTAAATGTTAGACCTAATACCATAAAAATCCTAGAGGAAAACCTAGGTAGTACCATTCAGGACATAGGCATGGGCAAAGACTTCATGTCTAAAACACCAAAAGCAACGGCAGCAAAAGCTAAAATTGACAAATGGGATCTCATTAAACTAAAGAGCTTCTGCACAGCAAAAGAAACTACCATCAGAGTGAACAGGCAACCTACAGAATGGGAGAAAATTTTTGCAATCTACTCATCTGACAAAGGGCTAATATCCAGAACCTACAAAGAACTCAAACAAATTTACAAGAAAAAAACAAACAACCCCATCAAAAAGTGGGCAAAGGATATGAACAGACATTTCTCAAAAGAAGACATTCATACAGCCAACAGACATATGAAAAAATGCTCATCATCACTGGCCATCAGAGAAATGCAAATCAAAACCACAATGAGATACCATCTCACACCAGTTAGAATGGCGATCATTCAAAAGTCAGGAAACAACAGCTGCTGGAGAGGATGTGGAGAAATAGGAACGCTTTTACACTGTTGGTGGGATTGTAAACTAGTTCAACCATTATGGAAAACAGTATGGCGATTCCTCAAGGATCTAGAACTAGATGTACCATATGACCCAGCCATCCCATTACTGGGGATATACCCAAAGGATTATAAATTATGCTGCTATAAAGACACATGCACACGTATGTTTATTGCAGCACTATTCACAATAGCAAAGACTTGGAATCAACCCAAATGTCCATCAGTGACAGATTGGATTAAGAAAATGTGGCACATATACACCATGGAATACTATGCAGCCATAAAAAAGGATGAGTTTGCGTCCTTTGTAGGGACATGGATGCAGCTGGAAACCATCATTCTTAGCAAACTATCACAAGAAGAGAAAACCAAACACCGCATGTTCTCACTCATAGGTGGGAACTGAACAATGAGATCACTTGGACTCAGGAAGGGGAACATCACACACCGGGGCCTATCATGGGGAGGGGGGAGGGGGGAGGGATTGCATTGGGAGTTATACCTGATGTGAATGGCGAGTTGATGGGTGCAGCAGACCAACATGGCACAAGTATACATATGTAACAAACCTGTACGTTATGCACATGTACCCTACAACTTAAAGTATAATAATAATAAATAAATTTAAAAAAAAAAAAAAAAAAAAAAAAAAGAAATCTTCCTTACAAATAAGAAATAATGGAAAGAGCTCTGAACTAAGGCTACTGTCCCATTGCTAAATTATTTACTTAAAAGAATTCAAAGCACTTCACTTTATACTCTTAAAGCCTTCATTTATTTCTTATGTAAAATAACTCTATTAACTCAGATTTATTATTCAATCAATATTTATTGTATGTATCAGAAGCCACATGTACATTGGTTTTTGAGGGCGGGTTCTGTGTTTATATTCAGGCTTTACTATTGGCAAGTTAGATAACCTACCTGTGTCTCATGTTCCTTATCTATAAAAGAGACTACCTTACAGAGTTGTAGGATGTAAATCCTTCAGAACAGCACCCAGAATATATTACAAAATATATTATTTATTTCATTAATATCTATCAAATCACACTATGTATGCAAACGTACTTAGAATTATAAGGACCATGCAAAGTACAAGGCACTATTATTTTTATTAAGAGATAATTGTATTTTCTCTCATGTTTCCAGGGTTTTGATATAAAATTCAGTCTTTACAACACCCTGATAATATCTGTGGCTAATTATGACAATCGTCATTTACTATTAAAAGAAAAAAACAACCGATTGCTCAATATATTGCAGATATGAACAGTCAAGCATGGCTATTCCATGTATGTCCATTTTATGCTCTGGAGCCATTCTCTACCCTTCTCCATCCTCTCATTTCTCTAAGGCTCACTTGTACAGATTGTATTAACAGGATAACCATTTCCTCTCATTTCTGATTGTCTTCAGCCAGCCAAGGAGGACTCCAGAAACAGTCAGAGAAAGAGAGGAGAATGTGAGCTTTTAGTTACTCCATTCTCTATTGTTTCGAGTCCAGTATCTTTACCTTGCAAATCATTTATTCCTTTCCCGAGATACTGCCTCACGCTGGCTGTCTCTGCTGCACTCAAGCAACCTGCCTGATGTGACTCTCCAACCCCTTGTCTCTTTGGCTATCCTTGGTGCGGTAGCAGCCCCTCTGCTGCTGGTCTAGGTTCCTTAACTACTATGGCTCCCTAACACCCTGCTCACACCCCCATCATAAGACCCATTATAAACAAGTCTTCCTTGAATGATGTTGATGAACATTTTGACTGGTTGAACTTAACTTATACAAGGGCCTCACTTTACCATAGTTTCCCCTT
The DNA here is from genome assembly GCF_003255815.1 of Theropithecus gelada. NCBI lineage: Eukaryota > Metazoa > Chordata > Mammalia > Primates > Cercopithecidae > Theropithecus > Theropithecus gelada. The sequence goes on along the minus strand of NC_037670.1, from coordinate 169,660,590 downwards.
ATTTTCAGTTTCACTCTCCATGGTTTCAGTTGCTGCTGGTCATTACAGTTCAAAACTATGTGGATATAGTACGATAAGATATTTTGAAAGAGAGAGACCACATTCACATAACATATTGTTATAATTATCCTATTTTATTACCAATTGTTGTTCATCTCTTACTGTACCTAATTTAGGTATTAAACTTTGTTATAAGTATATATGTATAGGAAAAGCATAGTAGATGTAGGGTTCAGTACTATGTATGGTTTCAGGCATCCACTGGAGGTCTTGGAATGTATCCCTTGAGGATAAGGGGGAACTATTGTATTCTTAATTTTAATGTACCATACCCTTCATCTCAACCAATGTATAAACTGTGACACCTTAAAGCCCAAGCAACACAGCTGTGGCATGACTCTAAAAGGGTCAATGCTATAGCTCGGTGCTTGACGAACCATTACACAGGAAAATGTTTAGCCGCAGTCATGATCAGAGGTTAAAACACTTCCCTGGAAGAAGAAGTATCCCAAGAAGCTAACTGTATTAATGTTATAGGTTGAGGACTTATAGAGAGTCTATAGGAGAGGCAAAAAACAAACAAACAAACAAACAAAAATCAAACTTTAAAAATAGAGTAGACATGTCCGGGTGCAGTGGCTCACGTCTATAATCCCAACACTTTGGGAGGCCGAGGTGGATGGAGTTCGAGACCAGCCTGACCAATATGGTGAAACCCCTTCACTACTAAAAATACAAAAATTGGCTGGGCGTGATGGCACACACCTGTAATCCCAGCTACTTGGGAGGCTGAGACAGGAGAATCGCTTGAACCCAGGAGGTGGAGGCTGCAGTGAGCCGAGATCGAGCCACTGCACTCCAGCTTGGGTGACAGAGCAAGACTCCATCTGGAAAAAAAAAAAAAAAGTAAGGTAGAGTAGACACTTTGCATGTAGGAGTAAAAGCCACTCAATTATAACTGGGCACATATATTAATGTGACCTCATTTGTACATACAAGCTGGTGATGTCTAAGTACATTCAAATTATTCTAACAAAATCTGATAATTAATATATGGAGATGAGTCTGGAATTATATCTGAAAGTGAGAAAATCCTACATAAGAAAATTGTATTAAAAAAGCAGAAACAAGAATGAGTATTGTATTTATGAGAGGCTGCAAAGGGTCAGCCCAACTAGAAAGCAGGTTGGGTATTTTGAAAGACAGAGAATAAAATTTGATAAGTACAATAGGACTAAACGATTGAAAAGCTTAGCACTGGTCACAAAGGCAATGTGTGTGATGATATATGTGTGTAAGTACTCAGTGGAATGTTTGAAAAAATCTTGGAAATATTATTCTAGCAGCTGTTAGCAAGAAAATATAAAAGTCCACAAATATTGTATGTTGGACCACAGCCTAAGGAGGTGGCACTAATATTGGTCAGGAAAGAGAAAACATCCAAGAGATTATTTTCAAAAATGACTGATTACACCCATGTCCTGGTTTCTAATGCCATTCTCAAAGGAAAAGAAAAAAGAAACCTGAGATTCTTGGAAAAATAGATAATTCTAGGACTAGGACCAAAACAATGTAAAACAAGCATGGAGCATTACAGTGCTAGAAAGTAAGAAAATGCCAAATAAAACAAAAGTCTCACAACGTTTGGGGTATGTCAAAGGGACAGAGGAGCCAACTAAAAGAATAGCCAAAGATGAAACAACTTGAGCAAAAAAAATAAAGTGATATTGGTTTGTTATCCAAGTGATAAAATAAATATCCATATGTTCACACTGATATAAATTAAAAGATTAAATAAGCAAATGGGGGAGAAAGACAAATCTCCTGTGCAGAACAATTCCAAATAATTTATACAGATACACTCCACTCTTTATGTGTTAGCTACTCTTAGTGACTTCCAAAGAGTACAGAATAGGAAGGGGGAAAATGAATACATTTAGAAACTTGAAGAATACTACCTTAGTTAGGTGACCATGCTCAACATCAACAGTGAAAAGTCATGTTGACAGTATGTGTCTTTGATAGAATTTGGTTAAAATGGCAATTTGCGTCTGTGGTCTTTCTCCACAGCATAATCATGAGAAAAAAATACAATTCAAAATTAAAGGGCATTGGACAAAATAGCTGACTAGGACTGCTTAAAACTGCCAAGGCATCAAAAACAAGGAAAGTCTGAGAAGCTGTCACAAACAAGAAGAGCCTAAACAGACATGATGATTATATCTCATATATGCTATCTTGACAGTGATCCATGAAATGGAAAAAGGACCTTAAATGAAAATCAAGGAAACCTAAATAAAGCATGGACCTTAACAATAATTTATCAATAATATTGTATTCATCACAACAAAGGTACCATACTAATGTAAGAAGTTAATACTAGGGGAAACTGTAGGAGTGCAGTATATGGGAACTATCTGTCCTATCTTTACAAATTATTTCTTTCTTCTTTTTTTTTTTTTTGAGACAGAGTCTTGCTTGCTCTGTCACCCAGGCTGGAGCGCAGTGGCACAATCTCAGCTCACTACGAGCTCCACCTCCCCAGTTCATGCCATTCTCCTGCCTCAGCCTCCCGGGTAGCTGGGACTACAGGCACATGCCACCACGCCTGGCTGATTTTTTGTATTTTATAGTAGAGACGGGGTTTCACCATGTTAGCCAGGATGGTCTTGATCTCCTGACCTCGTGATTCGCCCACCTTGGCTCCCAAAGTGCTGGGACTACAGGTGTGAGCCACCTCACCTGGCCCACAAATTACTTCTGTAAACCTAAAATTGATCTAAAATAAAAATTTTATCTTAAAAAATCCCCATGTGAATATAATCAAATTATCTTCTGTATTGAAATCATTTATAATATAAATAAAGAGAGAAAACACAATGTAAATGAAAACATCAGTAGTTTCTAATTTACTGTGATATGATTTGGCTGTGTCCCCACCCAAATCTCAACTTGAATTGTAGCTCCCAGATTCGCGTGGGTTGTGGGAGGGACTCATGGGGAAGTAATTGAACCATGGGGGCTGACATTTCCTGTCCTATTCTCGTGATAGTGAATAAGTCTCAAGAGATCTGATGGGTTTATCAGGGGTTTATGCTTTTGCTTCTATCGCATTTTTTCTCTTGCCACTGCCATGTAAGAAGTGCTTTTTACCTACAGCCATGATTCTAAGGACCCCCTAGCCATGTGGAACTGTAAGTCCAATTAAACCTCTTTTTGTTCCCAGCCTTGGGTATGTCTTTATCAGCAACATGAAAATGGACTAATACATACTGTTTATTATGAAAGAAAAAATAGAAAAATTAATGATTTGTAACATTAGTTATTTCCAAATGAGTAAAACATAACTAAAATATAAATTTCATTGCCTATACTCACAATCTACATATCCTCACTATAGATTAATAAAGCAAGGTTAAATGAACTATACTCAAAGTAAGGTTAGCAAAGTTACTAGAAAATTGGTCTGGAGAGAATGGAAAATGTATGTTGAGGACCCAATGATGAAATGGAATTAGAACACTAAAGATGAGTTTGATGTATCTGTGAACCATCATCCTAGAGGTAACTGTTTACTCTCCTTTAGAAGAAAGAAAGAAGAAGGACAAAGGGCAACATAATTATAAGAAGAAATGTTGAAAATATAAAGCGGTGAGACTAATTCCATAGGGCTCATGTCAAAATCAGTCACTTTATTTGAGAGAGTTACTTCTTATCAGGATACAATTGAAATCCAAGAACAAGAAGTTTTCAAAAGAGGTTAAGGAAAATGACCAAAAGAAGCCGAGGTCAAGAAAGATGACTTGGGTAAGAAAAGACTGTTGTATTAAAGTTGGAAACCTAAGAAGAACCTGGGTTGTAAGCTCTCTGTATTCAAGACTGTGCCTTGCTCATCATTGTAAATAGATGTTGAGCACAGTGTCTGGCACATTGTAGATGTTCATTAAATATTTCTGGGAATAAACAGTAAAAGTGGAGCACCTGAAAACAAAACTAGACTGAAGAGAGTTAAGGAGAAAAAAAAGGTGTTGAGGAAACTAAGATAATAACATAAATACTGCTGTAATTGAGAGGGAATGGTGAGTCAAGTGAAGCATTAGAAGAGAAAGAGCAGAGAAGTAAAGAAAAGAAAGGAGAAATATGGCAGCTAAATGGAATGGGGTATGTTGGATTTAATCCTGGAAAGAAAGAGGAAATGAATGGAAAAACTAGACAAATCCAAATAAATTTTGTAGTTTAGGTATAGGAATGCCAGGTTATTAGTCTTAATAAATGAACCATAGTAATATAAGACGTTGCAAATATGCAAAAGTGGATGAGGGGTATACAAAAACTCTCTGAATTATCTTTGTTACTTTTGTGTAAGTACAAAATTATTCCAAAGTAAAAAGTGTATTAAATTTGTTTAAAGTGATGAAAAAAATAGAGCAAGGTAAAGAATAATGATGACAAGAAGGGAGGATAAAGGAACATGTTATTGAGGTTTTTATTGTGGCTGTTTTACAATACTTTGTGACAACTCAGTTTGTCCATAGATTAATAAAGCAATGGCACTTCTAATGGCACACAATGACTTATGCCGCTGAAATTCCTCCTTAGAGTGCTTCAAGCCAGTAGATACCGACACTGTCACAGTCTAAGGGTTTTGAATTACTTTTTATTATAAAAAAAAAGAATAGAAGAAAATTAAAGATGTATTAATATTATCTCCAAAGGAGTAAAATATACCTGTAACATCAATTCCATCTGGGGGATTTCCAAGCTCCCAAACAACATCCAGAAAGTATTACATTTACCCTTGAACACTGCAAAATAAATAGAACACAAATTGTGTCCCATATCTTCTTGAACAGATCAGCATGTTCCCTCTCACATTCTGAAGACTTACTGAACTTTCTGAACCCACAGATGAAGTGGTATTAACGGAAAAGATGTCTATTTCTGGAACCTTAGAGCTATTGAACAACTCTCCGTAAAATATCCTGTGTTTGAAGAGTATTTCAATGGCTTTAAATAGTAATACATTATTTACTCTATTAAAGAAAAAATGTAGCCCTTAAAATATTCTTATTTTCTCAAAACAAATAGATGTGCTCCTACTATGTGCAAGACTGTGTTAGATACTAGAGATAAAAACATGGAAAGACATAACCTAAAATGTATCTACCACAGAAAAAATATTATCCTAAAGAAAACTACTATAAATAAGTTAAATCAGGAATGCAAATTTCCAAAAAATCCATATCCAGATTTACAAATTGTGCTGGCATTCAGTCAAAAGTCTGAGGCAGAAGAAATAGTAAATAACAAATCTCTAGGTGATACATATGGGTAAACGTTGCCAGGATTTATGAATTAAACTGCTAAAAACAAAATCTTGAGTATATAGGTATAATTTAGCCCCTTCTAATACATCTCTTGCTAGGTTTACATTCTCCTAAAATGAAACACATTCTCTTGCACCACAGTTGTATTAAGACAATAGATGAGGCTCTTTTTTATACCCATAGCAAGTGTTTCAGAGATGGATATATCAGTCCATTAGTGTTAGTTAGAATAGAGAAACTGTTTTCTTGTATCTCTGGGAAAGAATAACCCTCTGATCCACTGAAGTTACCAAACGAGGCCGTTCTTCTTTTCCTTGACAATGTGAAGGTGTCAACTTTTTAACAACACGTGGAGTCTGACTCCCAACAGAGCCAAAGCAAGAACTACATGTCTTCTTAAGGTCTAAGCTAGGAATTCTCAGGTGACACTTCTGCTGCATTCTATGAGTCAAAGAGAATTATAAGATCAGTCCATCTTAAGACCAGCCCAGATTCAAAAGGAGGTAAAATAGAGTTCACCTGTTGGAATTGAATGGGAGGAATTGCATGCATGAAGAGGAATGAAATAATGGAATAATAATTGTTGACCATATTTGGAAGCAATCTACCACAGTGAGGGACATACTGAATGGAGATATGAAGAGTGAAAATGACCATCCATTCAAATAGCTGAAGAAAGAGAATTCAAAATAGAAAAAAATTCAATTTCAAAGAATCTGACAGAGTACAAGCTAGTTGTGATCATGGAAATGAAGAGAAATCAATATGATTGGGCATGATGCTGAAGGAGGAGAATTGATTAGATGAGGTGACAGAGTTGAGCAAGGTCAAGACACATGGGGACGGGGAAAGGTTGTTAATGTTCTGGGTTTATTGCATTTCAGAATTACATAGGCCTGGTTCTTTCCCCTGCTTCTCAATATTTTGGGAAAGTGCATCTTTAAACATTCCAACAATTTTAATAAGAGAAAGAAAATCTGATTTGTCGTTGGAAGTTCTAATGAAAACAGAATCCATTATGTTTTAAGATGATGTTTTTATTTAATAATTCATCCTACGGAGACTATTTTCTAATTTTATTTCTCCTTTCCTCTGCAAGTACTTTGATTTATAATTTTTTATTGATGGCATAGTACTTTAACATCAATAACCATTAAGTGTTAGGAAAGTGTGATGTTTATTCAGCATGATTTCCAAAAGCTTCCGAGTATTTTGCCATTAAAGTTTAAACCTTTAAATGCTTAAAACTGTATTACTTTATGCTGTGTTGAGAAAAAGATTTCCAGAGTTGGAAAAAAACACAAAAGATACATAAATAGATACAAGTCTCTTGAAGAGATTAATAAGTAAAAGGATCACATTTATAAATAACAATGATTGTGTTCTAATAAAATGATACTGTCCACTCAAGTCAAAAAAGACAACATTCTCATTCAAAAGATTAGTACTTTGCAAGATACTTGAAGCAGGGAAGTGACTATGATATAATACTAATAATAAACTCTGAATTAGGAATTTGTGTGTGAGTGTATTTTCATTTATGTTCTATAACATAGAATGTTTAATAAATTGTCAGCACAGAATTCCATAGAGTTATTTTTTCCAACAAGGATTATCCTAAGGTTGCCTTCTTTTCAGGATTATTAGGTCAAATAATATTTTTAAATTATGTAATAAATGGTTTATGTCCTTCTAAACTAATATTTCCATGTTAAGACACAATATTTTGACTGCTATATATTATTTCGCATTATATAGGTGTATTTTATTTGCTTCAACTTTTATATTCACACTCTAGTTGTGCTTGGGGTCCATGTATTGGGACAATCTGATATGTTAATAGTGCTTCATAAAGAAAGCCTACCACTTCTTCCTAGTTAAATCCCACTGGAAGAAGCCAAGGAAGACCCACTTCATGTGGAACCCTTTTCAATAGGAAATATTGCTCCACTGAAGTTTCTGTGCTTTAAAGTAATTCTATTTTCAAAGGCACTTTATTCAAAATTAGGGAATAATGGAAGTACCAAGAGACTGTGACTTATTATTCTATGGCGACGACCACCTATTGCAACGCTCAAAAACATTGCGCTCATTTGGTTTAAATGATCTCTCACTAACAGTCACTAGGGCCCTCTGTGGAATGTTCCGCCTTTCACTTATGCCTATTTATTATGTGTTGATTTTTCTAGTTCTTTTTTTTTTTGTATTCCTATCAGTTTTAAGATATCTGCACTTTATTAGCCATATTGTATTTATCCTTTTATTGTTTCTGGGACTTAATGTTACTTTATACTCTGTCTGAAGTTTATGACTGCTCACTTGGGGGTTATTTTCAGTTATGTACTTAAAACAAACCTCTAAGTTTGATGAATTGATTTTACAATAAGAGAACATTTATTATAAAATATTTTATGAATATCTCATCTTTAAATTCATCTCCCTAATACGTAAAATGCACAAGCTGACATGACTTCTCTTTATATGTTTGAAAAGTGAATCATGAACAGTATTTCAAAAACAACATTACTAGCAACTCCCAAAAATAAAGGAAGAAAGACAAAGAATTCAAGGACAGCTAATATACACAGAGCAAACAGAAATGCTCCACATTTAATGAGATGCTGTTTATATTTGTCAGAATTAAAAGAAAAAATAGACAAGGTAAAATTTTCCTTTTCCTATACCTGCTGGAAAAAGTTCATGTTTCTTCAATTATTTTTCATTGGTAGATAATTTGATGTGTTTTGAAGTCAAGGGAAGTAACAGAGCAATATGAGACAGAGAAGAGGAAAAAATACCTGCACCAGCTTTCTGCCTCTGAAAAAAAAAAATGACAAAAAATAATAGAGGCAAAGGTTTGTCACTTTCCTGACAGAGGCATATTGTCACTTTCTTAGGGAATGCATTTTTGCATGCATTAAAGGTTACTGGATGTTAAGTCTGACTGCATGGAAGTTTTGATGAAGACTGCTGGAGCAGGATGTTCACTGATAAAACAAGAGCCTGTCCTGAGAGATCCAGACATCTAAATAAGACTCCAGAGGAGACATTGTGGCAAGTAGGAGACAAATTTGGTTTAGTTTGATCTGATGTACAGTTTCACAAGCGTATGCTAACAGGAAATTTTTGTCAGAAAGCATTTATTCTCATAAACGCTATTGTCAGGACAGCTGTTAACAGCATTAGCAAAAACAATAAAATTAAGATGCTCTCCTCCTTAAGTTTAAAAGCTGAAAATTCTGCCTACCTGAGTTGGACTCATAAGTATACAACGTAAGTGCAGTAAGCTACTCTTGTGCAATAAGCAAAAATGATATGATACAAATCATTTTCAGAGGTTGTACTGCTAAGTACCTATTATAGCTAGACATAGAGCACTAACATTAAGAAGCAATGGACGATGTTGTACTGGCTCATTTATACTGTATATACACCGTATACTCATTGTAGGTATCAGGAGTAATCCACCAGAATGCATCTAGCTTGAACTGTCACATAAAGGAATGGATTATTGTCAGGGTTTTTGCATGTAAATGGAGCTAGTCATAGAGCAATAAATGCAGGCTTGAAACCAGAAATCAAAATAAAACAGAATGTTCTCCCTGTCCTTCCCTACCTTATTCCTAAAAACCATTAAAGCAACTTCAGGCAGTATAGAAAGCCACCTCATGGGAGAGACTATCCTCCGAGATTCCCCCAACCCATAATAACTCCCCAAACTGGCAATGAGTCACCTTTCTCTGATTCTGGCAGAGGACCCAGGTTGGTCAGGGACACCTTCCATCATTTGGGCTACTGTTTTAAATGTCCTTTCTTTCTTATATCTTGTTCCTATTTGGAAAAAGACCAAAGGTAATGAGATAAAGAAAAAGTCTGACAATGAATCCTCTTAGATAACTTACTAGTTCCTCTCTTTCACTGCTTCTCTATTTAATACGGAATATTGACAGTCAAGGTACGATGGCCCATCCTACAGCTGACCCACTTCATCTTACAGCCGTAAGTCTGCTCACTACAGTTGCTCCTCCTCTGGAATTAGGAATGCTAGTGTGGATGTCAATTTATTAAGGAAAAGGTATCTGAGACAGCCCAAGTGGTCCCTCTCTGTGCGTATATGCTATGCTTCCAACTTTGCCTCATAGATCAAAAGCAAAACACCAAATAAAACCACAAGTGGTTGACAATATTTTTGAAAGTCCTATCTTCAGGCTGAACTACAATTATGAGCATCTCTCATCAGTTATAATGCTTAAAATGTTGTTAGGAGAGGAAGATGTTAGATTTCCAGGCAATCTACCAAGTTTGAAATGGGATCCTAGGCCCTGGCTAGGATAGAATATCAGAGTTCTACTGGGATGGAATATCAGAGCTCTGCTCTGGGAAAAGGAAGTTTTCAAGATAAGGAGAATTCTCAAGGTCCCAACCAAGTACTGTAGAACCCAGTTCCATGGAACTAGAAATCTCTAGAAAACCATGCGGCACCTCACAACTGGGAAAATCTCATGATACCTTCCTGAAGGTCAGTGAGTACAGAGGAGTCCAGAGATTTCCATCAAGCAAATATCCTAGGTAGACAAGATTGATACCTGGTCTGCTAGTTACATGAGTAATGTTCATAGGCGTCTACTAGCAGGTGAGTTTCAGGCAAGCTCAGAGACTAATTCTCTAGGATGAGGGTTTCACCACCAGCTAATGAGTTGGGCTAGGGTAGGCAGGGATTGACAACAGTAGGAAATAAAAGTTTATGTCTCTTTAAGTAAAATGACCACAACAAATACAATTAGGAAGTCTTAATAATTCAGAGAGTTCTAAAATGTTACTTTTGGAAAAGAAATCAAATTTCTATTTCAATTAAAATAAACAGATGAATGGATAAATTGGTATATATACAAAATGACATACTACTCAGCCATAAAACAGAATGAAACCGTGTCATTTGAAGCAACATAGAAGGAACTTGAGGTGGTTATGTTAAGTGAAATAAGCCAGGCACCAAAAGACAAATATCACATGCTCTCACTTTTATGTAGGAGCCTAAAAATTGGATCACAGGGAGGTAGAGAGTAGAAAGATAGATAATAGAGAATGAAAAGGGTGAGCTGGGAGGTGTGGAGAGGATGGGCAGAAGTGGGTTAAAGGGTACAAACATACAAATAGGTAGAAGAAATAAATCTAATGTTTGCTAATAGAGCAGGATGACTATAGTTAACAAAAATATATTATACTTGAGTGATGGACACCCTAAATACCATGATTTGACTACTACACATTATGTACATGTAACAAAATTTCAGGTACCCCCTATATTTGTACCAATGAATAAATAATAAAATAAAAATGATTCTTCAAAATGTTAGTGAAGAAAACAAACCATATCTCCCAAAGTCATGACATAGGAAGTATGTTTTCTTTCACATGAAAGATATTTGTTTACATAAATTGACCTTTATAAATTTGACATAGACATCTTCTACTGTCTTCTTTCTCAATTACGAAACTTCCTTATAACCCAAATCCATCGTCTAATCCTTTGTAAAAGAGTTTTTGTGCTTCTTCATTTGACAGTTATCTGAATACCAATTCACTTAAACGATGCGTTATTTTAAATGTTAGACTTTCACTAGCTTTTCCTGAGCACAAATGTTAACACAAAGGAGGAAGAAATCATTTTAAGACAATGATTTACCAAATTAAATAAAAGAAAGAAAGAAAAGCAACAGACACACACAAACATTTTAGTGGTTTTTACCCTGAAAATCATTCAAGACTGCACATTTATTTCTGCTTTTGTGTTGAAAAAGATACAGCTATTAATATATGAATCATCCCAAGGAACGTTTCCTTTGAAGCAGCGTAAGAAAAATGAAAGGATTGCGTTTCAAAAGTGAAGTTATTTCTACATTTTGGCATGCATGGTCTTTGAGCACTAGTCTTCACCAGTTTATCCGCTCCACACCATTAATTGAACCCAAATGTAAAATGTCCTTTTTTTTTTTTTTTTTTGAGACAGTCTCGCTCTGTTGCCCAGGTTGTAGTGCAGTGGCATAATCTTGGCTCACTGCAACACCCACCTCCTGGGTTCCAGTGGTTCTCCTGCCTCAGCCTCCCAAGCAGCTGGGATTACAGGGACGTACCCCATGCATGGCTGATTTTTTGTATTTTTAGTAGATACAGGCTTTCACCACGTTGGTCAGGCTGGTCTCGAACTCCTGACCTTAGGTGATCTGCCCACCTTGGCCTCCCAAAGAGCTGGGGTTACAGGCGTGAGCCTCCATGGCTGGCCAAATGTCCCATTTTCTATTATAAGAAACTTTTTAAAAAATGAGAGTTTCTACCTTCAAAAACCTTACTGTTCACATTTATGTAAACTTAATAGCTTTTAAATTACTCTAAAAACTAAAAAATACTTTAAAATGATCAATTACATTTGTTACAGCAGGTACTTAATTTAAAAATATTTTCTTAAATTAGCAACAATTGGAGTTGATTTTTAAGTAATCAACTACAACACAGAGTTTATTTAATTGGGGTGAAAGTTCCCTTATAAAGAAAAGTTAATTCAGATTTAACAAAGACAGCCAACTTAAAATCTCCCTATTTCTTTGCCTAAAAGAAACTATTATTTCAGCCATCTGGACTTCCTTAGCGTGAGGTTCATTAGCATGCAGTAGTTTAGTTTGGCCGTGTACAATGTACAGACGGAAATTATATTCTGTAGATCCTACATTTTGTCAACCTTATAAATGGTTCACATATTGTCACAAGCAAAATTAGGTTGTAACACTTGGACTGGCCATATCATTATCAGCATTTTATTAAAATTCACATAGATGATGCCCACTAAAATCCAATAAATAAAATCAGTAGAAAATAATTTTAATCATAGCTAGTCTCCTGGAGCCAGCTATTGAAGGTCAGATTACATAAAAGTACTTTACCTGTTAAAGGTCAGATTACATAAAAGTACTTTGCCAGCTTAAAATACATAATTCCTAAAAGTACAGTGGTAAAAATATTGTTATGCTTCATAGAATCGCACTTAGTCTTCACAATACCTGAAAAGTTTTAAATAGTTTTATCTTCTGCAATCAGCAAGTTTAAGATTTATATTCTGGAATTGTTTCTGAAAAATGTGTTAAGAGTACATTTGTCAAATATATCCCACGGTACAGGGTCAAACAATTTGAAATACAAGATGGTGACCCTACTTCTAATAAAAGGCATGGGGATTGGGGTTTACTGAGACAAAATATAGCTTAACAGAGTACTATATATATATATATATAAATTTTTTTTTTTTTTTGAGATAGAGTCTCACCCTCTCGCCCAGGCTGGAGTGCAATGGCATGATCTCGGCTCACTGCAACCTCCATCTCCCGGGTTCAAGCAATTCTCCTGCCTCAGCCTCCCCAGTAGCTGGGATTACAGGCGCATGCTACTGGTAGTGCCTGGCTAATTTTTTTGTATCTTTAGTAGAGACGGGGTTTCACCATGTTGGCCAGGCTGGTCTCAAAACCCTGACCTTGTGATCCTCCCGCCTCGGCCTCCCAAAGTGCTGGGATTACAGGCGTGAGCCACCGCACCTGGCCACATTATATATTTCTTAATACTCTTTGAAAGTCTAGAATATGCTCTCATTTATTGGTAGGAGTAAAAATATAGCTTTCACACAAGGAGGAAAACAAACTCAAGTGCTGTTTAGGGAAACTATAAGATGTGCTATGCATTTATCCAGAATCTGTACAATTTTTCTTGTCTGCAATACTGGTCATTAATCTTTGCAAGCGGCCAAGTGGAAATCTAATGTGTCATCCGGGCATAGCATCATATTCATAGACTACTAGAAGCACATTTCAAAGATCAGCTTACTGAATCATTGAGCAACTTACTTCCTCTAAAAGAAGTTTATTTTGATTTATATCTGTCAAACTGGCAATGATTAGAGATCTTTACTGAATTACTTTTAGCAGAGTCATCGTTTTTCAAAGCAAGAAAGCACACATACGTATTTTGATTGCAGTTGAGAATACCTTGAGAGATATCCGATGTGCACAGAAATGGCATCTTAGGTGTAATCAGAGTTTTAGTAAATCAAGATTCAACTTCTTTTTTTAGTGGCTCAATTCCTCTTCTTAACTTGGGTGTTCAGCTGGCACTGCTTGGTCACCACTAGGAAGGTCTTGAAGAATCACATCAAGTCAATGATAGCCAAATACTGTCAAACACATCCCATTCCAGGTTGGAGGTGAAGGTGACTGCAGACGTGTTTTTTCAGGCACGTGTGGTTTATATGTGTTTGAATTATTATGAAAAATAAACTGAAAAAGTTTCAGGAAACCTAGGTGTAACCCTGACTCCCCCTCTTATTAGCTGTGTGGCCTTGGACTAAGCACATGACCTCTCACACTGTAATCTTATTCACTGAGAAACTAGTAATATGACTTGCTCTACCTACATCCCACCAAATTCCTATAAAGTTCAAATTAAATTATGCATATGAATTTGACATTCAGATGTTAAATGCTATGCAAGGGAAGACTTGATTATCATACCGCTACATTTTTGCCTTTTCGCCTTTCAAGTGTCACCTTCCTCTAGTAGTTCAGGATAAGATGATCTGTCTCATATTGATTCCTAAACTAGTTCACATTCTTGCCCCTGGATTCCTAAGTGTTAACTCTTTGTCTTGGGCTGCACTGTACAGCTGGTCTTGTTCTGGGATTCTCTCTTATTTATTTTTTATTTTGTTTTCTTTTGAGACAGAGTTTCGCTCTTGTTGCCAGGGCTGGAATGCAGTGGCACGATTTCGGCTTACTGAAACCTCTGCCTCCCAGGTTCATGAGATTCTCCTTCGGAAGCCTCCGGAGTAGCTGGGATTACTGGCGCCTGCCACCACGCCTAGCTAAATTTTGTATTTTTAGTAAAGATGGGGTTTCACCATGTTGGCCAGGCTGGTCTTGAACTCCTGACCTCAGGTGATTCACCCACCTCGGCCTCCCAAAGTGCTGGGATGACAGGTGTGAGCCATTGCACCCGGCCTGTTCTGGGATTTTTCTACAAGGTGATACTTCCACCAAAGTGGGACCAGTGAAAGGAGCTGCATTTCTCTCTACTTTCCCTGCCCTTAGTTGCTCACATAACTAACTCAAGGCTATTATGTTGGGAGAGTAAGAAAGGTTAGGCACCACGGAAGAAGGAGTACAACGTACTCCATCAGGGGAATTAGATCATTCTACAACTATATCAGGTACCTCAGTTCTTACAAATTTATCACACAGACACCCTCTCAGTACTCTCCTTCAGGTTTAGACATCCATGAACTCATTAGATCATATTACTCTTTTGTTTTCTCTTCCTTTCCTCTCATTTGCAAATTACGTATTTCTATTTAGCTCCTTGCCACCCACCCGAAAGTAGTCCTTGAGCCCCCTTTTCATAATCCCTTCCAAATAATATTAAGTATTAGGTAAAATAGCTTCACTCTGTTCCACTTCTGTGCCCACAACTAATCAATTAAATTTTTGAAATATTTTCCAGACAAGTGTGGTGGTGCATGTATGTTTTGGTGGTTGTTATTTTATAATTACTAAAATTTAGGTAGAGTTCTCACATACCCAAGAAGTGATAAATTAATTATACTTATAAATACTGATGTAAAAATACTAAATAAAATCTTACTAAACAAAAATTGGTAGCAATTTAAAATAATAAAATTATGAATCCTCATGGTTTATTCCCAGATTACAAGGATGTATTAATATTAGGAGATGTAAAACTAAGATTTTCCCAATAGAGCTAATGAAAAGGTTATATGATTATCTTCACAGATACTGAGAAGAAATTTGAAAAAACTGAAAATTTATTCGTCATAGAAATTACTCAAAGATGTAGGAAAACTGGATACTTTAAAAGCACTCATATATTGACATAATGTTTGTGTCAAATATAATTATAGAGAATATTTCATATATCTATATGTATAAATACTAGACACATTTTCATCAAAATAGAAAAAGAGAATACCTGTTACCACCTACAGTATTTAACATAGCACTGTATGTATAAGCCAATATCACTGGAAACAAAAGTCATTTCAAATAATCTAGTGTCAAAATGATGACTATGACCTAGCAGACAAGAATATACTGAAAAATTTTTACTAAAAATAAAAGAATACAGTAAGTTATAAAATTTACATGTAGAAAATATAGCCTATATATACACATATATAGCACATATACCTTATATATGTATATATAAGCTATACATAGCATATATGCATATATATGATATATATATATATATATATAGGTTGTAAAATAATAGCCTCACTGCTGCCTTGACTTCCTGGGCTCAAACAATCCTCCTAACTCAGCCTCCCAAGTAAGTAGCTGGAACTACAGGCACCAGCCACCATTCCCAGCTAACTATTAAATTTTCTGTATAAAATAATAGCCTATATATGAATATATAAGCTATAGATGCTATATATGTATATATAGGCTATTATACATATAAGCTATTTTATATATATGTGTAAAGTCTAGAAGACACAAAGTGAGAAAAGGTTGTTTACAGTGACAACAAAAAACTTAAAATATCTAGGAATAAACAACAAGGAATATCCATGAAGAAAAATTTTAAACACTACTAAAAACTCAAAACAACATTTGAACAAATGAAAATCATACAATTTTTTTAGGAAGTCAACACACCATGTCTTTTCTGCCAAGTTAATTCATAACTTTGACTCCAAAACCAATAAAAATATTAATAAGCCCTATTTCAACAACATTTTACAGACGCTTTTTGCAAGTTGTGAGTCACTACAAGTCAGGGATCTCTTCAAATAAAGTCCATATTTTGAGATTCCTTGGTTACCCCAACCTAAGCATACTGACAGAGCAAATTCATATAAAGGCAGATCCTTGACCAAAAATCTTAATTTCCCCTTTCCATTTTATTCTACTGCCCTGCTCAGAGGCATGACAGCCTTTTCTGACACCCCTGGAGATTCAGGATGGTCTGGGAATAGAGTGGGATAAAATCTAGTATACCATAATTCAATGCACTTAGACCTTTGATGTTCCAATTTTATTGGGAATAACAAATCTTATAGAATTCATCCTTGGCCAGGTCCTGGGCCTTAACTTTTTCTGACTGTGTAATGCTATCAAATCAAAGCTCAAGAAAGTTTTATCAGCAACTTCCTCCAAGGTAAGAGTAGATTTAGTGATTATGTCTCTGTTAACATAACTTTATTTATATATTGGGCCTTGGGATTTCTGTCTTTCTGATTCCTCACTGGTTTATACAATATTTTTAAAATATATGCTTCTAGCAATTGTTACTGTTATTAGGTGGAAGCATTAATCTAAGTTTTCTCATCTTTCATTGCAAAAACTGGAGCAGTCCTTAACCATAAAATATGTATTCTGACAAGAATGTAGATAATGTTGATAAATGCTAGGTTAGAATATCTTCAGAAGTATAAGTAATGCCTTTTCATTCTACTTTAGCTATACTCCTGCCACTTGAATAAAAACTCCACTGTGAAGCAACTTAGGGTAGATTACTTTGAAATCAGCATTCTTAATCATAAATGTAAAATAATGGTTTTGGTCCTGTTTTGTAAATAAAGTCTCACTATAAGATTATTAAATTTTTGTTACTAACAAAAATCTGCTACAATTGTTTTGTAAAAACATTACAACTTCTAGGTACCATAAGCATAAATAAATTTAAAAATAAGAAGCTATTTCTTCTCATTAAAATTAAGAGAAAAAATTCCTATCCCTGTCCTCTGTTTTATACATATGTTTATATATATATATGCCTTATATATAAATATGTTTTATGTATGCCATATATATGTTATATATATGTCAATGTTTTATTTGTGATTGAGATGGAGTCTCACTCTGTCACCCAGGCTGGAGTGCAATGGTGTGATCTCAGCTCCCTGCCATCTCCACCTCCCATGTTCCAGCAATTCTCTTGTCTCATGTCCCAAGTAGCTGGGATTACAGACCCATGCCACCACACACAGCTAATTTTTATATTTTTAGTAGAAATGGGGTTTCATGATGTTAGCCAGGCTGGTCTTGAACTTTTGACCACAAATTATCCACCTGCCTGGGCCTCCCAAAGTGCTGGGATTATAGGCATAAGCCACCGTGCCTGGCTATGCCATATGTTTTTATATATACAACAAGGGAAATGGACAGGAATCTTTTCTATTAAT
The DNA here is from genome assembly GCF_003255815.1 of Theropithecus gelada. NCBI lineage: Eukaryota > Metazoa > Chordata > Mammalia > Primates > Cercopithecidae > Theropithecus > Theropithecus gelada. The sequence continues at coordinate 169,643,019 of NC_037670.1, read as the reverse complement.
TTTAGCAAGAAGAGCTAAGCCTCTCATTTTAAAATTTATCATATCAAATTATATATATATATATGAGAGACATGGTTTCACTTTGTCACCCAGGCTGGAGTGCAGTGGCACGATTGTGGTTCACTGCTGCCTTGACTTCCTGGGCTCAAGCAATCCTCCCAACTCAGCCTCCCAAGTAGCTGGATCTACAGGCACAAGCCACCACTCCCAGCTAATTACTAATTTTTCTGTAGAGACTGGGTCTCACTCTGTTGCCCAGGCTGGTCTTGAACACTAGGCCTCAGCAGTCCTCCCTCCTTAGACTCCCAAAGTGCTGGGACTACAGGCACCAGCTACCACACCCAGTGAATATTTTCTATAGAAAACTGTGTCCCCACCCAAATCTCATCTTCAGTTGTAGCCCCTGTAATTCCCATGTGTTATAGGAGGGACCCGGTGGGAGATAATTGAATCATGGGGGCATTTACCCCCATATTGTTCTCATGGTAATGAATGAGTCTCAAGAGATCTGATGGTTTTATAATGGGAAACGCCTTTCTATTGGTTCTCATTTCTCTCTTGCCTGCCACATGTAAGACATGCCTTTTGCCTTCTTCTACGATTGTGAAGCCTCCCCAGTCATGCACAACTGTGAATCCATTAAATTTCTTTTTCTTAAAAATTACCCAGTCTTGGGTATGTCTTTATCAGCAACATGAGAACAGACTAATACAGTAAATTGGTACCAATAGAGTGGGGCATTGCTGAAAAGATACCCAAAAATGTAGAAGTGGCTTTAAAACTGGGTAACAGGCAGAGGTTGGAAGAGTTTGGAGGGCTCAGAAGAATACAGGAAAATTTGGGAAAATTTAGAGACTTGTTGAATGGCTTTGACCAAAATGCTGATAGTGATGTGGACAATGAAATCCAGGCTGAGGTAGTCTCAGATAGAGATGAGGAACTTATTGGAAACTACAGTAAAAGTGACTCTAGTCCCCTGTCCTAATGATCTGTGGAACTTTTAACTTAAAGGAAATGAGTTAGCATATCTGGTTGAAGAAATTTCTAAGGAGCAAAGCATTCAAGAGATTCAAGTCTTTTGAATGCTTTGCTGGGAGTGGTGGCTTGTGCCTCTAGTTCCAGCTACTTGGGAGGCTGAGTTGGGAGGATTGCTTGAGCCCAGGAAGTCAAGGCAGCAGTGAACCACAATCGTGCCACTGCACTCCAGCCTGGGTGACAGAGTGAAACCATGTCTCATATACATATATAATTTGATATGATAAATTTTAAAATGAGAGGCTTAAAGCATTCTGTTCTAAAAGGAAAACAGAACATTAAAGTTTGGAAAATTTGCAGGTTGACGATTGGATAAAAAACAAAAAACCATTTTCTGAGGTGAAATTCAAGCCAGCTGCAGAAATCTGCATAGTAACGAGGAGCCAGATGTTAATTGCCATTACAATGGGGAAAATGTCTCCAGGGAATGTCAGAGACCTTCCCAGCAGCCCCTCCTATCACAGGTCTGGAGGCCTAGGAGGAGAAAATGGTTTTGTAGGCCAGGCCCAGAGCCCCACTGCTGTGTGCAGTCTAGGGACTTGGTGGCCTATGTCCCAGTTGCTCTAGCCATGGCTAAAAGGGCTCAAGGTACAGCTCAGTTCGTTGCTTCTGAGGGTGCAAGCCCCAAGCCTTGGCAGCTTCCACGTAAGGTTGAGCCTGTGGATGTGCAGAAGTCAAGAATTAAGGTTTGGAATCATCTGCCTAGATTTTAGAGGATGCATGGAAACACCTGGATGTCCAGGCAGAAGTGCAGAAGTTTGCTGCAGGGGCAGGGCCCTCAAGGAGAACATCTGCTAGGGAAGTACAGAAGGGAAATGTGAGGTTGAAGCCCCCACACAGAGTTTCCCACTGGGGTACTGCCTGGTGGAGCTGTAAGAAAGGGGCCACTGTCCTCCAGGCCCCAGAATGGTAGATCCAGCAAAAGTTTGCACCATGTGCCTGGAAAGGCCAAAGACACTCAATGCCAGCCTGTGAAAGCAGCAGTGAGGGAGGCTGTAACCTGCAAAGCCAGAGACCCAGAGCTGCCCAAGACTATGGGAAACCACCTCTTGCATCATTGTGACCTGGATGTGAGACAGGCAGTCAAAATAGATCATTTTGGAGCCTTAAGATTTGACTGTCCTGCTGGATTTCAGACTTACATAGGGCCTTTAGCTCTTTCACTTTGGTCTACTTCTATTTGGAATGGGTGTATTTATCCAATGCCTGTACCGCATTGTATCTAGGAAGTAACTTGCTTTTGATTTTATAGGCTTACAGGTGGAAGGGACTTGCCTTGTCTCAAGTGAGACTTCAGACTTTGGACTTTTGATTTAATGCTGAAATTAGTTAAGACTTTGGGGGACTGTTGGGAAGGCATGCTTTGTTTTGAAATGTGAGAACATGAGATCTGGGAGAGGCCAGGGGTAGAATGATATGATTTGGCTGTGTCCTCACCTAAATCTCATCTTCATTTGCAGCTCCCATAATTCCCACATGTTGTAGGAGGGACCCAATGGGAGATAATTGAATCATGGGGGAGGGTCCCCCCATACTGTTCTTGTGGTAGTGAATAAGTCTCATGAGATATGATGGTTTTATTTTTATTTTTTTATTTTTTATTTTTTTATTTTTTATTTTTTGAGACAGAGTCTTGCTCTGTCGCCCAGGCTGGAGTGCAGTAGCCGGATCTCAGCTCACTGCAAGCTCCACCTCCCGGGTCCACGCCATTCTCCTGTCTCAGCCTCCCAAGTAGCTGGGGCTACAGGCGCCCGCCAGCTCGCCCGGCTAGTTTTTTGTATTTTTTAGTAGAGACGGGGTTTCACTGTGTTAGCCAGGATGGTCTCGATCTCCTGACCTCGTGATCCACCCGTCTCGGCCTCCCAAAGTGCTGGGATTACAATTTTGAGCCACCGCGCCCAGCCGAGATATGATGGTTTTATAAGGAGAAACCCCTTTTACTTGGTTCTCATTTCTCTCTTGCCTGCTGCATGTGAGACCTGCCTTTCACTTTCTGCCATGATTGTGAAGCCTCCCAGGCCACACGGCACTGTGAAAAAAAATCTTTTTTTTCAGTCTTGGGTATGTCTTTATCAACAGTGTGAGAACAGACTAATATACTCTGTCTCTTTAAAATGTATGGAAATCTTTAAAACAAAGCCAGAGACATTACATGGCTGATTCCAAATTGTCTACAAGACTATAGTAACCAAAAAAGCATGGTACGGGTATAAAAATAGACAAATAGATCAGTGGGACAAAATAGAGAACTCAGAAATAAAGCCACATATTTACAGCCAACTCACATTTGACAAATTTGAAAGAACATATACAGAAAAAGGAACACCCTTTTCAATAAATGGTGCTGAGAAAACTGAATTATCATTTGCAGAAGAATGAAACTGGACACTTTTCTCTCACCATATAAAAAATCATTCAAAATGAATGAAAGGCTTAAATGTAGGACTGAAACTATAAAAATACTAAAAGAAAACTTAGGGAAACCTCTCCCGGACATTGGTCTAGGTAGAGAATTCATGACTAAGACCTCGAAAACACAGGCAACAAAACAAAAATAAACAAATTGGACTTAATTAAATGAACAGTTTCTGCTCAACAAAAGGAATAATCAACAGAGTGAACAAGCAACCATCAGAGTGGGAGAAAACACTTGCAAAATACGCATCTGACAAGGGTCTAATATCCAGAATATACAATGAGATCAAACAGCTCAACAATAAAAAATAAATAAAATAATCTTATTAAAAGTTGGGCAAAGGGAGGGTTGGAGCAAGATGGTGGAGCAGGTGGTTCCACTGATCATCCCCTCACAAGAACACCAATTTAACAACTATCTACACAAAGAAAGCACCTTTGTAAGAACCAAAAATAAGGTGAGCAATCACAATACCTGGTTTTAATTTCATGTCTTTGAAAGAGGCACTGAAATGTATGAAAAACAGTCTTAAGTGGCTAATTCTACCCCTGCCCTATCCCCTGGCAGTGGGAGTGTGGTGCAGAGAGTGATTCTGTGTGTTGGAGAGAGGGAGAGTGCAGCAACTGTGAAGCGTAAACTCAGTGCTGCTTTGTTATAGCAGAAAGGAAAACTGGACCAAATTCAGCTGATGCCCACTCATGGAGGGAACATTTACACCAGCAGTAGCCAGAAGGGAATCACAGATCCCAGTGGATGCCTCACCACTGCAAGCTCAATGTCTCTGGAGTTTCAAATGAACGTCAAAGACAGTTAAGGCCGCAAGTACTGCAACTCCTAGGTGAAATGAGTCCCAGTGCTGAACTGGGCCCAGAGACAGTGGGCTTGTGGGGCACAGGGTAGGAACTGGGAATAGATTTCCTGAGAACTGGCCAGGACAGCTGAGGGAATGCTGGCATTACCCCTCTTCTAAGCCCAGGCTTCATAGCTCATGGCTCCAAAAGAGACCCCTTCCTACCACTTGAGGAGAGGACAGAGAAGACTGGAGAGGACTTTGTGTTGAATCTTGCATACCACCTCAGCCACAGGAGAATAGTAAACCAGTCAGAGTCATGAGGCCCCCTTTTCAGCCCCTAGCTCCCTGATATTTTCAACCACTCCATGGGCTAGAAGGGAACACACTGCCTTGAAGGAAAAGACCCAGTCCTGGAAAGATTCCTCGCCTGCTAACTGAAGAGCCCCTGGGGCCTGAATAACCATCAGTGATATCCAGGTAGGACATTCTAGACCTTGGGTGACACTGAGACTTGCTGGCTTCAGGAGAGACTCAGTGCATTCTCAGTTGTGGTGGCTAAGGGGCAAGATCCCTTCTGTTTAAGAAAAGTGGATGGAAAAGGAAAGAGGACTTTTCCTTGCATATTGGGTACCAGCTCAGCCACAGGTGGGTAGAGCACCAAGTGGACTGCTGGGGTCCTGATTCCAGGACTTAGTTCTTGGACAGCATTCTTAAGCCTACTGTAGGCCAAAGAAGATCTCAGTTCCTGGAAGGATGTGTCCCATCCCAGGCAACATTCACTACAAGCTGACTTACAAGATCTTGGTCCTTAAGGGAACATTGGTGGTAGTCTCACAGTACTCCCAAGGGCCTGTGGTAGCAGTGGCCAAGGGATGAGGCTCTCCTCTGCCTTTGGAAAGGGGAAGAAAAGAGGAAAGAATGCATCTTAGGGCTGGAGTGTCAGCTCAGCCTCAGAATAATAGAACACCCGGTAGACTTCTAAAGCTTTTGACTCAAGTCCCTGGCTCCTGGATGGCACCTCTGGGGCCCAGGGAAACTCATTGCCATGAAGAAAAGGACACAGCCCTGGCTGGCTTTGCCACCTGATGATTTTAGAGCCCCATAAACTTCAGGGAAAAAAGGCAGTAGCCACGAAATGGTTCCAGCAAGCCTTGGGTGAGACCCAGTCATGTGCTGATTCAGGTCTGGCACAGTGAAGTCCTAGTCATAGCGGCCACAAGGATGATTGTGTCACTCCACTCTCAAGCTCAGGTGGTTCAGAACAAAGAGAGATACTCTGTCCGTTTTGGAGAAACTAAGGGAAAAGAGCAAGAGTCTTTGTCTGATAACCCAGAGAATTCTTTCAGTTCTTGTCCAAGACTATCAGGGTGGTACCTCTACAAGTCTGCAAGAACCACAATATTACTTGACTTACAGTGTACCCTAAAGGAGATACAGCCTCATGGTAACCTCAAACCAAAAAACGTACAATTGACACACAAAAAGTGAAAAGCGAGAAACTAAATCATATTATAACAGAAAATCACCTTTACTGAAATGAAGGCAGGAATGAATGAAAGGAAGAAGATCAGAAAACAAATAACACAAAGGTTGGAGTAAGTCTTTACTTATCAATAGTAACACTGCCTTTAAATGAACTATGTCCAATAAAAAGACGTAGAGGTGTCTGAATAGATAAAAAAGCAGGACCCACTGATCTGTCACCTACAAGAAACACATTTCACCTATAAAGACACACATAGACTGAAAATAAAGGGATGGAAAAAGATATTCCATGCCAATGGAAACCATACAAGAGCAGGAGTAGCTATACTTATATCAGAAAAAAATAGATTTCAAGACAAAAACTGTAAGAAGAGAGAAAGAAGACCGCGATGTAATGATAAAGTGGTTAATTCAGCAAGAGAATATAACAACTGTAAACATGTATGCACCTGACACTGGAGCACCCAGATATATGAAGCATATATTATTAGAGCTAAAGAGAATGATCAACTGTAAAACAATAATAGCTGGAGATGTCAATGCCCCACTTTTATTATAGGGCATATCTTCCAGTCAGAAAATCAACAAAGAAACATCAGATTTAATCTGTACTATAGACCAAATGGACCTAACAGATATGTACAGAACATTTCATCCAAGGGCTGCTGAATACACATTCTTTTCCTTAGCACATGAATCATTCTCAAGGATACACCATATGTTAGGTTACAAAACAAGTCTTAAACATTCAAAAAAATTGAAATATAAAAGTGTCTTCTCTGACAACAATGGAATAAAACTAGGAATTAATAATTAGGAATTTTGGGAACTATATAAATACATAGAAATTAAATAATATGCTCCTGAATGACCAGTGGGTCAATGAAGAAATTAAGAAGGCAATTAAAAATTTTCCTGAAATAAATGATAATAGAAATATAACACACCAAAACCTATGGAATATAGCAAAAGTAGTACTAAGAGGGAAGTTTATAGCTATAAGGGCCTACATCAAAAAATAAGAAAAACTCCAAATAAACAACCTAACAGTGTATCCTAAAGAGCTGGAAAAGTGTGAGCAAAACAAACATGAAATTAATAGAAGAAAGACATTATGAATATCAAAGCAGAAATAAATGAAATTGAAATGAAGAAAACAACACTAAAGATCAATGAAACAAAAAGTTGTTTTTATGAAAAGTTAAACAAAATTAACAAATTAGCCAGGCTAAGGAAAAAAGAGAGAAGACCCAAATAAATAAAATCAGAGATTAAAAAAAGAAGAATTTACAAATGATTCTGCAAAATTTAAAGGATGATTAGTGGCTACTATGAGCAACTATAAGCCAATATATTGGAATATCTAGAAAAAATGAACAAATTCCTAAACACGTGCAAATTACAAAGATTGAACCATAAAGAAATCCAAAATGTGAACTGACAAATAACAAGTAATGGGATCAAAGCTGTAATAAAAAGTCTCCCAGTAAAGAGAAGCCTGGGACCCAAGGGCTTCACTGCTGAATTCAACTAAACATTTAAAGAAGAACTAATATCAACCCGACTAAAAGTATTTCAAAATATAAAGGAGGTGAGAACACATAGAATTTTATTCTACAAGGCTGATATTACTCTGATATCAAAACCAAACAAAAACATAACAAAAAAAAAATACAGGCCAATGTTCCTGATGAATATTGATGCAAAAATCATCAGCAAGATGTTAATAAACAAATTCCACAATACATTTAAAATATCCTTCATCATGACTGAGTAGGATTTATCCCTGAAATGCAAAAAGGGTTCAACATACACAAGTCAATCAATGTGGTCTATCATATCAACAGAATAAAGGAAAAAAATGAAATAATTCCAATTGATGTTAAAAATGAAAGCATTTGCTAAAATTCAAGATTCCTTCATGATAAAAAAAAAAAAAAACTTCAAAAAACTGGAGATACAAGGAACATACCTCAACACAATAAAATCCATATAGGACAGACACACAGGTAGTATCATACTGAACGGGGGAAAAAGGAAAGACTTTCCTTTAAGATCTGGAACGTAACAAGGGTGATCACTTTCACCACTCTAATTCAACATAGTACTAAAAGTCCTAGCTGGAGTAATCAGGCAAGAGCAAGATAAAAGGGCATCCAAGCTGGAAAAGAAGAAGTGAAGTTATCCTTGTGTACAGATTATATGATTTTACATTTGGACAAACTTAAAGATTTCAGAAACAAACTACTAAAATTGATAAACAAATTTAGCAAAGTTTCAGGATAAAAAATCAACATGCAAAAATCAATAGTGTTTCTATATGCCAACAATGAACAAACAGAAAAAGAAATCATAATGTAGCCCATTTTCAATAGTCACAAATAAAATTAAATACCTTGAAATTAATGAAAGAAGTGGAAGATCTCTGTAATAAAAACTAAAACATTTAGGAAAGAAATTGAAGAGGAGACCAAAAAAATGAAAGGTATCCCAAGGGCATGGATTGGAAGAACAAATATTGTTAAAATGTCCAAATTACCCAAGGCAATCTACAGCTTCAATGCAATCTCTATGCAAATACCAATGACTTTCTTCACAGAAATAGGAAAAAAAAAAGACCCAGAATAGCCAAAGCTACTCTGAGCAAAAAGAATAAAACTGGAAGAATCACACTGCCTGACTTCAAATTATATTACAGAGCTATAATAACCCAAACAGCATGGTTCTGGCATAAAAACAGACATATAGCCTAATGGAATAGAATAGATAATGCAGATACAAATTCACACACCCACAATAAACTCACTTTTGATAAAGGTGCCAAGAACATACACTGGAAAAAAAAAAGACTTTTTTTTCAATAAGCAGTGCTGGGAAAACTGGATATTTATATGCAGAATGAAATGTATCTCCCACCATATGCAAAAATCAAAATAGACTAGAGAATTAAATCTAAAACCTCAAACTATGAAACTGCTACAAGAAAACGTTTGGAAAAATCTCTAGGACATTGCTCTGGGCAAAGAGTTTTTGAGTAATACCACACAAGCAGAGGCAACCAAAGCAAAAATGGATGAATAGGATCACATCAAGTTAAAAAGCCTATGCACAGCAAAGGAAACAATCAACAAAATTAGGGGAAGACCCACAGAATGGGAGAAAATACTTGCAAACTACCCATTTGATACTCTTGTCAGAGTGTCAGAGATTAATAACCACAACACATAAGAGGCTCAAAAAACTGTATAGGAAAAAATCTAATAATCTGATCAAAAATGGGCAAATATTTGAATAAACATTTCTCAAAAGATGACATATAGACAGCAAGAAAGCATTTGAAAAGGTGCTCCACATTATTGATCATCAGAGAAATGTGAATCAAAACTACCAGGAGACATCATACCACCACAGTTAAAATGGCTTATCTCCAAAAGACAGGCAATAACAAATGCTGGCAAGGATGTGAATAAAAATGTTAATGGGATTATAAATGAGAACATCCACTGTGAAGAACAACTTAGACATTCCTCAAAAAACTAAAAATAGAGCTATGATACAATCCAGCAATCCCACTGCTTGTTACATACCCCCAAAACGGATATCACTATATTGAAGAAATATCTGCACTCTCATATTTGCTACAGTTCTGTTCACAATAGCAAATATTCAGAAGCAACCTAAGTGTTCATCAACAGATGAATAAAAAAAATTTGGTATATATACACAATGGAGTACTATTCAGCCATAGAAAAGCAAGAGATTCAGTCATTACCAACAACATAAATGGAACCAGAGGTCATTATGTTAAGTGAAATAAGCCAGGCACAGAAAGACAAACATTACATGTTCTCATTTGTGAGATATAAAAATCAATAGAACTCATAGAGATAGATAGTAGAAGGATGATTACCACAATATAGGAAGGGTAGTCGTGGGGTTGGGGGATGTGAGGATGATTAATAGGAATAAAAACTAGTTTGAATAAATAAATAAATCCTAGTATTTGATAACAAAACAAGGTAACTATAGTCAATAAGAAATTAATTCTACATTTTAAAATCACTTAAAGATTATAATTGGATTGTTTGTAACATAAAGGATAAATGCTTGAGGGGATGGATACCCCATCTTCCATTATGTGATTATTACACATTGCATGCCTTGATCAGAACATCTCATGTACTCCATAAATATATACACCTATGATGTATGCACAAGACTTAAAAATTTAAAATGTAAAAACAAAATTTTAAAAGTTTTGTTTATCAGTAGACATTTTTTGAAAGAATACATACAAATGGACAAGTTATATGAAAAAGTGCTCAAAATCACTAATCATCAGAGAAATGCAAATTAAAACCACATGAGATGTCATTTTGTCCCAATCAGAATGACTATTACTAAACAGACAAAAAATAACACGTTAGTAAGAATACAGAGATAAGGAAACTCTTATACATTGTTGTATTAGTCAATTTTCATGCTGCTGATAAAGACATACCCAAGACTGGGAAATTTACAAAAGAAAGAATTTTAATGGACTTACAGTTCTACTTGGCTGGGGAGGCCCCACAACCATGGCAGAAGGTGAAAGACATGTCTCACAAGTGATGGACAAGAGAAGAGAGTTTGTGCAGGGAAACTACCCTTTTTAAAACCATCAGATCTCATGAGACATATTCACTATCAGGAGAACAGCACAGGAAAGACCTACCCTTATAATTCAATTACCTCCCACTGGGTCCCTCCCACAACACGTGGAAATTCAAAATGAGATTTGGGTGGGGACACATCCAAACCATGTAATTCCACCCATGGCCCCTCCCAAATATCATGTCCTCATATCTCAAAACCAATCATGCCTTCCCAACAGTCCCTTAACTCATTTCAGCATTAACTCAAAAGTCCACAGTCCAATGTCTCATCTGAAATGAGGCAAGTCCCTTCCACCTGTGAGCCTGTAAAATCAAAAGCAAGTTAGTTACTTCCTAGATACAATGGGGGTACAGGCATTGGGTAAATACAGCCATTCCAAATGGGAGAAATTGGCAAAAACAAAGGGGCTACAGGCCCATGCAAGTCCTAAATCCAGTGGGATTGTGAAATCTTAAAGCTCCAAAATGATTTTCGTTGACTCCATGTCTCACATCCAGGTCACACTGATGCAAGAGATGGGCTCCCATGGCCTTAGGCAACTATACCCCTGTGGCTCTGAAGAGTATAGCACCCCTTTTAGCAGCTTTCATGGGCTGGCATTGAGTATCTGCTGCTTTTCCAGGCACATGGTGCAAGCTGTTTGTAGATCTACCATTCTGTGGTTTGGAGGACAGTGGCCCTTTTCTCACAGCTCCACTAGGCAGTGCCCCAGTGGGGACTCTGTGGAGGGGCTCTGATGCCACATTTCCCTTTCACACTGTCCTAGCAGAGGTTCTCCATGAGGGTCATACCCTTGCAGCAAACTTCTCCCTGGGCATCCAAGTATTTCCATACATCCTCTGAAATCTAGGTGGAGGTTCCCAAACATTAATTCTTGACTTCTGTGCACCTGTAGGCTCAACACCATGTGGAAGCTACCAAAGCTTGGGGCTTCCATCCTCTGAAGCAACAACCTCAACTGTACCTTGGCCCTTTTTAGCCACGCTGGAACAGATGGGACACAGGGCAGCAAGTCCCTAGACTACACACAGCACAGGGACCCTGGGCCAGGCCCACGAAACCATTTTGTCCTCCTGAACCTCTGGGCCTGTGATGGGAGGGGTCGCTGCAAAGGTCTCTGACATGCCATGCAGAAATTTTCCCCATTATCTCGCCAATTAACATTTGGCTCCTCATTACTTATACGAGTTTCTGCAGCCAGCTTTAATTTCTTCTCAGAAAATGGAGTTCTCTTTTCCATTACATTGTCAGTCTGCAAATTTTCCAAACTTTTATGCTCTGCTTCCTTTTTGGAACTCAATGCTTTTAACAGCACCTAAGTCATCTCTTGAATGCTTTGCTGCTTAGAAATTTCTTCTGCCAGATACCCTAAATCATCTCTTTCAAGTTCAAAGTTCCACAAATCTCTAGGGCAAGGGCAAAATGCTGGTTGTCTCTTTGCTAAAACATAACAAGAGTCACTTTTGCTCCAGTTCCCAACAAGTACCTCATCTCCATCTGAGACCACCTCAGCCTGGATTTCATTGTCCATATCATTATCAGCATTTTGGTCAAAGCCATCCAACAAGTCTCTAGGAAGTTCCAAACTTTCACACATTTTCCTGTCTTCTTCTGAGCCCTCCAAACTGTTCTAACCTCTGCCTGTTACCCAGTGCCTAACTCGCTTCCACATTTTTGGGTATCTTTTCAGCAAAGCCCCACTCTACTGGTACCAATTTACTCTATTAGTCCATTTTCACACTGTTGATAAAGACATACCTGAGACTTGGTAATTTACAAAAGAAAGAGGTTTAATGACTTAACAGTTCTACTTGGCTGGGGAGGCCCCACAATCACGGCAGAAGGTGAAAGGTATATCTCACATGGCGGCAGACAAGAGAAGAGAGCTTGTGCAGGGAGACTCTCCTTTTTAAAATAATCTGCTCCCACGAAACGTATTCACTATCATGAGAACAGCACAGGAAAGACCTGCCCCCATTAACCAATTACCTCCCACCAAGTCCCTCCCACAACATGTGGGAATTCAGAAGAAATTTGGGTGGGGGCTCAGCCAGACCATATCCATTTTTCATGGGAATATAAATTAGTACAACTTCTACGGAAAACAGTGTGGGGATTTCTCAAATAACTAAAAATAGAACTACCATTTCGTGCAGCAATCCCATTACTGGGTATATACGCAAAGAAAAAGAAATCATTGTATCATAAGGATACATGCACTCATATATTTATCCCAATGCTATTCACAATTGCAAAGACATGGAATGAAATTAAATGTCCATCAGTGAATGATTGGATGTAGAAAACATGATATATGTACACAGTAGAATATTATTTGGCCATTAAAAAACCATGAAATCATATCTTTTGCAGCAACATGGATGGAACTGGAGGCCATTATCTTAAGTGAAACAAGTCAGACACAGAAAGACACATACTGTATGTTCTCACTTATAAATTGGAGCTAAATAATGTGTTCACATTGACATAGAGTGTGCAATAATAGACAATGGAGACTTAGAAGGATCAGTAGATAGGAGCGAGTGGGTGATGAGATATTATTTAATGGGTACTATGTACATTATTGAGGTAGTATATACCCTAAATGTCCAACTTCACCAATACATAATCTATGCATATAACATAATTACACTTGTACCTCATAAACTTATATAAATGTTTAAATAGGTAAATAAGCCTCTTACCAGGTTTACAACCTAGAACTGTCTTTCCCAAAGACTTGGGAACCATCTCTTTAAAAATAAAATCAAGGTAGATAGCAGCCCTATCTCTTAGTTTCCATGGAAGGATAACAGCTATCTTTGGCAGCCTCTCTCCAAATTGCAAAACTTTCTTCCATCATAAAAGCATGAAAAGTTTGTTTTTTTATAAAGCCAATTAACGAACACAGATGGTCACCTAAATTACCAATACATTTATAATAAACAAATAGTGCTGTTAACTCCTCTTATTTGAGAACTAGTTATTGTTCATCATGAGTAAGCATAAACAATTGACATTTCTGCTTGATTACACAAAAGAGTATGATTTATCTTTATCTTTGTAATTTCTCAAGCAGATTGCCTATAATACGCATCTCATTCTGTTTTAATACTTATTCAATACTAATTGTTTTCTTCTCTTACAACCTCGTGGAGAGGTTTTCTGGGTTGGGAAGTGATTTTGCTAATTATATTTCCCCAGTAGTACCAAATTACATCTTAATTGAACTGCTATTAAGTATATAACAAAATAAGGAGTCAGATATTCTTAGAGAAGCTAAAATGTATAAAATAAAATTTATATTGACAGCCAGCTAGCGTATGTTTAACTACCGATGAAACTTAAACAATTGTAGTGCCGCCAGAAATGCTATTTCTTAATATTTATTAAAGGTAGATAAATTTGTTTTGAAATGTTTAGAAAATAGATATAACATCATTAATAAATGTGTATACTTATATTTTTAAAGTATTATCACTTATAATTACTTAGTTTTACAAACTTATAACAGATTTCAACAGAGAAGCAATAAAATGTTTTATATTACATGTTAAATAATGCTGTTATGATTATAAACAATTTGCCAGTTAATAAACTGAGATAAATTATAAGAAAATTGTTTAGTATCATAATGCAAATAAATAACAATATTAAACACTATTTTCATATCCATCCCAGCTCCTGAATTCCCATTTCCAAAATTCTAATTCGGAAAATTTGGACACATATCATTTCTAAATTACTGCGTTTACATAGCCTACAAATACAAAAATAAATATTAATATTTTCCTAAACTATGTGGCTAAGCTCCAACTGTTCCCATGTGATTATTTTGTTATTACTCAGCTTTTCTTATACTGCTTAAGCTAGCTAACAGCTTACTATCACATCCTCCATATCATGAAGTTGTTGTTGCTGTTGTTTTAACAACACATATGTGTGCATATATGTATGTGTGTGAGTCATCAAATAGTGATTTAGCCATGTTGTCTTAGTCCATTCAGGCTACTATAACAAAAATACCATAGACTGGGTGGCTTAAACCAGGGGTCCCCCACCCCTGGACCACAGACCAGTATGATGCCACAGACTGGTCTGTGGCCAGTTATGAAGTGGGCCACACAGCAGGAAGTGAGTGGCAGGTGAGTGGGCATTATTGCCTTAGCTCTGCCTCCTGTCAGATCAGCGGTGGCATTCGAGTTTCATAGGAGCATGAACTCTATTGTGAACTGCACGTGTGAGGGATCTAGTTTGTGCATTCCTTATGAGAATCTAATGCCTGACGATCTGAAGAGGAACAGTGCATCCTGAAACCATCCCCCTCTGCCTCAGATTCACAGAAAATATGTCTTTCATGAAACCATCCCTGGTGCCAAAACGGTTGGAGACCACTGGCTTAAGCAACACTCATTTATTCCTCACAGTTCTGGATGCTAGTAAGTCCGAGATGAAGGTACTGACAGAGTCACTGTGTGGTCAGAGCCTGCTTCCTGGTTTATAGATAGCAGTCTTCTAGCTGACTTCTCACATGACAGAAGGGGAGAAGGATCTCTCTGGGGTCTCTTTTATAAATCCTATCTAGGAGGGCCTCACCCTCATGACTTAATCACCTCCCAAAGACCCTACCTCCTGACATCATCACTTTAGGGGTTAGCATTTTAACATGAATTTTGGGGGGGTACACACCTTCAGTCTATAGTACCTATTATTTGGGCTTTTTTTAATATAAAACTTTGGGCCCTTCAAAAACTTATAAAGAAAAATTCAAGTAGGATCTCAAAAAGACATTTGCACACCCATGTTCATAGCAGCACTATTCACAATAGCCAAGAGGTAGAAACAACTTCAATGTCCATGGGCAGATGAACAGATAAACAAAATGTGGTCTATTCATACAACAGAACATTATTCATCCTTAAAAAGGAAATAAATGCTATCCTATGCTACAGGAGGGATGAACTTTGATGACATTATGCTAAGGAAAATAAGCCAGTCACAAAATACAAATACTGTATAATCCCGCACATAGGTGGACTCTAACATAGTCAAATTCGCAGAAACAGAACATAGAACGTTGGTCAGCAGCAGCTGGGAGGAGGGATGAAAGAGAAGCTGTTGTTTAATAGTTTCAGATTTGCAAGACAAAAAAGTTGTACAGGTTTGTTTTCACAACAGTGGAAATATACTTAATGCTATAGGAATGCACATTTGAAAATGGTAAAGATAAAAAATTTCACTTTATGTTTTCTCTTTTATGATAATAATAATAATAGTCTCTTTGTGAGCTATCTCTAATGTATTTGGCAGTTTTAACCTAAAATCTTCCCATCCTCCAACTACACTGAGTGGTTGTTTGAAGACATTAATTCTTCCATGATTTCCCACACACTCTTTTCTCCACTTGAAGTGCTGTGATGTGTTTACTCACATTTTAAGTATTCTTCTTTCTGAACTAAAAGCCATTAAGGAATCATATCAGAAGCAGGACAAGGAATAGGGAAGAAAAACAAGAAGACAAGAAGAAACAGGTTCAGATGGTGCTATTGCCAAGTGTCAAGTACCCTCTTTGTTGCTGAAACCCAAACTTTTTAATTTAGTTTAATTACCCTTTCATAAGTTGGTCGGTGGTTACAATTAGTTCCACTTTCTGCTACTCTTTCCTCCTCTCTTTTCTCAAATGTGCTTTCCTCTAACCACATTTAATTTCTCTCCTGAAAAAGCCACCTTTTTTCTCACACACTTTAGCAATGCTTTTAGATATGCTGGGACACTACCCACTCCTTCACCTGAGTAATTCCTACTCAGAGGTTAGCTTACATGTATTTGCCTTTATAAAATCACATTCAACATACCATGTCTTAGGTTACATGTTGCTGCCATCGAGGTCTACACTGTTCTTGTAGTACTCAAGAATCTTGAATTACAGTGTTTCCTATCGATTGGAATCACCCATTTATTTATGTTGAATAGTATCACACATTGTTAGAGCCTCAGTACTCAACAAAGTGTGTTGAATTAATGAATACATGGATACATCAATAATCTGCTTGTGATCTGGGGAGGGAAAAGGAAAAAAATTCCCCAAACCCATGCCTTCAGAGTACAGATTGACAAGATGACAGGATAACGACCGCAGAGTTAAGAGAGTGACTGAGGAGGTTCTGCTTCCATTTAACATGTGGAATTTTACCGAAGAAAATTATTGCCACTCTGACAAGAAAAAGTTGGATATCTTACGAAATCATGATTATTTTAAGCCCAACAGAGAGCCGATGTCACAAAATAACCAAATGAACTAAGAAAAATGACAGCCCCTCCTAGAAAAATAAAAGGACATACAAGAGTTTCATCTTTGGCAGACATGACATAGAAGAAGGAAGTCACCACAGAAACAGGTGCAGTGGTCCTTCCTGACCTGTGGTTTCACTCTCTCCGGTTTCAGTCACCCAGGGTCCAGTACAATCAGATATTTTGAGAGACAAAGACCACATTCACATACCTTTTATTATATTATGTTAGTATAATTGTTCTATTTTATTATTATTAGTCTCTTATTGTGCCTAATTTATAAATTAAACTTTATTGCAGATATGCATATATAGGAAAAAAACACAGTATATGTAGGGTTCAGTACTGTCCCAGGTTTCAGACTTCCACTGAGGGTCTGGGAACATATCCCTCGAAGATAAGGTGGGACTACTTCAGAAAGAAAGCAGCTGAACTTTTAATACATATTTAAAGGCCACTTGTAAGCTTGCCTAGCATTTTAAAAGCCCTCAAATACACAAACAGGTGTCTGCAATCTATGTCAATTGGCGTTCATAAGCCATTACTGAGTGCTCATGAGAAAGACTGGATGTAGGGTGGTAAAAATTTAGAGAGACTTCCTTTTTTTTTTTTTTTTTTCTTTTTTTGAGACGGAGTCTTGGAGTCTCACTGTCACCCAGGCTGGAGTGCAGTGGCATGATCTCAGCTCACTGCAAGCTCTTCCTCCCGGGTTCGCGCCATTCTCCTGCCTCAGCCTCCCGAGTAGCTGGGACTACAGGTGCCCGCCACCTCGCCCGGCTAGTTTTTTGCATTTTTTAGTAGAGACAGAGTTTCACCGTGTTAGCCAGGATGGTCTCGATCTCCTGACCTCATGATCTGCCCTCCTCAGCCTCCCAAAGTGCTGGGATTACAGGCGTGAGCCACCACGCCCGGCCTAGAGAGACCTCCTTTAAGAAACGTTGTACTGGTTCTAAGACTAAGGACAGAATAAGAAATCCAAGGAAAATATCTCACTCCCTGGTCTTCACTGTATGTACAGTGGCTGACATCTGCCCCTGGGGAAGAAACAGGAGTGCTGAGAGATGTGCTCTGAAAGGTAGCTACGGAGGGTTGCCTAGGCCTGAGGGTGAAGAAGGAAATGGAAAGGAGCTCTCCCACACGCTAGGCCCTATGATAGGTATGAGGCAACCACTGTCTACCACTGGCAAATAGCTCTGGACAAGTATAATGTTGCAGATTGCTTTGGTTTTTTAACACCCACTAGTGGCTATGATGGAGTAACAAGCACCGGATTTACTCTACTAACTTAATAACAAAACTGGTTAAAATATATAAAACCACCAGTTTACAGACTTTTAGGAAGCCACAACACAGAACTTTAATCTTTTGTAAGAGAGAAAATGAATGAGATGAACCCCACATTTGTCCCAACTTTACATTCTGAACCTTGGAGCAGGAAGGGAAATTCCAAACAGAGCACAGAATTCAAAGGATCTGAGTTGGGTAGATGCTGTAAGGCAGACTTCAAGAGAAGAGGGAGCCATGCAGACAAAGGACTCTAAAATATCTTCTGAATGTCCCCTAAGGTTTTGCGAACTAATAAGAGGTATACATGAAGAGTGAAACTCCATGAGGTTAGGAAAAGAAGGCTTGTGGACCTGAGTCCTGAATGGTTTCCAGAATTTATACAGGATGGGGATTCCAGAGAATCACAGTATGATGTTTTCTTGTCACTGATTACATCGACTAGTGACAACTAATCAGCATATCCGAGTAATCAAAAAATATATATATCACTAAAGACCGCACTAGATATACCTTATCTAAGCTTAAAAGCAAGCCCAGAGAGGAATAAAATGAACTACAAATATCTCAGCTGCTGATCAGAACAAAGTTTAATATGCTTTACAGAAACAATCAAATTAATTCCAAGTAACGTAACTGCAACCCACAATAAAGCGCAAGGCCACGAACAGGAATACAAACGTCACATACATCTAATGTCATAAAAGTTAACAGTTACATTCAGTTGAAAATTCACAGACATGAAAAAAGCAAGAAAATATGACAAATAATGAGGACAGAATTCAATCTATTGAAACCTATCCAGAACTGACACAGATGTTAGAAATAGCAAACAAGGATATTAAAAGGTACTTAACTGTATTCCATATGTTCAAAAAGTGAAGCAAAGATATAAAAATGACCCAAATTGAACTTGTTGAAATGAAAGTCAAAATGTGTGAGATAAAAACAACAAAAATTCTAGATAGGACAGCAAAGTATTAAATATTGCTGGTAAACAAATTTACGAACTTAAAGACATAGAAATAGAACAATTCAAAATAAAACACAAAGAGGATATAAAGCTCTCAAAATAATAAACAGTATTAGTGAGCTCTGAGACAACTTTAAATGACTACACATACACACACACACACACACACATATTTAAATGTATATTATAAATTGGAATAGTGAAAGAAGAGGACTGAGGAAAGACAAAAATATTTGAACAGAAAACTATTAATTTTGTTAAGTTTAATAAATATTATGAACTCATAAATTCAAGAGGCTCAATGAACCTGAAGAACAAGGAAATTCAAACACATAATGCCAAGACACTTCACAATCAAATTGGTTAAAAAACATTGATAAAGGTTAAAATGTAAAAGCAACCATAGAAATTGAAAAGTTACATACAAAGCAACAAAATAAGAATGGTAGCAGCTTTCTGTTTCTGAACAATGTAAAAGTAAAGACAGTAAACAACACCTTTAAAGCACTGAAAGAAAAAAAAAAAAAAACTTGTCATCTGAGAATCTTATACCTGGACAAAAGTAGCTTTCAAAAATGAGGTGCAACCATGACTTGTTTAGAATGCTAAAGAATGAAAGCATTTACCAACAGTGAATTTCTGTTGCACAAAAATGTTAAAGCCAGTTTACCTGGCAGAAAAAAAAAAAAAATGATATTAAATGGTAACTTGTATCTACATAAAGAAATTAACATAGGTGATTTTTTTCTTATTATTTAAATATCTCTCAAAGATAATCAACTGACTAAAACAAAATAATAATACTGAATTGCTAGGTGTATAACCTATGTAGAAGTAAAATGTCTGGCAACATAGCACAAAGGCCAGGAGGGAAGAAATGAAAGTATACAACTACAGGGTTCTTATATGTGAAGTAGTATAATTGCTATATTATCACTTGAGAGTAGACAAGAATAAGTTAAATCTGTAGAATATGAATATGTAATTAATAAAATTAAAAACAGTTATATTGAACAAGCAAAGAAGACAAAATACAATCATTATAAACACAAGATTAATCCAAAAGAATTAACTCACAAGAAGGCAGAAAAGAAGAAAACAAAAAACATATCTGATAAGAAAAAATCAGGAAGATGGTAAATTTAAACATAATCAAATAATCATTATAAATATTAATTGTCCAAACACCCCAATTACAAGGCAGATATTATCCGGTTGGATTTAAAAAGCAACATTGAACTATATATCGCCCAAAAGAAACCCACTATAAATATGAGGCTCAAGTAGGTTTAAAGTAAATGGATTGAGGACTTCAGTTTCAGTATAAACATGTAGTGAACTGAAAATCTCACTGTCCTTACAACAAAATAAGAAAGATGGACATGCAGCAAATTAATGATCTTTCATGGACTCATTGAAGAGCTAATGTCATAGGACAAATGGCCATCCTGAAAAGAGACAGAAACCTCCAGGGAAACATGGAAGTCAAGCATTTGTTTACCAGGCAAAGAAGCTACTACTGGGTGCCATGTAAGTCAGTAGAAACTATAACGTAAAATTCTTAGGAATAGATTGTCTAGAGTGAAAACATTAAATCCCCCGGGCCTGAAGGCTTGGGAAGTTCCTCTCCATTTTGGAGGATTTCTCTTCAGACTTTTATAGCCAGAATAGGAGAGAAACTGGAGAAAGGTCCCCCGTGGTACTACTTGGGAAATGTGGAAAGCAATCATTGTAAAATCTGTCCAGATCTTTGTCCCATATGAAGCAAAAAGCTCAGTCTGCAGGGTAAAGGATACCACCTGAAAGCATAGGTAAAATTCCATATCAGCTAACGGAAGGCAGCTCTAACCAACTTCAATATCCCTGTATCACCTAAGGTCACACAAAATCTGTTATCTTCAGTTAAGAGTACTTCTAAAACAAAGGCTGAGAACCCTGGAGGATTTCTATTCCACCAGGAGAGGGATGCTTTTGAAGACAGAACCCACAAGAGTCAGGCCAAATGTGCACTCTAAAGATGGAAACTTCATCAGAACACCCAGCCACCATGTTAACAAGCCTCCAGTGCAGCTGGGAAAACTACACAAAGGAAAGATCAAAAGCCAAGGTTGCTAGGGTAATTTGGAGCCTCTAGTGACCACAGCAATAACATACGTCAAATGTAGCACTCCTAAGTAGGTTAATATAAATCTATACACTAAAGGTCTGTGTACCTCATTATTTATTTCCCTATATTTGTGAAACCAAAAATAGCAAGGCATGCAAAATGGCAAGAAAGCACAGTCTGAAAAGACAACACAATTATTGGAGCAAGACTCAGATATGATACAGAATTGTAATTATGCAATAAGGAACTTTGATTAATATATTAGAGGTGTTTATGGAAAAGGTAGACTACATGCAAGATTAGATAGGTAATTTCAGCAGAGAGATGGAAACTAAAAAGAATTAAATGGAAAAGATAGAAATACAATCAATTTCTGTGGAATCAGTTGTAATGTCATTTTTGTAATTTCTGATTGTGTTTATTTGGATCTTCTCTTTGTTTTCTTTGTTGTTGTTGTTAACCTAGCTAAACTCTTGGTTTTATTGATCTTTTGTATGGACTTTTATATGGGTCTCAATTTTGTTCAGTTCTTCTCTGATTTCAGTTATTTCTTCTCTTCTACTTGCTTTGGGTTTTGTTCTGTTTTCTGTAGTTCCTCTAGTTGCAATGTTAGGTCATGAATTTGAGATGTTTCTAGTCTCTTGATGAAGGCATTTAGCATTATAAATTTTCTTAAGAGTACCTTAGCTGTATCACAAAAGTTTTGGTAAATTTGTCTCTATTTTTATTAATTTCAAAGAATTTTTTTATTTCTGCCTTAATATTGTTGTTCATCTTTGAAAAAATTTCAGTTATGAAGAATTAAATCATTTAATTTCCATGTTTTTGTGTAGTTTTAAGAGTCTTCTAAGTATTGATTTCTACTTTTATTGTACTGTGGTCCAAGAGTGTGCTTGATATGGTTTTGGTTTTTTTTTAAAATTTATTAAGATTTGCTTTACAGCAAAGCATGTGGTTGAGCATAGAATATGTCTGATGTATGGATGAGAAGACTGTATATTTTGTTGCTGTTGGATACAGTACTTTGTAGATATGCATTACAGTCCGAATGGTCAAGTGTCAAGTTTAAGCCCAGAATTTCTTTGTTAGTTTTCGGCCCCAATGATCTATCTAATACTGTCAGTGTGGTGTTAAAGTCCCCTCTATTATTGTGTGGCTGTCTAAGTCTTTTCATAAGCAAAGAACAACTTGTTTTGTAAATCTGGGTGGTGCTATGTTGGGTGCATATATATTTAGAATAGTTAGGTCTTCTGGTTGAATTGAACCCTTTATCATTATGTAGTACCCTTCTTTGTCTTTCCCGATTGTTTTTCACTTAAAGTCTATTTTATCTGATAAAAGAATAACAACTCCTGCTCTTTTTTGTTTTTGGTTTTCATTTGCTTGGTAGAACTTCCTCCATCCCCTTTGTTTGAGCCTGTGAGTGTCATTACATGTGAGATGTGTCTCTTGAGAACAGCAGTTAGGTCTTGCTTTTTCATTCAGCTTGCCACTCTATGTCTTGTTTGTTTGTTTGTTTGTTTGCTTGTTTGAGATGGAATCTTTCTCTGTCTCCCAGGCTGGAGTGCAGTGGCACGATCTCAGCTTACTGCAATTTCCGCCTCCTGGGTTCAAGCAATTCTCCTGCCTCAGCCTCCTGAGTAGCTGGATTACAGATGCGTGCAACCACATTCGGCTAATTTTTTTACTTTTAGTAGAGACAGGGTTTCACCATGTTGGCCAGGCTGGTCTCAAACTCCCAATTTCAGGTAATCTGCCTGCCTTGGCCTCTCAAAGTACTGGGATTACAGGTGTGAGCCACTGTGTTCGGCCCACTCTATGTCTTTTAAGTGGGGAGTTTAGACCATTTACATTCAGAGTTAGTATTGATATGTGAGATTTTGATCCTCAGACAAGATTATTAACACCTCTATAGATATAAATTAGAAAATCTAGAGGAAATGGATAAATTTCTGGAAACATACAGCCTCCCAAGATTGAATCAGAAAGAAAGTGAAAACCTGAACAGACCAGTAACCAGTTAAGAAATTGAATCAGTAATTTAAAAAAATATAGCGGCTGGGCACGGTGGCTCAAGTCTGTAATCCCAGCACTTTGGGAGGCCAAGACAGGTGGATCACGAGGTCAGGAGATCGAGACCATCCTGGCTAACATTGTGAAACCCCGTCTCTACTAAAAAATACAAAAAACTAGCCAGGCGTGGTGGTGGGTGCCTGTAGTCCCAGCTACTCAGGAGGCTGAGGCAGGAGAATGGCGTGAACCTGGGAGGCAGAGCTTGCAGTGAGCTGAAATCCAGCCATGGCACTCCAGCCTGGGTGACAGAGTGAGACTCCGTCTCAAAAAATATATACACATAAAAGACCCCAGGACCAGACAGATTTATTGACTAATTCTACCAGATGTACAAAGAAATGATACCAATCCTACTGAAACTTTTCCAAAAAAAATTGAGGGAGAGGTGCTTCTATCTCATTCCATAAAGCCTGCATCATCCTGATACCATAATCTGGCAGAGGCACAACAAAAGAGAAAACTTAAGGACAATATCTCTGATAAATTTAGATGCAAAAATGCTCAACAAAATACTAGCAAGCCAAATCCAGCAGCATATCAAGAGTTAATTTCCCATGATCAAGTGGGCCTTTTTTTTTTTTTTTTTTTTTTTGGTATGCAAGGTTGGTTCAACATGCTTTAATCAATAAGTGTGATTCACCACATAAACAGAATAAAAAACTATATGATCATTTTTATAGATATAGAAAAAGCCTTCAATAAAATTCAACATCTCTTCATGATAAAAATCCTCAACAGATTAGGCATTAAAGGAAAATACCCCAAAATAATTAGAGCCATCTATCACAAACCCACAACCAACATCAGACTGAATGGGCAAAAGTTAGAATCATTTCCTTTGAGAACTAGAACAAGACAAGGATGCCTACTCTCACCACGCCTATTCAACATAGTACTGGAAGCCCTAGATAGAGCAATCAGACACGAGAAACCAAAAAAAAGGCATCCAAATAGGAAAAGAGGAAGTCAAACTATCTCTCTTTCATGACAATATGTTTATATATATAGAAAACACTAAAGACTCTGCCAAAGACTCCTGGAATTTACAAATTCAGTAAAGTTTCTGGATATAAAACCAATGTTAAAAAATCATTAGCATTTTTATAAAACAGCATTCTAGCTGAGAACCAAATTAATAACACAATCCCATTTACAATAGGCACAAAGAAAATGAAACACCTAAGAAATTCATCTAACCAAGAAAGTGAAAGACCTCCACAACAAGAACTACAAAACACTGTTGAAATAAATCAGAAATGACACAAATGAATGACAAAAATATTCCATGCTCATGAACTGGAAGAATCAATATCATTAAAATGGCCATACCTGCTAAAGCAATTTACAGATTCAACATTATTCCTATCAAAATACCAACATCCTTTTTCACAGAATTAGAAAAATCTATTTTGAAATTCATTTGGAAACAAAAACTGCCTGAATAGCCAAAGCAATCCTAAGCAAAAGGAACAAAGCTGGAGGCATCGTATTATACATCTTCAAACTATACTGTAAGGCTACAGTAACCAAAACAGCATGGTACTGGTATAAAAACAGATGCATAGACGAAAGAAATAGAATAGTGAATTCAGAAATAAACCTGCACATCTCTCACCATATATGAAAATAACTCAAGATGGATGAAATATTTAAATCTAAGAGCGCAAAATATGAAAATCCAAGAAAATCTAGGAAATACCCTTCTCAACATAGGTCTGTGACCTAATTAAACTAAAGAGCCTTTGCACACAACAAAAAATTACAAACAGAATAAACAGCCTACAGAATGGGAGAAAACATTTGCAAACTATGCATCTAACAAAGATCTAATACTTAGAATCCACAAGGAACTTAAATCAACAAGCAAAATCAAACAGTCCAATTAAAAATTGGACAAAGGGGCAGGGTGCGGTGGCTCACACCTGTAATCCCAGCACTTTCGAAGGCCAAGGTGGGCGGATCACAAGGTCAGGAGATCGAGACCATCCTGGCTAACATGGTGAAACCCTGTCTCTACTAAAAATACAAAAAATTAGCTGGGCACGGTGGTGGGTGCTTGTAGTCCCAGCTACTCGGGAGGCTGAGGCAGGAGAATGGCGTGAACCCAGGAGGCAGAGCTTGCACTGAGCCAAGATAGCGCCACTGCACTCTAGCCGGGGTGACAGAGTAAGACTCTGTCTCAAAAAAAAAAAAAAAAAGAAAAAGAAAAAAGAAAAAAAATAACAAAAATTGGACAAAGGGCCAGATGCAGTGGCTCATGCCTGTAATTCCAGCACTTTTGGAGGCCGAGGCAGGCAGATCATGAGGTCAGGAGATCAAGACATCCTGGCCAACATAGTGAAACCCTGTCTCTACTAAAAATACAAAAAATTAGCCAGGCATGGTGGTGCACACCTGTAATGCCAGCTACTCGAGAGGCTGAGGCTGGAGAATTGCTTGAACCCAGGAGGCAGAGGCTGCAGTGAGCTGAGATCATGCCACTGCACTCCAGCCTGGGCAACAGAGTGAGACTTTGTCTCAAAAAAAAAAAAAAATTGGACAAAGGACATGAACAGACACTTCTCAAAAGAAGACATACAAGCAGCCAGCAAACATGAAAAAAAATGTACAACATCTCTAATCATCAGAGAAATGCAAATCAAAACTAGAGTGTGAAATCATCTTACAGCAGTCAGAATGATGATTATTAAAAAGACAAAAAATAACAGATGTTGGTGAGGCTAGAGAGAAAAAGGAATGCTTATGCACTGTTGGTGGGAATGCAAATGAATTCAGTCACTGTTGAAAGCAGTTTGGAGATTTTTCAAAGAACTTAAAATAGAGCTACCATTCAACCCAACAGTCCCACTACTGCATAGATAAAGGAAAATAATTCATTCTATCAAAAAGACACACGCACCTACATGTTCACTGCAGTGTTATTCACAATAGCAAAGACATGTAATCAACCTAGGTGTCCATCAGCAGTGAATTCAGTAAAGAAAACCTGGTACATATACATCATGGAATACCATGTAGCCATAAAAATGAATGAAATAATGTTCTTTGCACAAACATGGATAGAGATGGAGGCCATTATCCTAAGTGACCTCATGCAAGAACAGAAAACCAAATACCATATGTTTTCACTTGTAAGTGGGAACTAAACATTGAATACACATGAACATAAAGATGGACACAATAGACACAAGAGATCACTATTTGGGGTAGAGTGGATGGACTGAAGAAGAGCCTGTTGGGTATCGTGCTTATTGCCTGTATGACAGGATTGTTAGGACCCCAAACCTCAATGTCATGCAATTAACCCAGATAACAAACCTGTGTGTGTACCCTTTAATCTACAAAAAGGTTGAAAATTTAAAAAAAAAAAAAAAAAAAAGAGGTACAGCCAATGTGCTCCATGTACCATCCTTATCTTTTGTCTTTTCCCCCTTCAATTCATCATCTGCAGCACTGAATAAGTAATCATTCTTGATTAGCAATGTGGCATAGCTCTACTCTGCCTAAGAATCTTCAAAGAGGGCCTGATGCAGTGGCTCACGCCTATAATCCTGGCACTTTGGGAGGCCAAGGCAGGTGGATTACTGAAGGTCAGGAGTTCAAGACCAGCCTGGCCAACATGGCGAAACCCAGTCTCTACTAAAAATACAAAATTAGCTGGATGTGGTGGCACGTGCCTGTAATCCCAGCTACTCGGGGGGCTGAGGCAGGAGAATCTCTGGAACCCAGGAGGCAGAGGTTGCAGTGAGCAGAGATTGTGCCATTGTACTCCAGCCTGGGCAAAAAGAGTGAAACTCTGCCTCAAAAATAAAAGAAATCTTCGAAGAGAAGCTATACAACGAAAAATGGAGAGAATTAGAGCCAGACACATTTAGAATCAAATGACAGCTTCATCACTTCTGGGCTGTGACATCTAGGAAAATAATATAAACACTTTCAGAGCCTCTGTTTTTTAATCTGAAAAGTGAGAATAATAAGCCTATTATGAGGATTAGAATAGATAATAACATAGTACTCTTCACACCACACATTAAGAGATGACTAAGCGGCGGCAGCTATTGTCAATGCTATTCATTCATAGTCTTTAGAATTTAAAAGCCCTTCCTTGCTCACATGACCATTTTACAATCCTGATAGTACATGTATTTTCCATTATTTCACATTTCATCCAGTCAAATAATGTTCCCTAATGACCTTAAGATATTGAACTTTCTTGAGCCTCCCTGACTGTCCCAGTCCCATGATGTCTTCTTCTTGTGGTTCCGTAGCATTTGAGAACTGTACCAAGAATATGGCATTTACCATGTTGCCATTTTGTCTTCTCCAATTAGCTCAAAGCATCTCAAGGACAACTATGTTTTCTTTTTTTTTTTAACAATTTTTTTTTTACATCTTTGGATGTTTCACTCTACCTGGTATTGTTTGAATGAATTTTACTCTTTATTCTCACCAAATACTATAGCATATTCAAGATATTTTTAAAAAGTAGCTTTTCTGTGATACTTTAAATAAATTCTGTCTTTTCGAAATTTTCTTAGAATATCATACA
This sequence comes from Theropithecus gelada, assembly GCF_003255815.1. Taxonomy (NCBI): domain Eukaryota; kingdom Metazoa; phylum Chordata; class Mammalia; order Primates; family Cercopithecidae; genus Theropithecus; species Theropithecus gelada. The sequence goes on along the minus strand of NC_037670.1, from coordinate 169,615,357 downwards.
CTATTGACAATAATCCAATCACATAACTTGAAGTACATGAATTTGTATCTTACTATTTCTCATGCAGTTTTCTTTAGAACTCCTAGATATGAGCATGTGTCAATGCAAACCATATCACTTCCGTTTTTGTTTCCAAATGTTTAAATTTTATTGTGTGTATGTTTAAAATACCATGTTAACAACAGAGTTCATATTTATATAAAATTATATCAAAACAATATGACCCAGGCTTGAGTAAAAATTAAGGACTTTCCTAAATGCCATAAATAGAATGTGTTCCTTCAGAAACACATAAAAAAACTATAATCGGGTTTTATGATAAATACTGTTTTATGTAAATTATCAAAAAATTCAAAGTGACAAATATAATTCAACAGAAAGTGAACACCTTGTCTATATTTTATTCACACTAAGGAGAGCAGATTGACCAGCAATACTCAACAGTTTTGATAATGTCCTTGTAGCTGAAAGTAAGAGGTAAACCTACTAAAACTTGGTAGTAATAAATAAAACTGGCCACAGTGCCATCAGGTTATACAATTATGTCTAGTTTTTCAATGACATCTCTCAGTTATTAATCTGAGTCCAGCTTGCATTACATTTTAAGATGTATTTGCAGTTTTTCAGGAAAAAGTTTCAGGACTTCAAGTGAAGAGTAGTTTGTAGTCTTCTTGCTGCTATAATCTTTACGCTCATTTCTCCGTCACCTCATATGCCTAAAATAGCCTTGTATTCCTGTCCCCCTGAAAGTACATTAACTGATCTCTTCTGAAAATTCAAGTTGTTGATTTGATTCATAGAGAGCATCTTTCTACACAATGAGCTTCTTGAGGCAAGGAACTTGCGCTACTCCTCAAATGCACACAAAGAATAACCCTTTAGTAAACATTCAATAAACTAATTATAAATTATAGAAGAGACCAACACATCTTCATTGCTCAAATGAAGAAACTGAAAACATTGGACAATAAAGTAATTGCTCAAGCATACAGATAGTTGATGACAAAAATGGGACTAAAAACTTGTTTTTCTAATTTCTATCCTAATACGTGTTCAAAAATTCTATCCTGCAGCATATGCTTTTTTGCATAAATTTTCTTAATAATCAATGGGAAACCATCCTTGAGTAGATAGTGACATACAAGGGTACTGACTTCATTTGGAAAAAGAAAAACAAAATTAAAAGTATTATTAATCCCTGGTCAAGTCAGATCCATTTTCTTCTCCCAAAGCAGCCCTGACTTGAGGGAGGAGGGAGTGGGGAGGATACATTTTTAAAGAGATCATATTTGCTTTGGAATGAATCTATCAGAATGTTTAAAACACTCAACCCCATACAGGAATATTAGTTCAAATATAAAACTTTTAATATAATAAATAAAAGAAGAAGAGTAATCTCTGAAGCTGATTTTTCCTGTATTCTAGTAATTGGTCCAGTTAACTGTTGGATGTTTTTGAATATAGTTACAACATCAAGCTATAAATATATGACTTCATCTTTCCTGTGGTAAAGAATTGTTTATAAATCTGCTGGAGACAGCTTATACTGTTATATCTATCTCAAAGGCATGCTCTTTCTCTTTTGGGGTATATAGAATTTTTGAAGATTCAGAGTCAGAGTCTGGAAAAACTGAAGATAATCTATAGGTAGAGGCAAGAGCAAATATAACTGATGTAATAGAAAGAGCTTCTGCTTTCTCATTTTAGTCCTCTTTCCTAACAGCTCTACCCTTAGATTTTACATATTCTCTTCCAGCCTACATCTTATGCTCAGTTATTTCATATTATTCACTCCAGAACAATCAATTTCCTTGCATTTTATCCTGTTAACCCACCAGCTGTTTTCACTGCTGCCTTTCCAAATGCAGTGGACAGCTAGAAAAGTTAGAAAAAACAAACAAGAGTCCAGCAACCATCATAATATTCTGATAAACTCCACCACAAATTAATTTCAATCATTGTGTCTCTGCCGTCCCCTGGTTCCTTTATACACCTCGGTCTTCTAAAGCTGTGTCTGAGATGGCGATTCTTCTTCCAGTGATTTATTAAATGCAATGCCCTCAAGAGAAAGAAGTGAGAAACAGCATAAGGAAGAGGAAAAAAATCCAACAAGAATGTGTTTCCACCTTCAGGCTAGCTGAAGTCTGATCCCACGGCAAAGCTCTGGATCATTAATTGCACCCACAGAGTTGGTTCCACCTTAAGTCAAGAAATAGCACAATCTGATTTTCTTCTTTAGCCTCCAGGCTTATGCTGAAATTATCTCATCAAAGATCAACTATCTAAGCACCAAACTCAATGATATTTTCCCAGTTTAAAATTTCCTATATGGCACTTAACACCACCGATTAGCTCCTTTTCAAATTCCTCCTCTTGGGCAAAATGATATGAACAAAATTGTGTATTGTCTTGGTTTAGAGAATAATTATGGAAAAACAGCATATTTTTATTTACTTTTTAAATAAAATCTTCTCTTCTCAAATACTTCTACAGTCTGCAGAATAGAGACCACCCCCTGATATTTCTTGGTATCCTTAATGTCAGCAGAATTTGTGATGCTGGGAATAAAAACTCAGCACGTACCTGTGATGACACAAAATATTTCTTAATAAATTCAACACAAACAGTATAAGAGGAATATGCTGCTTAGCTTTTCCACTGGTTTTACAAACTATTATATAGGAACTGTTTTCTGTCCTTAAAATAATCCCTGGGCTACTCACTTAAATGGAAAGTCCCTAGGAAAATCACAAGGTACAAACTATGGGAGGACAGGAGATATACATACTTGTCGTGTATCTCATCAATTAATACACCAGTATCAATAGTGATAGAATACTTGGCTACTGATAAAACACAAGAATAAGCCAGGAAGAAGAGAGGCTGGGTAACACATATATGCAAAAATACATATATATTTACATACATTTGCATACTGTACATGTGCACACGTTCCAGAGCCTACTGAACATTTTCCCATGTAGATGGTGTCCAATAAATATTGGAATAAATGTGGAAGAAAAAAAGGAAATGGATAGGGAAGAAGGAAAGGGAAGAAGGAAGGAAGGAAGGAAGGGAGGGAGGGAGGAAGGGAGGGAGGGAAAAGGTGAGCTTCCTTATTTTCTCCACAATTCTAAAATATATTTGGCTAATTATAAATTTCCTTATGAAAGTTCCACAAGAAACAAAGTCAACTGCCTTTAAAGTTTCCTTTACAGGAGTTAACTATTATCTATAGTTGGATTGTTTATTTTAAATTCGTGTCCAAAAAAAATGTTAATTTTTCTTATAAAGATAAAATCCTTTCATCCACACCTTAGGATTTGATGTGTAGATAGGTTGTTCTCACTTTGACTGAAAATTAAAAATAAATTAGCCCTAGAAATGATGCCTTAAAAGTGCAGGTTTGGAAAAACTAGCTTCAGCCTCTTTTAAAATACCCTCATTTTTGCTGGATTATTTACTAATATCTCATACCTGACCATGATATTTAAGGTAGATCTCAGTTGATCAATATCAGCATATCTTTTGCAAACTCCTAGGTAAGAAAACTATTTCTTCTTGTGGCTTAAACTTAACAAATCCTCCATGGAAGTCACTTGAGGGATAAATGGACTCTCATAATACCATTCTTACCCACTCACTTTTATGGTCATAACTGTATTTAGAAGTCAACGTGGCTGTCACTGATCCATCTTGGCATTCTGGCTCATCCTGCATATAGTCAATCTTGCTGCTTTAAACCATCAGTATCTGTAGTGCACGTATGTCAAGCAATAGGAATGGGGAGTTCAGCATTTCATTGGCTGTCTAAATCAATCATTTTTGAACATGAATAAGTCATGCTTAAACGGATGGCTTCAGCCTACATTAGGAAGCACTTGTGTGAGGAGAAGGTTGAAAAATAGAATAAATTCAGGTTTAGGGAAGCCACATTGCATTCTCTTTCAGCCAGTCTCATTTTTTTTTTCTTCTACCAAAATGATAGATATAGAATCGTTTTAATACAAATCCTGCTTAAGTCTCCGGAAACAGATTTAATAGAACAGCTTGTGATATTCCAGCGGAGAACTCATTAAGGAAATTCAAGATTCTGAAGTCAGAATAACGTTGCTGGCTTTCAGAACACAAGGTGATCGACGGGAAGGTCTTGCTTTGCATGTTTACCAGCAGGCAGGTGTATTTCATTCTCTTGATCCCTTAAAGAACAGCTGAAGGATTTTTTTCAGCGTTAACTTCTCTCTTTTCAGTTCCCCCATCAATCTGTAATTTATTTCAGGAAGTGTTTTTGCTGGGCATCTGTCGCTGTGAGTATTTCACTGGTTTCTTTTGAAGGTCACACCTTTGTATTTTTCTTATCGCCAGAGTTGAGATTTTGCCAAGAGGGATGGGTTATATGCTGAGGGATCAACCTACATTTCTTCAGTTTCACATTCTCCAAAGCCTCTGCCATATTTCATTGCACATAATACAGGAACACTTTACTGCCCCAAAAGAAACCTTAACCATCAGGAACATAGCTGAGTAATTAAAATTATGAGAAAAACAAGACTTCTATGCTGTAATAAATGTCCTAAACTAATATAGATATTTCCAAAATTCTCATTCAGTGTTCTCTTCCTATTTTACACTCAGTATCAATAAGTCTAGTTGTATAATTTCCCATTTCTTATCATATTAGATACATCAAACTAGACAGCTTGTGAAAGTCAGGAACTGTACAGGAAGAAAAGTTGGAGATATTTAAATTGGAAAAATTGTAATTACTTAGCAATAGGGTGAAAACTAAATAAAGTTCACAAATTACATAATCTCCATGTACTAGAATACAATATAGCAAATGAACTGCATGACTTACAGCAGAAGTCAGCAAACTTTTGCAGTAAAAGATCAAATAGTAAATATTTCAGGCTATGTGGGCCATACAGTTTCTGACACTATTACTCAATTCTGCTATGGTAGCACAAAATAAGTCACAGACAATCCAGAAACCAAACCATGTTCCATGGCTAATATCCCAATAAAACCTTATTTACAAAATCAGGAAGCAATATCAATTTGACCTGCAGACTCTGGTTTACTAACCCCTATGAAGAATTAGGTGAAGAAATACCAACAAGTTTCAAAACATAATTGGGAATGAGAAAAGCAAGTTCCAGAATGCTATATACAGAGCGACATATTAAAGTATGAAAAGATGAAATACTTTAATATATGATATTTATGGATCCACACACTTATCCTAAAAGCATAAGAGCATGAAAAAGTGACAAACACCATATTCAGAATAGTGATTAAGTCTGGAGGAAAAGCTTATGAAATAGAAGAAAAAAAGGAGGGTCAGTAACTATATCTGTAATGACTTTTGTTTTTTTCCCTTAAACTCTGTGTTGACTGCAAAGCTGTTCATTACATTAATCTCTATACATTTTTATACACCTAAAATATTTTATAATAATAAAAAACAGGCATTTTAACTCATGTAACATAACATGCTGGGGCAGTTTAATAGGTTTAAAATTAACTATACAACTTAGTGTTTCAGAGTTTATCAACATTTTGCCTGAAAAAAATGATACACATATTAATAATTATAAACCCAAGATGAAAATGCAAAAATTTAGTTCAGTACAGACTTTAGCTGTGGAATCTAAAAGTATTTCAAATACATTTCAGAGAAAAAATATAATGTTAACACATTGAGCTAGAATGTTTTGATGCTTATAGTACTCTGTTAGTATAATCTCATACATGAAACATCTCTTCTTTGATTTGCCTAATAGTTTTATTATCTTTCAGTTTTTCTAATCCAGTCAACGCTATTTTAAAACATAAATATATTTGTACTCTGGTATGCCCTCAAGATTTCAGGGAGTCCTTCCTTGACTACTCTATAAAAGTGTCTTCTTCCCTCATTGCCTTATATGAAAGTGACTATATAAAAAGTAGCATTGTGCAGGCTCACTTACTTAAGGGTCTTCTTTAACAGATGTTTTAAGGTTTTAATCAAGAAAAGCTGGTAATTGGCAAGTCAAGGGATTTGTGAAAGTTATTCGGTGTTACTTGCCTCAATAGTATCTTAAATACCACTACCAGGTAACACAATCAGTAACCGAACACTATTAAGGATAATACGTGGGGAAGAAATATTTTCTTCTAAATATGCGAGTTTAAGAATTGTTCTTGAAGGTATAAAATTTCTTTCCAGTTATTGAGAACTATAATAGCAAACTTACAGAGGTTATGTCCTTATAGGAAAATAAACTACTTTTCATATACGTATATTTTAACTATAGTAATAAAAAAAGTGTAGATAAAATCTGAATTTCTCAAAAGGCAATTGTCTATGCACGCATATTCCATTATTCTGTCAGTTGAGAACCTAGAAGCAAACAACCACCTAATAGCAATAAGCACACCTAGCACCTAGAGTTTAGTGCTAATACCATTCTACAATTAAAAAAAACACACACACAAAATACAAAAAATAAAAAACTAGAGTTCAATTCCTTAGAGAAATAGCTGAATCAGGGAACTGGGGCAGGAAATATACCAGATAATCTTGAAGCGTTTTACAGTGCCAGGAAGAAAGGAAGTAAATGCACATTGCACACACACACCCCACCCACCCACACACAGTCATGGAGGCATGTCGAAGGGACAGAGGAACCAAATGAAATAACTCTCAAGTGCCAAAGACAGAGCAATTCAAGCAACAAAGTAAGTAAATTAGTATTGGATTGTCCCAACAGAGAAAATAAATATTTAGGGATCTGCATTAATATTAAAATAATTAAGTTAATAAATGGGAGAAAAAGGACAAATTTCCCATGCAAGAGAATTCCAAATAATTTATGTAGATATGCCCCTGTCAATGAGATGGAGCATCACTCCCCGCTCTTTAATTCTGGGCTGCTTATGATAACTTTTTTCCAAAAAATACAAATTGGAAAAGGAGAAGGAAGAGTAACTTTGTGGTAGAGAAACCTGGCAAACACTCCCTCAGTCAGGTGATCAAGGTTAACTTCAACCATGATAAGACGTGTTGATGCCATGTACTCGATATGATGTGGTTACAATGGCACTTTAACTTTGTTGTCTTTCTCCCAAGAACACGATTCCCCCTTGTAATCATGAGAAAAGCATCCAAGAAATCTAAATTAAATAACAGCACAAAATAACTGACCAATATTCCTCAAAACTGTCAAAGTCATCAAAACCTAGGAAAAGTCAGAGAAACTGCGAGAGTGAAGGGGATCCTAAGGATACATGGGGACGAAATAGAACATAACCTTGGATGGGATTCCAGAACAGATAAAGGACATTCGGTAGAAACTACAGAAAACTGAATGGCACATGGACTTAATGATTTATCAGTAATGACTCCTTAATTTTAACAAACGTGCAATACTGATGTAAGATGTTAGAAATAGGAGAAACTGGGCATGCAGTATGAGAACTCTCGCAACTATCTTCACAATTTCTTCTATAAATCCAAAACTTCTCTAAAGTAAAAAGTTTATTTTTAAAAAAAGGGAAATTGTGAAAAAAGTTTATTTTTGTGATTTAAACATGAAATATTATTTATTGTACAAACATAATTTAGCTGTGTTAAAGCAAATCTCCTTATGTATCTTACACTCCTTTATTTTTACCATAGCATTTATCATCACCTGACATACAGCCTACTTATTACTTGGGAATAAGAAATATGGAGGCAGGGTTTCTGTGTGTTTTGTTTAGTCCTATATCTCCTTCATTATATCAGTTAGCTATCATCGATTAACAATCCATACCAAAACTCAGACGTTTTAAACGGCAGCCATTTTTACTTCTCACATGTCTATGGGTCGATAGGCGGTTCTGCTGATCTGTGCTAAGTTTGGCTGATCACTATGGGGTTCATTCATCTGTCTTTGGTTAGCTGGCTGCTGGGCTGGAGACTAGCTACTCTAAGGTGGCCTTAGCTGAAAGGATACATTAAGCATTAAAGATTTTTGTATGGATTTGTATTTTTACTTCTTTGGCATCCCCTTAGCCATGCTATCAATGTCTGTCCCATACTCCTGTTAAGCTGTTTTTTTCTAGTCCTCCTGAACCATTTATTTTCTATGAGAGACACAAGAAAAAAGAGAATACTGTGTCTCAGAGCTGTTTCTATATGTTAAGGGCTTATGTTTTTTATTACACTGGAGTTACAGCATGTGTGTAAACTTTAAATGTAAATACACAAATAAATATGTGAAAAAAATGCATCTCACATTAATATAGTTTGGATGTTTTTCCCTTCCAAATCTCATGTTGAGATGTAGTCCCCAGTGCTGGAGGTGGGGCCTTGTGGGAGGTGTTTGGGTCATGGGAGTGGATTCCTCATGAATGGCTTGGTGCTTTCCCTGTGGTAATGAGTTCACAAGATCTGGTGTTTAAAGAAGCCTGGCACCTCTGCCTCTCTTTCTTGCTCCATGGATATGATGGCTCCCCTTTCTGCCATGATTGTTTCTTGAGGCTTCACCAGAAGCAGATGTTGGCACCATGCTTTGTGTACAGCCTGCAGAACTGTGAGCCAAATAAACCTCTTTTCTTTATAAATTACCCAATCTCAAGTGTTTCTTTATAGCAATGCAGACAGACTAATACACATTCCCACAGCGGATCAGCCTACATGTGTTCTCATAGTAGTGGCAAGATGCTGAAAAAGGAAACAGAAATGTAGAAGCATTTTTTTAAGCCTGTACCAACATCAACTTTGCAGGTGTTTGATTGGCCAAATCAAGTCACATGGCTGTGGAGTTATAATAAAAGAAAAGGGGTGAGGAGCAGGGGAAGGCACAAAGAAAAAGCAGATAAGCTATATCTGTCTGCCTTTCTTCATGGTCCAGGACATCTGCACTCAATTAATCACCAAGCACCTGCAAGTTAGCTCACTGCAACCTTGGTGTTATCAGCACCGCACAAGGCCCTCTTCAGCACACAGCCCAAGCACAATTCTGCCTTTCCAGATTAATTTTAGAATAAGTTTGTCAATTCCCAGAAATTAATTTTGATTGATATTGTATTGAGACTATAGATTTGGGGGATAATCAACATCTTTACAATATTACAATCTATGAGCAGAGATTATCACCTCATTTATTTAATTCCTCTTTAATAAAGTTTTGTAGTTTTCTGTGTAGAGGTTTTTCACAGCTTTCATTCAGTTTTTCCTAGGAATTTGATGTCTGTTTATGCTTTTATTTATCAAATCTTATTAAAATTTTATTGTCTATTATTGTCTCCTAGTGTAATATATTTTAAAACTTATTTATTTTAAAATTTATTCTTATATATTGGCTTTACATCCAACACATACATTAAATTCACTTTTTAACTTTAATTGTGCATTCATAGATTTTTTCAAATGTTTTAAGTACCCAACTATATCACCTGTGAATAATGATACTGTTTTTCCCTTTAAGATAGATAGGTATTTGACCCAGATTCAATTTTGTATTTTTTCCATATGGTAACAATGGCCTTCTGGTAATCTTTCATTCATTGTCATCATCATTCAATTCATATTTAATCAGCAATTCTTACCAGTTACTCTGAAATGTCTTCTACATGCATTCCTTCCTTTCCATTCTATAGTCACTGCTACTCTATTTCTAATCAATGCTTTCATGTACCAGTATAATAGTTTCCTAATCATTCCTTCTACATCATCTCTTCTTTTCTTCACTTGTGATTGACCGCTCCATTAAATTATCCTCTAATATATCACACCAACCACTGCTTCTTTGCCCCAGTATTTTACTGATTCTTTGCTCAATGAAAAGTCCAAATTTCTCAACCTAATATTTAAAGCCTTAAAAATGTAATCTAATCTTAAGATTGCAACTCTTTCACCTTTAAATCATGCATTAGGTCAAACTATTTACTCAACTCATATCTTCAAAATCTTGAATTTCCCCTTTTATAAAACATAGCTCCCTTTATCTCCCTCTACTTAATATCTATATTTCTTTTTCTCTTACAAATGCTTTCTACCTTTTTTAATGCTTATAAAAATTCTTATCCATTCATTTCACATGGAATTTAATTAGGCACTGCTTTTTAATCTTACTTGATGTTTTGCTTCAACTAATACTGTAGCTTTTATGTCTCCTGCTTTCCCAAAGCCAACTATAAGATTCTATGACCCAGGATTCAGGAAACACTTAATGCCTACTATATTTCAGGCATTATGGAGACAAGGTACCTATTTTTATCGCAAACACTAACAGCAAGGCAAATAACAAATAAATATCTAAATAAGACATTTCCAAATTTGATAAAGACTACAAGAAAAATAAACAACAGGATGTGATACAGAGAGTGGGAGAGGTCAACTTTGTGGTCACTGAAAAAGGAATCTCTTAGGAGGTGGTATTGGTATATGTGTCAAGAAAAACATGATAAATAAGAGCCAACCATAATAAGAGCTGAGGGAGGAGCATTCCAGGCATAAAAAATGGCAATTGCAAAGGCTCTGAGGTAGGAAAGGTTTTGTGTGCCAAATAATCAGAATGGAGAACAGATTGTCTGGAGACTACAGGAGATTGTGAGCCATATGAGATAAAATTGGAGAAGGATATAGGCCTATTAACATGCTTGAAAGAGATTGAAAATGTCTGAATTTTTCCTAAGAGAAATGAGAAGCCAATAAATTGATACAAAACAAGGGAGTAACATGCTTTCTTCTGCTTTTGTGTATGACCACTGTGGCTGACACGTGAAGAATGGATTGGGGAAGGGCTAGGAGAGAAGCAGGAAGATAAGATTTGAGGCTATTTTCATTTTTCTAGGTGAGAGATAATCCTAGCTGGATTTGGGTGGAGGCAGTGAAAATAGAGATGAGTAGATGGATTTGAGAAATGGTTTTAAGGTATAAAGAATTGGATACCAGTTGAGGAAAGAGCCATTTTTACCGAAATTACAGAAGACTTGGAAAAGGACAAGTTTGTGATGGGATGTTGCGGCTCCATTTTTTACAAGTCTAAAACTATTGAAACTCCCTATTGTTAATTAACTATAAGTTGACAATAAAGGATTTAAATTATCAGTAACAGAAGGTATTTAAGGCTAGGAGACAAGATATCATCTAGAAGACCAAGCAGTTAGAAGAGAAGAGGGACTAGGACTGGCCCTAAAACATTCCAGATTTAAAAGATCCGGTAAGAGAGTGGCCAAGAAACAACACTGAGAAGGATCAGCCAATAAGGCATGAGGGAAGCCAAGAGAGTGCAGTATCACAAAAGCCAATATGAAGAGTATGGACTTACATGTATGTAAAAAACCTGCACGTTCTACACATGTATCCTGGAACTTACAGTAACATTTAAAAATAATAAATAATAAATAACAAAGCAAAAATAAAAATAAAGAGTGTTGAAAGAAAGAGGAAATAGTGGGCTGGTTTGGATATTCCTGAGAAGCTAATAAAATAAGAAAAGGGTTCCCATAGATTTTGGCAACATTAAAAAAAAAAGTGATGATTTTATTGAAGTCTATTTGAATCATTGGGATGGAAGTCAAATTGGATGGACTTAAAAGATGTGAGAAGTGGAAGACAGTGAAGCTAGAACACAGTTTTAAGAGATTTTTCAATAAAAAAGGGAAAAATATGTGGTGTTAGCTGAAGGGTTATGTGGTGTCAAAGGACATTTGAGGTTTTATTTTTTCTTTTGGAGTGGTTTTTATTTATTTTAAGATGGATGGTTTGAGAGCACATGTATATGCTGATAGGCATGAAATGGTTGAGCAGACCGGACTCATGATATATGACAGAGAATCCATGAGTGAAAAAGTGATGTTTTAAAATACTGCTGAAGTGATCTGACCCTGGGCCTTCAGGCTCATACATAGAGCACACTCCTTATTGTCCATATTAGCAAAGAACTGGGTCAGCACAGATTGATAAAACTTGGCATAGCACCAATTCCCATGCTGACCATGAATCTCAATCTTCTCACTTTTCCTTCACCTACTAATTTATTTTACATCCATAGATGTTAAAAGTTATAAAATATATGTCATATCATCCTACCTACAGTTCCCTTATGAAATGAAACTGTCTTTGAAAAGAAAATGGCCAAAATTATATAATGAAAAGAATGAAGAAACAATAAGTATTGTCAATTCACAAGTTTACAAACCAGTTTGTTAGAAATATTCAAAAGTTTATTATACACAATGCTTTTAAGATGATGGCTGTTTGCTGAAGCATGGATTAAGCACCACTGGTGGCGAACTAAGTGGTTTCACAAGTGATATACTAAGGCATGGAGAGGAAGGGAGTCACAGCTGGAAGCATGGGGCCATACTGGTAGAAAAGTCAGGGAGGGGAACAGTGGATAGGAAGGGAACAAGTGGAATAGGAAGAAAGTCCAGAGGCTGCTGAAGTTTTTTTCTGATTTATTCTGCCTGATCCAGCAGTGCACACAAGCAGACAAACCGCACACATACATGAACTTGTGCCAGCTTCCTGCCTGCAACCCTGCTTTAGAGTTTTCAGTACAGGCCTAGGCCAGCTGAGATTAGATGGCCAAAAAGCAGCAGAGCAACACCAGTCTAAGCAAGGTCCGCTCCTGGCAGCCAGTGCTGGAACCCAGATCAAGTGCTTTCAGAAGGCAAGGGTCAAGTCCTTGTGTCCACTTTACCTTTCTCAGAGGTAGATGAGTTGAGCTGTTACAAGTGAGGCTTGAGAGTCTATTAATCACTGGGCTCTAGTCTTGCCTTGGAGACTCACAAGCTACAGGAGGCTGTATGTATCATGTCACCTTGCTGAGAATCGATGAAATGCTATGAATAAGAGAACTAACCAATGAGGTCGTGAGTGTAGTGCCTGGCTCATTTAAAAAAAAAACAGAACCCTGGGAGTATATCTTTCCCTTCAGTCATTCAATTCTCCAATCAACAAATATAATTGTTTGAATTACCTGGTTATTAACATCAAAAATTGTTTCAAATATCCAGAACATTGTGAATGTGTTGCTGACAAGACTGGGACTTACTAAATAGCCACATGTTCTGAAGAATAGACCCAGAATCTTTTTCAGATGATGACCTCTTGAAATAAAAATGTGTTGAATAAAAACCACTTCAAGAGAGTCCAGAAAAAATGCACACCTAGATCCACCTGATCTTCAACATGGTCAACAAAACCAGCAATGGGAAAAGGATTTCCTATTTAACAAGTGGTGCTGGGATAACTGACTAGCTATATGTAACAGATGAAACTGGACCCGTTCCTTATATCATATTCAAAAATAAACTCAAGATGGATTAAAGACTTAAACATAAAACCTAAAACTATAGAAACCCAGGAAGATAAACTAGGAAATAAAATTCTGGACATAGGACCTGGCAAAGATTTCATGAGGAAGATGACAAAAACAACTGCAACAAAAGCAAAAATTGACAAATTGGATCTAATTAAACCAAAGAGCTTCTGCACAGCAAAAGAAACTATCAACAGAATAAACAGACACGAAATGGGAGAAAATATTTGCAAGCTATGCACCTAACAAAGGTCTAATATCAAGAATCTATATGGAACTTAAACAAATTAGCAAGCAATAAACAGAAAACCCCATTAAAAAGTTGCAAAAGAACATCAACAGACACTTTTCAAGAGAAGACATACAAATCGCCAACAAGCATATGAAAAAATGCTCAACATCACTAATCATTAGAGAAATGGAAATCAAAACCACAATGAGATACAATCTCATACCAGTGAGAATGGCTATTATTAAAAAGTCAAAAAATAACAGATTCTGGTTAGGTTGCAGAGAAAAGTGAAGGATTATGCACTGATCATGGGAATGTAAATTAGTTCAACCATCATGGAAAGAAGTTTAGTGATTTCTAAAAGAACTTAAAACAGAATTATCAATCAACCCAGCAATTCCATTATTGGATATATACCCAAAGGAACGTAAATTGTACTACCATAAAGACACAAGCATGTGTATGTTTAGACAGCACTACTCACAATAGCAATGACATGGATTCAGCTGTGATGCCAATCAACAGTAGACTGGGTAAATAAAATGTGGTACATATTCACCGTGGAATACTGTGCAGTCTTAAAAAAGAACGCGATCATGTCCTTTGCAACAACAGTCATAGAGCTGGAGGCCATTATCCTAAATGAACTAACACAGGAACAGAAAAGGAAACACTGCATGTTTTCACTTACAAGTCGGAGCAAAACACTGAGTACATATGGTCACAAGAAGAGAACAATGGTCACTGAGGCCTACTTGAGGATCAAAGGCAAGGATAAAAGAACTACCTACCCGGTAATCTGCTTATTACCAGCATGATTAAATAATCTGCACACCAAACCTCCACAACATGCAATTTACCTACATAACAAACTTGCACAGGAAGCCCTGAAACTAAAATTAAAGTTTAAAAATGTTAAAAATAAAAAATTTAGGCCAGGCGCAGTGGCTTAAGCCTGTAATCCCAGCACTTTGGGAGGCCGAGATGGGCGGATCACGAGGTCAGGAGATCAAGACCATCCCGGCTAACACGGTGAAACCCTGTCTCTACTGAAAAATACAAAAAACTAGCCAGGTGAGGTGGCGGGCGCCTGTAGTCCCAGCTACGTGGGAGTCTGAGGCAGGAGAATGGTGTGAACCTGGGAGGCAGAGCTTGCAGTGAGCTGGGATTGCACCACTGCACTCCAGCCTGAGCAACAGAGTAAGACTCCATCTCAAAATAATAATAATAATAATAATAATAAATACATACATAAATAAATAATTTTTAAAATACTTATATTATAATTAAGAATTAATTTTTAATATCCAACCATATTGGAGTTATGTTTAAAATACATGTTATATTTCCCTGCTACAGGGATAAACTGGTTGGCATTAAAAATTTAAAGACACCTTAGTCCGGGCATGGTGACTCACGCCTGTAATCCCAGCACTTTGGGAGGCTGAGGTGAGTGGATCATGAAGTCAGGAGTTCGAGACTAGCCTGACCAACATGGCAAAACCCCATCTCTACTAAAACTACAAACAATAGCCCGGCATGGTGGCATGTGCCTTTAATCCCAGCTACTCAGGAAGTTGAGGCAGGAGAAAGATTTGAACCTGGGAGGCGAAGGTTGCAGTGAGCTGAGATTGCACCACTGCACTCCAGCCTGGGCAACAGCGGGAGAATCCATGTTTTAAAAAAAAAATTTTAAACATCTTTGCATAATTAACTTTAAACCCCATTTTCATCTCAAAATAAAGTGTACTGTATAATTATTAATGACTAACAAACTCTATTTTTCTGCATCATCTTCACTGAAGAATTAATTTTTAGTTCTGAAACTTTGTAAATTAATTACATGTATTATGTTGTTTTAATGTTTTTCAGTTTTTAAAAGTCAATAGCATGCTTGGTTATACACACTTATATTTCATTATACACGTAAAACCTGTTTTGGTTACATATGTATTTTTATGTTTACCATGCACACATATATATGTGTGTATATATATACACACGTATATATGATAAACATAAAATGCATATGTATTTTACATATAATACATATATGTCTCAAGTATTACCAAAGGAAATATAAAGTTTATATTTATATGCTTATTAAAGGAAATATAAAGTTTTCAGTTTCTAAAAATTAATAGCATGCTTGGTTATACATGTTTATATTTCATTATGTATGTAAAACATCTTTTCGTTATACATGTATTTTGTGTTTACCATATATACATGTATTTTAATAATAAACTTTGTATTTCCTTTAATAAAAATATTTACATGGACATACATATGTATTTTACATAAAATACATATGTATTTTGTGTTTACCATATATACATGTGTGTATACATGTATGTGTGTATACAGGTATATATGGTAAACATAAAAATACATATGTATTTTATATAAAATACATATATATGTCCCAAGTAAATATTTTTATTAAAGGAAATATAAAGTTTATTATTAAAATAAGCTGTAAAAAGAGTCAGCGTCTTTATACAAAGGAAATAATAAACTTTATATTTCCTTTAATAAAAATATTTACATGGACATATATATGTATTTTATATATATGTATTTTATATAAAATACATATGTATTTTGTGTTTACCATATATACATGTGTGTATACATGCATGTGTGTATACATGTATATATGGTAAACATAAAAATACATATGTATTTTATATAAAATACATATATATCCCCCAAGTAAATATTTTTATTAAAGGAAATATAAAGTTTATTATTAAAATAAGCTGCAAAAAGAGTCAGAGTCTTTTAAAAAATTATTAACAAACAAAATTAGTAACAAATGAAACTACGGTAGATATCATGAAGGTAATTCCAACCAAAACAAAACAAATAAACCTGAAGGTTGAGAAACGCTGACCTGCATAAAGAAAAGAAAAAAGGTGACAATCCTTTATCAAAGACATGTTTTTCTCCATACATCAATAATTAGAGAGGATCAAATTTATTTTTCACAATCATTCTGGAGTTAGAGTCATTTTCATAAACTTCTCACAGTCTTTGAATTACTAGGAAAAAAATTACAAAGCAGCTTTAAGGTAATGGTACTTAATTATGATTGATTCCTAGACTATCATCAGGGTGATTTTTAAAATTTTTAATTATGCTGCCATATAATATTTTCATACTAGATGTATCTATAATAAACCCTTCTAGACATTGGCTTAGGCAACGATGTCATGACCAAGAACCCAAAAGCAAACGCAATAAAAGCAAAGATAAGTAACTGGGACATAATTAAACTAAACAGCTTTTGCATGGCAAAAGGAACAGTCAGCAGAATAAACAGACAACCGAGAGAGGCAGAAAATCTTCACAATCTACACATCTGACAAAGGACTAATATCCAGAATCTACAACAAACTCAAACAAATCAGTGAGAAAAAAAAAAAAAAAACAATCCCATCAAAAAGTGGGCTAAGGACATGAATAGACAATCATCAAAGGAAGATACACAAATGGCCAACAAATATATGAAAAATGCTCAGCATCACTAATGATCAGGCAAATGCAAATTCAAACCACAATATGACACCACCCTACTCCTGCAAGAATGGCCATAATCAAAAAATCAAAAAATGGTAGATGTTGACATGGATGCAGTGTTTAGGGAACACTTCTACACTGCTGGTGGGAATGTAAACTAGTTGAGCCACTATGGAAAACAGTGTGGATATTCCTTAAAGAACTAAAAGTAGAATTACCATTTGACCCAGCAATCCCACCACTGGGTATCGACCCAGTAGAAAAGATACTTATACACACATTTACAGCAACACAATTCACAATTGCAAAATTGTAGAATTTTGCAATGCCATGATTGCAATATATATGATGGAATACTACTCAGCCCATAAAAAGGAATGAATTAACAGTATTTGCAGTGATCTGGATGAGAATGGATATTATTTATTATTATTATTATTAAGATGGAGTTTCACTCTTGTTGTCCAGACTGGCCAGCTGGCATGCATTGGTGTGATCTGGGCTCACTACAACCTCTGCCTCCTGGGTTCCAGCAATTCTCTTGCCTCAGTCTCCAGGGTAACTGGGACTACAGGCGCACACCACCATGCCCAGCTAATTTTTGTATTTTTTTTTAGTAGAAACGGTGTTTCACCATGTTTGCCAGGATGGTCTCAATCTCTTGACGTTGTGATTCGCCTGCCTTGGCCTCCTAAAGTGCTGGGATTACAGGTATGAGCCACCGAGCCTAGCCCTGGAGATTATTATTCTAAGGGAAGTAACTCAGGAATGGAAAACCAACCATCGCTTGTTCTTATTGATATGTGAGAGCTAAGCTACGAGGACACAAAGGCATAAGAATGATACCATGGACTTTGGGAACTTAGTGGGGAAAAGCGAGAGGGGGACGAGGGATAAGAGACTACAAATATGGTGCAGTGTATACTGCTCGGGTGATGGGTGAACCAAAATTTCACAAATCATCCCTAAAGAACTTACTCTTGTAACCAAATACCACCTGTATCCCAATAACTTACGGAAAAATAAATTTACAATAAATATAAATAAATAAATAAAATGAAAAAGCCATCCATATTACTGCTGCCCAAATACGAAGGTTTGGATAAAAATGTTCATAAAATGCTTTCCCAGAGTGATCAGTTACTCTGAGGTTGCAGGTTACATTCTAATGAAATAGGCATCCTAACACAAATGGTGACACCTACATATGATTATCCCAAATCAAGGTCAGAGTGCAGACCAGAGAGGGCAGTATTTCAAAAGTTGACAGAATTTTGTCTTATGAAGGTAACTTTTGCCTTCTCTGTAAAAATTTCTTATAGTCAGAGGCTTGCAGGCTCAGAGACTTGAAAACCGAAAGTTACAAATGCTTTTAATTATTCTTGATATTGACTCAACTGCAAGTTCAAGAAAGATGATTAACATAGATTGTACTACTCTAAAAATATTATCAGTCATTTGACCAAAATTATTTATTTTCTTGTGTCTGCTTGTTTAACATAGAAGATAAAAGAGGAAGAATGAGATCTGCTATACATGATTTGAATTTAGACACTTGAAAGCTGAAAAGGGCCTACATCAAAGACCATGTAACACAACTATTGTTTGTATAAATAAAGAAATTGAGTTCTTATAGTTTAAGTGGCTTGTGCATGCATGCACACACACACTTGCACACACACATACATTTAAAACGATAAAGATTTCATAAGTTTTTGAGAGAGAAAAATATCTTCTAATTTGAGGATTGTCCAAATCTGTATTTATGTTATTAGTTGAAGTCTTTTCTTTCAAACTAAAGCAACATAGGTCCCCATATTTTGTATCTGCATTTTCTGCATTTAATCCGCATTTTCTGCCCCAAAATGTGTCTAAGAAATACAGTTTTCCTAAAAAGCTCTTAGGAAGAGCAGCAGGAATAATGGTGAAATTTCAGAACACGTATTGGAGATTCTCAGACCCTCTGCTCAATTTACCAGCCCTCTTTTGTGTGCCTTTGAGGCCAGGTTGTTTTGGTCTCTATTACAGCTAAGAGAATAACTCTATTACACTTAAGAGAATAACTCTCCACGTCCTGCAGAGGTTCATGCAACCATCTCACATGCAATATAGATGATTTTATTTCTTAAAAATAATGCATACCCACAGAATTACTGTTCTAATCATAAAGTAATAATTTCATGGTTACTAGAAAATCTGGAAACCTAGAAAAGAACAGGAGAGATAATAAAAATCAATCACAATCCTACTGTAGTGGGAAATTAATTACTTTCTCAAAATCTATTCCTACTTCCTAATAACCCTCAGGTTTATTTTTGAATCCATATGTTTCTGGGAAAACAGATGTTCCTTCAAGACCCAAAGGGGTGCCCAATAGGTGTAAATCCCCTGTCCGTGGTCACAGTGATTATTTAAGAGTAAAAGTGTGTCTCCTAAGTTAGCATACGTTTTTCTTATCAAGAGTGTTATCACATTATTGTACTTATTACTTATCAATCTGTCTTTTATTTTGTTTATGGCATTTTAACAAATAATTTTTGAAAATTTTTATATATGCAAAGATACTATACTTTTTCCTTTAGAATTTAACCATTGCCTTTATGCTTAGAAGTCCATTTCTTTTTAGAAATCAGCCCTATCCACCTATATTTTTGTCTAGGTTTTATGGCGCCATAGTGTGCAAGGAAAGTTTTAACACTAGTTCTAAAAGTAGCTGAGAAACTGTAAGAAGTGCTTCCTACCCATAAAATCCTAAAGTTACTTTTTTTCTCCATGTTCTATTAACTCCTAATTTATTTAGCATTTACTTAAAATATATTCATTAAGTTCTTACAATGTGTTAAACACTGTGGTAGACAGAAAACAGAGTTTCTATTAGAATGACATCAGGATGATAACAGAATGCCACAAAAATGTAGCGTGGAGAATTGTGGGAGAGAATTTCTCCCTTTGCCCCCTGCTTGGAGGTACTTGGCAGGACTGCATGAAGGAGTAAGTGCTGAGCAGAGAGTAGAGAGGAGTGCAACGGAGGAGAAGCCAAACAATAATGGCTTCAGCAGAAGCATCAAGGGGAAGGAGTGAAGGGGAAATGATTCACATCTGCTGGAACTTAGGACACACAAAGAAAATCATGAAAAATAAGACTGGAGAGCTGGAAATGACACAACACAAGGCCTCAAAAGGCAAACAAAGGGAATGCGTACACTTTATGGCAGAATGATCTCCCCTAAAGGGTGTTTGAATGAAATTGGAAAGAGTTATGTTTTAGAAACTATATCATTAAATTGTGATTTGTTTTAAAAATGACTGAACAATTACATATTTCTAAATTGTAGTACCAAAAAAGGTACTCTGACATCTTTTATACTGTCACATATCATCTCCTATGATAGCAGATAAGTTGAACCATATCTACAATTTTCTAATGTCAAAAGTAAAAATGTTCAATCATCAATTTATAGGAAAAGAATTACATTGTCCTACTCCTCATTATTAGAATACAAAAGAGCCATAAAAACTATCCCTTTGATCCCCCTAACTCACTGTTAGAAGCCCAGAAGCAGAAAAAAAATCCCCTAAAATTCTGAGAAATTAGTCAAATATAAGCAAGAAGAGTAGATGGAAATCATTTTCTTCTCTATCTAGGTGCCTAGAGATTCCTAAATATTATATTTCATTGTTGATATAAACACTACTCTCCTTTACATTTTTAAATGTTTCTCAAGCTCATAATTTTATTTTTGGAGAGACTAATAGTCACATTTTCAGTCACTATGGATGTCTAATTTCTATTCACACACTGAACTTTTTGCTACTATGAAGCTAAATTTAATCTTAAAGTGATTTTTTCCCTGCTGCATTAATTTTCTCTACCACACACAGCATAGTTCAAATCGTGTTGCTCTTCATAGTCTCTCCTGGGGACAAAGTGAACTTCATAGAGCCAATTTATGGTCCCCTATAGCAATTTTATAAGCCTCAAAGTATGGAGCCATCCCTGTATGATTTTCATGTACCTAAGAGAATCAGATTCAGAAGTCATAGGATTTATTTTTGCATTGTTTTCCAAGAAATGTTGATATTCCTTCTGCCATACTAGCTCAAAATGCCTGGAGATAATTTACCTTAAAAATATTAAATATTGAAAATAAAATCATTTTACATTAATCATGGTCAGGTTAAGCAAGATACCCAGGCGTAACTAAGGTCTTTATTTGAACTAAATCCTGTTATACAGTTCTATTGTAAATGTGACCCCTAGCTTTTTATGACCAGGCTATGGTTTGAATGAAAAATCACCTCATTTAAACATAGTTCCAGGTAATGTTTTCCTTGACTTTTATACAAGGGAGTGTTTTACTGCAGCTGCTGGTGGATAAAGTACAAATTTTCAAATCAATGTGTTCAGCGCTTTTGAAGAACTAATTCATTTTTCATAAAGCTAAAATCATATAAATTTATCCTCAAGCATTAAGTTCCTGGAAATATCTACTCCGGGATACATATCTAACTCAGGAAATTAGTAGTGAGTTCTGATTCAATCATTTAAACATTCTGCTTATGCTCTTATAATAACAAAGACAAAACTGTTCATAAATGGTAATTGTTAAAATATTTTATTAACAAGCATAGTTCAAACTTCATGTCATGACAGAATACAAAATATGTGTAGACAATGTTCTATTAGGCATTAGTGTAAAGTTAAGCAAAATTTTTTATAAAAAGAACCACATTTTACCTAAAGGAACATTTATAAAATAAATTGCATTAAAAATCAATTCAAGGGCAAACTTCAGAAGAACAAGATGCATATATTGAAATAAATATCTATGCACATAATATTCAAGCAACTGATTTGATTATCTGAGTTATGGATTAATACAAAAACGTAAATTAGAAATAAGTGCAAGGGATTGGGGAAAAAAATGTGGTTGTATGTGTACTTACCGACCAGCAATGATAAAGCCAGTTAGTGAGAGACTATCTGGTACAAGATCAGAAAATGAAAAGTTGACCAACCCCAAAAGTTTAAAAACACACCTTAAAAGGATCTCACCATTTAAAGCAAAAATAATAGTAATGAATAGTGGTCATTTTAGCATACTTATGAGTAAAATATCTGACAGCAATAGCATAAAATGGGAGCAGGTATGAAACATGTTTTGTGCTAATTGCTTAGCTATCGTGAAGTGATACAATATTACTTGGAGATAGACTTACAAGTTAAAAGATGTACATCAAAACCCTTAAAGAAATCACTGTAATAAAAACAATGAGGTATTGATAGTAAGACACCACAATGTGAAGAAAAAGGGAATCATAAAAACAAAAACAAAAACAAAAACACTTAATGCACCAGAGAACGAGAAGAGAAAAGTTTTAACAAAGAGGATATGGGACATATACAAAGCCTGTAACAAGCCAGTATGTTCAAGTCAAACTATATTATTACATTAAATATAAATGGTCTAAACACTGAATTTGAAAAATTAAAAATTGGCAGTTTGAATTTAAAAGATTTCAATATTTCTCTCAGTGATTGATAGAAAAAAGTAAACAAAATATAGAAAAATTTATAGATAAAAGTAGAGACAAGCAGAAGGAGGATCATTTAAGGTCAAGAATTCAAGACCAGTTCTGGTAACACAGACCCTGTTTCCAAAACAAATTAATTAATTAATAATAATAAATTTTAAAAATTAAGTTAAAAAGTTATCTAGACATGGTGGCGAGTGCCTGTAGTCTTGGCTACTCAGGAGGCTGAGCTGAGAGAATCACTTGAGCTGCATTGCAGTCTGGGAGGCAGAGTGAGACTCTGTCTCAAAAGAAAAAAAAAAAAAGCAGTCTTCGTAAATTTAGGAAGAGTGAAAACATACAGCATGTTTTCTCATCACAATGAAATTAAACTAGAAATCAATGACAGAAACATATAGGTAAAATCCCCAAACATGGAAAACAAACAACAAAATTCTAACTTAAACATGTAATAGAAGAAGTGCAAGGGAATTAGAAAGATATAAAGATATTGAGTTGAAACAAAATTAAATCACAATACATTAAAATTGTTGAATGTAAATAAAACAGTGTTTACAGGGAAAATATTAGCAATAAATATTTACAGTAAAAATAACATGATTTCAAATCAACAAACTAAGCTTGCACCCTAAGTAACTAGGAAAAGAAGAGCATATTAAACATAAAGCAAGTAGAAGAAAAAACAGGTCAAACATAGAGATAGAAATCAAAGAAACAGGAAACAGAAAAGCAATAAGGAAAACCCTAAAAGTGAGTTATTTGTGAAAATGATTGTAAAAATTGATAAAATGGTAGCAAGACTTATCTTAAAAAAGAATTTACAGAGCTATTCTAGTATCACAAATGAAGGAAGAGACATCACTTCAGATTGCATAGACATTAAAAAATAATAAACATCATGAACAACTTTATCCCAATAAACTTGAAAATTTAGATGAAATTAATAAATTACTTGAAGGACACAAACTAGCAGAGCTCACTCAAGATGAAGTAGATAACCTGAGTATCTCAACACTTATTATTTTAAATAAATTTATTGTTAATCTTCCCACAGAGAAAATTCTAGGCCCAAAGGGCTTCAGAGTTGAATTCTACCAACACTTACGGAAGAAATAATCCCAATTCTACATAAACTTATCTGGGAACTAGAAAAGGAGGAAACAGTTTGTTTTTACAAGGAGAGCATTATCCTGATATTTAAACCAGAGGAAAAAAATTAAGACTACAGAGTATTCTTCATAATGAAAATAGTCACAAAAATCCTCAACAAAATATTGGCAATTCAGAAATATTTTTAAAAAACAATGCATCATTACTGATTTCATTATTGAATGCAAAGTTGGTTCGACAATTAAAAATCAATCACTATAATTCATCAAATTATGTTAAAATTTAAAATTATTTGCTGATATTAATAGATGAAGAAAAAGTACAGGACAAAGTTCTACAATCATCATGATAAAAATTCTCTGTAAGTTAAGACTGGAAGAAACTTCCCCAAAGTGAAAAAGTAGCTCTACAGAAAGCCTACAACTAACATCATTTCTGTCCTGGTGAAAGAATGAATGCTTTCTGCTTAGAAACAGGAGCAAAACAAGGGTGCCTGCTCTCACCCTTCCTATGCAGCATAGTACTGGAGGGTCTAGCTATAGGACTGCATACATTTGTCAGATCTCACCTACTGTAAAATTAAAATTGCTAAGTTTATTTTATATATATCTTCTCTCAAGCAGATTAAATATAAATGAATAAATAAACAGATATTCTGGGAATTAGTTAAGTGCAATTTGAATAGAAATCTATAATCCATGATGACAAGTATATGATCAAAGAAAAAAAGGGGGGGGGGGGAGTTTCAGTTTAAATGTCATCATTGCAAAAAAAAAAAAAGATAAATTCTGACATAAATAACAAAATAGCATAGAGGCAAAATTTAGTAGTCATAGGGATGTCCAATTGTACAAGTCAGAGAACTCTGTGAGCTACTGAAGATAGATATTCAGAGTCTTGGGTTTTAAAACCAGGCTGTGGACCAATACACTGTGTTCGATTTGACTACTAGTATCCTGCTTACCTTAGCATCCTGATCAACATGTTGTTTCTTGTTTTCTGCCCATGGCTTTAACCATGAACTTAAAATTGTATACTAGTCTCCTCTGAATTGTGCATATTATCTTACGCTTTGAGTGGAGCCTGACTTTATTTGGGAAACTTTCTTAGCCCAGTCAAGTTGACTCACAAAATTATCCATCATCGCTAGTGTCTGAGACGTGGTGCAACATTTTACAAATGAGCTCTGTGTTTTCATTTTCTATTCCATCAAATTTTTCACTCCTGGAACAGACCCTTGGATTAGGCTGCTTTTGTATCACTACAGAGGAGTATCTCAGATTGGGTAATTTACAAGGAAAAGCAGTTTAATTGGTTCACAGTTCTGCAGACTGCACAGGAAGCATGATGTCAGCATCTGCTTCTGGTGAGGGCCTCAGGGAGCTTACAATGACAGCAGAAGGCAAAGAGGAGCAGACTACACACCACATGGTAAGAAAAGGAGCAGAAGAGAGAAGGGGGAAGTTCCAGACAGTTGAAACAATCAGATCTCGCATGAACTGAGCAAGAACTCACTCATTACCAAAGGGATGGTGCCAAGCCATTTGTAGGGATCCGCTCCCACCATGATGCAATCACCTCCCACCAATTCCCACCTCCAAACAGGATAAACATTCAAAACATACCAGCCGTGAAGAATAGGCCTCTTCAGAAACTGTGTTCTATTGTTTTCATTGTGTGTCTTCTCAATAACTCATTCGGGAGTGGCACTGAAAACTCCCAACTTCAGAAATAACACCGACAAAGCTTATGTACTGTCATGGTAAGGATAGACCTCTAATGTATTCTTTCTTAATACTTACAAGTGCGTGTATACATATGCACATAAGCATAGACACAACCGTGTTTCACTGGAAATTTCTCATTTTGCAAGCTGCAATGTAATTCAATTCTATATTTCTAAAATCACAGTTATTAAAAGTACACACTTTTATATAATGAGCTTCATGTGCTTGGCTGAAGACTTCACATTATTTCTAAAATTATAGGTAGAAAGTAATTTATATGTTTATTATTCTCTTGTTTTTATACTAGTATATATCCAATGTGACATGTGAATGGGCAGTGCTAAGCAAAAATTAAATGAAGACTACAAGGTCACAGAAATTGCTGAAATCAGTGGGGAAATACCTGAATCTGTAGACAGCATCAATTACCATTGTTATTAGACTACATTTTGGTTAACTATTGAAACTCTATCAAGCATCTTTGGGTCTCTAGATAGTCCGTTTAAGGGAAACCGTTGCTGTTCACGGTTCCATCATTTTTAATGAAAGAAACTCTTAGGCCTTAGAAACAAGAAACATGGCCGGGCACGGTGGTTCACACCTGTAATCCCAGCACTTTGGGAGGCCGAGTTGGCAGAATTAGCTGAGGTTGAGAGTTCAAGACCAGCCTGACCAACATGGAGAAACCCCGTCTCTACAAAAAGTACAAAATTATCAATAACTTACTTGGAGTAGCACTGAAAAATCCTATGTGCCAAGGTGGCACATGCCTATAATCTCAGCTACTTAGGAGGCTGATGTAGGAGAATCGCTTGAATCCAGGAAGCAGAGGTTGCAGTAAGACGAGATCCTGCCATTGCACTCCAGCCTGGGCAATAAGAGTGAAACTCCATCTCAAAAACAAAAAAAGAAGAAAAGAAAGAAATAAGAAACATGAACGTGTGCAGGCACCTGACTTGAGAATTGATAAGAAGGGAAAAGAGGAAGAGACCAAAAGGGGTGTCTCCATTCCTAGACCAAACTATGGTTCCTGCTCATTTGATGCTATAGGCTCAGAGGTAGGAGAGGAGAGCAGGGCCGGGGGGGGGGGGGGGGGGGGGGGCGCTGTAGGAGTCAGCAGTTTAATCTGGCTCAGAGATGGCAGAGGCGGAGTAAACCACACAAAATCCCACAAAAGTGCTGGAGCATCTCTTTCTCCCACTCCTTCCTGCACTCCCCACATTCAGGGCACCCTCATCTGAGTCGCTGGTCCCTCACAGCCCTCTTTCTGAATATCCCTCCTCTCATCCTGGTAATGGTAATGAGGAACAAAGCTTTACAGCAGAAGTTGTCATGGGCAGACCTCCAAGGGAAAAGGGAAGAGAATTAGCTTAGCTAACAGGGAAGTGTGATTTCTACTTGGAAATAAGTCCAATTCACTGGTCCAAAGAGGAAAGTCAAATGGGAGCAAAACCAAGGGAAAGCGAGGACAGAGATGCCTGTTTACCTCTCCTATGTAACGTGCTAAGTAAACACAACTGCATTTTTTCCTCGAAATCTTATTACTATAAGAAACAATGCTAATGTAAACTATACACACATACATGTGTATATACACACTAGTTGATTTTTATACATTTCTAATGTAGTCACAAATATCAGTCATGAAAGTAGTGATGCCTGAAAGATGCTCCAATTACACTTCAAAAGGATATACATTATCAGAATGATTTAAAAAAAAAAGAAAAAAAGAAATGGTACTGGTCAAAATATCTCCATTTTCTCACATTAATCCTGAATACACATGCAGTACTTTCATAGGGCAAGCTGGGGAAATCAATATTGTAAATGAAATATCATTGGCATCCTTTCCTCATCTCAGCTGTGGCATAAGTGAAGAGTGGCAATGTCCCAATAAATGACGTTGAGCTTCAGTCTCTTTTATGCTCGTTCCAAACAGATGAGCAATTTCTGAAAAGCTACTGTAGAAGATGCACTTTTACCTCTTCATCAAAAACATATAAAAATGAAATATATTGTGATATTTATTACCCTGTGTATTACAAACCACTATGGTGATCCAGTACAAATGGCTTTTTTTCTCTGTGGCGCCGACCTTCAAAAGTGATGATGTGAAAAGCCTAGACTTTATGACAGCTTAACTAGAAATACATTACAGCTGCTATATTAATATGTACTTGTGGCTTTGCTATAAAGTTTGAATATGAAAAGAAACTCTGAACCCATGCTCTGCTATAAACTTTAAATAAGCAGAAAAATACGTTCATGAAAGCAGCAGGAGGTTGAGATAATGTTTATGTGAAATGATGCCACCTCTTCTTCTCAGCCTCAAAACCTCATGGTCGGTTTTACATTACATAAATTTAATGTCAGCAATTGAATGACTTGTATCAACCTTAGCACAGAAAATTAGAGAAGCTAGCCAGAAGTGTGCAATTACACGTATTCACATTACGTGTGACTGAAACACCTTTAGGTTTCTGTGTATGGTGACATGTGAATCCCTGGGTGCAGAGGACCTTAAGCTCCATGTTAAATCAGTAAATATATTTCAGTGATCAAATGCTGAGAAGTGAAAAATTGATGGGCACTGAAATATTACTTTGAAACTATCAAAGGCATTCCTCCTCTGTACTTTCAAAATATTTTCATAGGCATAACTATTGTGGTGCTACATTATGAGTAACTTATTTGATATCTATAATGACTTTGGTCAATGTTTTGGTTTTAAGTAGTTACAATTTGTCCTGACATGTAAATGATGCCATGGTGCATACCTAAATGATTTTTACAGGATCTCAAATTAATTCACAAACACTCCTAAAAAGGAACGTGATTTATTCTTTTCAGATGATGAAGGAGAGCACGAGTTATGCTGCAACAGACATGCTCAAACAGACACACATCTGAGGAATTAACATCCATATCCACTTTAGCAGCAGAATGGGTTTTTGTAAATTATCTAAATAATAAAAATAAGAAGGATACAAGTAAGCCTAATTTTTATATTAGTAAATGTTTTCTGAATGTTGATTTTGTACACAATCAGCATTTGGTGTCTGAAATTAAGGCAGAAATAAATAAGTTATTTGAAACCAATGAGAACAAAGACACAACATACCAGAATCTCTGGGACACAGCTAAAGCAGTGTTTAGAGGGAAATTTATAGCACTAAATGCCAGCAGGAGAAAGCTGGAAAGATCTAAAATCGACATCCTAATATCACAATTAAAAGAACTAGAGAAGCAAGAGCAAACACATTCAAAAGCTAGCAGAAGGCAAGAAATAACTAAGATCAGAGCAAAACTGAAGGAGATCGAGACACAAAAATTCCTTCAAAAAATCAATGAATCCAGGAGCTGGTTTTTTGAAAAGATCAATAAAATTGATAGACCTCTAGCAAGACTAATAAAGAAGAAAAGAGAGAAGAATCAAATAGATGCAATAAAAAATGATAAAGGGGATATTACCACTGACCCCACAGAAATACAAACTACCATCGGAGAATCCTATAAACACCTCTATGCAAATAAACTAGAAAATCTAGAAGAAATGGATAAATTCCTGGACACATATACCCTCCCAAGTCTAAATAAGGAAGAAGCTGAATCCCTGAATAGACGAATAACAAGTTTTGAAATTGAGGCAGTAACTAATAGCCTACCAATCAAAAAAAATAAAAATAAAAATAAAAAGCCCAGGACCAGACAGATTCACAGCAAAATTCTACCAGAGATACAAAGAGGAGCTGGTACCATTCTTTCTGAAATTATTCCAAATAATAGAAAAAGAGGGATTCCTCCCTAATTCATTTTATGAGGCCAGCATCATCCTGGTACTAAAACCTGTCAGAGACACAACAAAAAAGAAAATTGCAGGCCAATATCCCTGATGAACATCAATGTGAAAATCCTCAATAAAATACTGGCAAACCGAATCCAGCAGCACATAAAAAAGTTTATTCACCATGATCAAGTCAGCTTCATCCCTGGGATGCAAGGCTGGTTCAACATATGCAAATCAATAAACGTGATCCATCGTATAAACAGAACCAAAGACAAAAACCACATGATTATCTCAATAGATGCAGAAAAGGCATTTGACAAAATTCAACACCCCTTCATGCTAAAAACTCTAAATAAACTAGGTATTCATGGAATGTATCTCCAAATAATAAGAGCTATTTATGACAAACCCACAGTCAATATCATACTGCATGGGCAAAAGCTGGAAGCATTCCCTTTGAAAACTGGCACGAGACAAGGATACCCTCTCTCACCACTCCTAGTCAACATAGTATTGGAAATTCTGACCAGGGCAATCAGGCAAGAGAAAAAAATAAAAGGTATTCAAATAGGAAGACAAGAAGTCAAATTGTCTCTGTTTGCAGATGACCTGATTATATATTTAGAAGGCCCCACCGTCTCAGCCCAAAATCTCCTTAAGCTGATAAACAACTTCAGCAAAGTCTCAGAATACAAAATCAATGTGCAAAAATCACAAGCATTCCTACACACCAATGACAGACAATCAGAGAGCCAAATCATGAGTGAACTCCCATTCACAACTGCTATAAAGAGAATAAAATACCTAGGAACACAACTTACAAGGGAGGTGAAGGACCTCTTCAAGGAGAACTACAAACCACTGCTCAAGGAAATAAGAGAGGACACAAACAAATGGAAAAACATTCCATGCTCATGGATAGGAAGAATCAATATTGTGAAGATGGCCATACTGCCCAAAGTAATTTATAGATTCAATGCTATCCCCATCAAGCTACCACTGACTTTCTTCACAGAATTAGATAAAGCTACTTTAAAATTCATATGAAATAATGTCACATCACTACAACCATCTGATCTTTGACAAACCTGACAAAAACAAGCAATGGGAAAGATTCTATATTTAATAAATGGTGTTGGGAAAACTAGCTAGTCATATGCAGAAAATTGAAACTGGACCCCCTCCTTACACCTTATACAAAAAATAACTCAAGATGGATTAAATACTTAAACATAAGACCTAAAACCATAAAAACACTAGAAGAAAACCTAGGTGATATCATTCAGGACATAGGGATGGGCAAAGATTTCATGACTAAAACACCAAAAGGAAGGGCAACAAAAGCCAAAATTGACAAATGGGATCTAATTAAACCAAAGAGCTTTTGCAGAGCAAAAGAAACTATGATCAGAGTGAACAGGCAACCTACAGAATGGGAGAAAATCTTTGCAATCTATCCATCTAACAAAGGGCTAATACCCAGAATCTACAAGGAACTTAAACAAATTTACAAGAAAAAAACAAACAACCCCATCAAAAAGTGGGCAAAGAATATGAACAGACACTTCTCAAAAGAAGACATTTATGGGGCCAACAAATATATGGAAAAAAGCTCATCATCCATGGTCGTTAGAGAAATGCAAACCGAAACCTCAATGAGATACCATCTCATACCAGTTAGAATGGCAATCATTAAAAGTCAGGAAACAACAGATGCTGGAAAGGATGTGGAGAAATAGGAATGCTTTTACACTGTTGGTGGGAGTGTAAATTAGTTCAGCCATTGTGGAAGACAGTGTGGTGATTCCTCAAGGTTCTAGAACCAGAAATACCATTTGACCCAGCAATCCCATTACTGGGTATATACCCAAAGGATTATAAATCATTCTACTATAAAGACACATGCACACATACATTTATTGCAGCACTGTTCACAATAGCAAAGACTTGGAACCAATCCAAATGTCCATCAATGATAGACTGGACAAAGAAAATGTGGCACATATACACCATGGAATACTACGCAGCCATAAAAAAGGATGGATTCATGTCCTTTGCAGGGACATGGATGAAGAAGGAAGCCATCATTCCCAGCAAACTAATACAGGAACAGAAAACCAAACACTGCATGTTCTCACTCATAAGTAGGGGTTGAACAATGAGAACACATGGTCACAGGGAGGGGAATATCACACACACTAGGGCCTGTCGGGGGTGGGGTGCTAGGGGAGGTATAGCATTAGGAGAAATACCTAATGTAGATGATGTGTTGATGGGTGCAGCAAACCACCATGGCACGTGTATACCTGTGTAACAAACCTGCATCTTCTGCACATGTATCCCAGAACTTAAAAGTATAATTTAAAAAACAGAAGAAAAATGTCAACAACTTATCCTTGAACAAAGTATCAGCAACTAAAAAACTGAAAGGACAAGGATCATCCCGCTTGTTAATTTGATTTAGGAAATGGTTTTAAACAGTGTGAAATCAAATTAACATTGTAACATGAATTTAGGGTGAAGGAAAAACAGCAAATGAACTTTATATTAGTAAGTCACCTACTGTGTCTCATATTCAATGCTGGCCATTTCTAACTTATTACTTCAAGTAATTCTCAAAACTTTTCAAGGAAAGATAAAAGTAATAATAGCTTAGTTTTGCGGATGAAGAAATTACTTGCCCAAAGGTCACACTGATAGTTGTGAAGCTCAGAATGGAGCCCCAGGATGCTGAACTTCAAAAGAAAAGAGCAGATAATGCCCCTGACTCTGTATGGACCCAGAGAGGGAAAGCTGTATTTTTTAATAGAAGTGCTACGTATGACAGAACAAATCGAGAAAAAAACTGTAGTAATCTGAAAAAAAAAGTTTGAGAAGAAAGAGGCTGAGATAATAATTTTGATTTAAATCATTTTATTCAGATTTTTTCTTTGCCCTGTATTCTTTATAACTGGTTATTTTATTTGTCCTTTGAAGTGACATTTTAAAAAGGGCTTCAGTTTAATCTTTGCTAATCTATTCCATGATAGCTAGAACTGCCCTGTATGCCAGTATCTGTATCTAACCTGTCTCATGCTGTAGCCACTAGGCAGATGTGGCTATTTGCATGGAAATTTAAGTTAATTAATGTAAAATAAAATTTAAAATTCAGCTCTTCATTCACAGGAGCCACATTTCAATGCTGGACAGCCAAAGGCAGCGAATGACTACTATGTTTGGCAGTGCAGATGTAGAATATTCATTTCGTCATTGCAGAAGGCTCAGTGCTGCTCTAGGGCAAGGGCAGCAAAGTACAGCCTGTGGGCCACAGCCAGGCTGCCACGTGTTTTCATAAATGAGCGTATTGAAACACAGGCATGCTCATTCCTTTATGTACTATCTATGGCTGCTTTTGTGCTATCACAGCTGCGCCGAGTAGTTGCAACAGAAACCGCATGCTCCACGAAATAGGAAGCATCTAATATCTAACCCTTCCTTACAGGAAAAGCTTTGCCGGCCCCTGCTTTAGAAGATGAATATCGTGGGAGTTGGCAGTTTAGGTTCTGCAGATCAACATACTGGAATTTCAACCCTGACTGTCAAAAATTAAATTTAATTCGTCTAAGCACTCTTCTTGTTTGCAAAATTAGAATAGTAATAATAACGGTCATTGATATATGTATACATAATATTGATCTTACATAGTTTCATGAAGATTAAATTAGAGAATGTATGTAAAACACTCAGCACGATGATTGATACTACATTGTAAGCCTCACAAAAAATGTTTGTTAAATTTTTATTGTTGTTATTTTCATTAATATTCTTTTTCTTGTAACTGATAAAAGGTGCACAAAGATTCCCTCCCTCTCAAATCAGAATCCCAGTTGAAGATGTGACAACTTCAACAAAGGCACAAAGATCTAATATTTTCTAGGCATGATAGTGACCCTAGGTCTGTAATTCAGTTTAGACAATGTATGTTAATTTTTTAATTACACGTTTTTTGGAAACGTTTTATATATATATATATATGTACACACACACACACACATATATACATACGCACACATACACACACACACACATATATATATTCCTAATTAGTATGTAAGACACATAAATACATCTGAAGTATCTTATGCCTATGAACCAGCAAGCCAAATTTTGTCTGCAATTCCTGCAGTTCCTGCCCAAAAGCCTTGGTTCTGTACAAAACTGTGGATACACCAAATCTGTCTTCCATGTTTGATAATACTGTAATCCCTAATGGTTTTATGCTTAGGATAAGCTGACTTAACTCCTTCACTTGATCATGATGCTCACGTGCAGTTTCAATGCTATTTTTTTTCATTATAGATTAAAGAGTAATATAGGAAATATTTACACAACTTTGTCAATAAAATGGTCATGTGCAGACGTTGGAAAGCAGCCTTTGGCAACTGTGAGGAAGCTGTCTATGCTACCTCATCTTCTGTTCACTCATCTTCCTTGATTTGGGAGCTTCTCACGCCCCTGCACCATCCACTCCCAGCCCACTTTGACCAATGAGTTCACTGTTCTCATGTAATCCTCTGTTGCCAACAGCCTTCCCCACAAACCCTAATCTCCCAGGCAGATGTTCCATATATAGAAGTGCTAACAGGTATTGGATCAAAGTAGATTCTACAAAGATCAGATCCTGTGAGAAGCCTACACAGCCGAAAGGCTGTTCTCAGTTTTATCTTTCTACTCTTTTCTCATCTACCCTGAAGAGCTTTTAACAGCATTTATTATTTTCAACACTGTTTATGATTAGTCGTATGGGTACCTTCTTTCTTAAAATAGTACCCTATTCCCTAAAATATTTCCTAAAATATTTTAAGGCTCATTTGCAAATGAGCCTTGAAATAAAAAGACAGAAGAGGCCGGGCATGGTGGCTCATGCCTGTAATCCCAGCACTTTGGGAGGCCAAGGCAGTTGCATCACCTGAGGTCAGGTGTTTGAGACCAGCCTGTCCAACACAGTGAAACCCCATCTCTACTGAAAATACAAAACTTGCCGTGCGTGGTGGCACGTGCCTGTAATCCCAGCTATGCGGGAGGCTCAGGTAGAAGTATCACTTGAACCCAGGAGACAGAGGTTGCAGTGAGCCAAGATCGTGCCACTGCACTCTAGCCTAGGTGACAGAGTGAGACTCCATCTCAAAAAACAGAAAGAAACAAGGAAGGAAGGAAGGAAGGAAGGAAAGAAGGAAGGAAGGAAGGAAGGAAGGAAAGGAGGGAGGGAGGGAGGGAGGGAGGGAAAGAAAGAAAGGAAAGAAAGAAGGAAAGAAAGAAAAATACTGATAATTTGCTCTGTGCTTTGCATTATGGTAAGTACTTCACAAGTGGTGATTTGATAACTAATTTTGTCAATAACCTGAAACAGTTATTATCAGCTCCCTTTTTTTTTTTTTTACTGAAAAGCTCAAGTTCAGAGAAATTAGTAACTTGTGTCAGGTAACACAGGTAATAAGCCATGGTGCTGAAATTCGAGTTGAGTTTCCGGTTTCAGCATTTATTCCCCTTCCTTTCTGCTGCATTATCTGTTATTACTTAAAGTAATTTGCAGTGCATGCTATTTTATATGGTAAAATCTTCTTTTATAAAGTAAAAAGTTATCCTGCAATTCATCTCTTTTGCAAATCTGGATTGTAACACAAATTTGATACACATGCAAAGAGTCATAATCCTCAGCAATAAATCTGAATTATAGGAAACATGGACAAATCTATAAACTACAGAAATCTGTTTTTCCCTTAAATTTCCACTTGAAGGCCACGTCTGTACAGCAGCTGGTAGAGCTGCTGGAGTTCACCCACTCAGGCTCCCTGCTTGGCACTGCATGTGTGCACTAACATTCTGCAGGGTCTTTCTAGAATACATGATTCAAAGGACCCCCAAGCATTTCTCTCAATCTGGAGCACCTAGAAGTGGACACAACACTGTCCACTAGATGAAACTTGGTCTTGACTATTTCTGATGACTTCAGAGAACAAAGCTCTCTCAGTTTATCATGTTGGCAAATGATTTCAGACTTCCGCCATTTGTACACAGGAGAAAAAGCATTAAAGCATTTTGGATTTTTGTTTGTGAAGATCCTCAACTTTAAAATTCTACATCTTCACAATTTAATGAAGCTTGAAATTGGTGACCTATAGAACATTTTCAATTCTAAAGCTTTTTCTGAGTAATAACAATACTTGAACATCTTGTTTAACTTGCAAAAACTCTTTGTCCCAAATGTTGTCTCAGAGGAACGCAAAGTCATACATGGCTGGTAAATATTGCTGCTCCTACTTCTTCTAGTTCAATAGCAGGGGCTACTCGCATATCAGTATGGATTTTATACATTGACCTCACTTATTTAAGCGGCACAAGAACCCTGAGACATATGTTTCATTGTTTCCACTTTGCCAATCAGAGACATGGAACGTTTAAGTAATTTACCAGGGTCTCCTAACAATAGGTGTCTTCGTACTTCTGGGCTGTTGTAACAAAAACATCATAAACTGGGTAGATGATTAATAACAAAAATTTATTTGTCACAGTTCTGGAGGCTGGAAAGTCCACTATCAAGGTACTGACAGATTCAGTAACTGGTAAGAGTCTGCTCCTCAAAGATGCTGACGTCTTGCTGAATGGTCATAAGGTAGAGGGGGGAACAGGCTCCCTTTGGCTTATTTTATAAGGGTACTAATCTCATCCATATGGTTCTCTTCCCTCATTACCTAATCATATCCTAAAAGCCTCATCTCTTAATAGTATTGCATTGAGGATTAGGTTTTCAGTCTATGAATTTTCAGGCAACACCAACATCCAAGCCACAGCAGACGGCATATACAGAATTTGAACCCAGATTGAGGACAAGGAAGATGCTCCTAACTATGGATGACAGAAAGCAAAGGTACAAAGATAAGAACTTATGTCTGAGCCCAATACTTTATGCAGACCACAGGGCAATGAGTAAGAAAAAGACATGTTTTATTTCCTTGGAAACTTTTCAAGTTCTGTTAGAGCATCTCTATCATCCTTTGAAACGAACAGAGTGGTTTTCAGTCCTAGCCTCACTTTCAATCACTTGGAGAGATGGGCCCCACAAATTAAATAAAAAAATATTTGAGGGTAGGATCCAAGTATTGGATAGGGGTCTTATAGTGACCATTTCAATAAATAGGTCAGTTATAGCCAGAAAGATAGGGTGATTGTGACTGGAGTAGAGGTAACGGTGGTTTTTGACAGTGCTTGGGGGAGGAAGACATGGAAGATTAGTAAGAAGAGAAAATCTCAAGCAAATTATTCCAGAGTTTTTAGGGTTGAAAATTATATCAAAATGTTGGCTGCTATCCTTATAAACCTGTGCTATGCTCACTAAAGTCCCAATCTCTCTGTATGCTGGCAAATAAAGTAGCCAGGAAGTTTATTTACCAAGTCTATTGCAATTAAGGAATATTTGATGGTTGGATAAAGGATGAAGTGATCTTCCTGTTCACTGGTTCATCAGGGGTGCAATGGGGCAATTCCTGAAACTGCTTACATTTCATAAAAGCAAATTTTATTGCCAAAAATTATTTATCCAAACTATCATGATCCTTTTCATGGGGGATAATTCAACAAACACAAAAGCACAATAAGGGGATGAATCTGAGACTAATCTCATTGGGTCAAGACAGCACCCATGCCACAATTAGAATTTCCTGCTGTTTTACAAAGTGAATTGGATCTCAATGAAGTAAGATAGGACAGAATAGAAAATCACTTTGAGTTGTTTGGAGCTAACTTGGAAAGCTGAAAGCCATTTTTAAATATCTGTCATTAAGGTCACAAAACAGTAGTAAACCCTTTGAAAAATGTTTTACCCTTTGTAGACCAATATGCATGTCTTTTGGCAGATTTACAATACTTGAAACAAAATAATACACTCTCAATACGTCAGTGGTTCTTACATGAATTTACATTTTTTCAAACTTTATCTTAGAGATGTAGGAAGCTCATATACTTAAGATAAATTTCCCTTTTGTGGAAAAGTATAAAAACATCCCAAAGATGAATAACCACAATATAGTTAAGAAAAGCCACAACCACCTCATACGAAACTGCTAGAAACTTACAGAAACATTACACATAAATAGAAAGATTCTGCATATGAGCCATAAACATCCACTTTTCAATTCATTTCTGTAGCATTTCTGAGCCAGATTGAAATGTTGTAAAAATCTAGGTCAAAAAAAAAACACTCACGAGCCTTTTACCAGCCTTTCAATGGGAGCAAGTATGTTTGCTATTTGTATATGATGAGAGGTTCAGAAATATTTTTAAGAACTCAGTGCTCCAAGTTCTTTGTGTAAGACATGAATGCCCTGATGGACAAATGAATTCACTTAATAGGTCTTCTTGGAAACTTGCTCACTGGCCTCTAACTTCAGCCTAAGCAGTAAATGTTTCTTCAGATGGGATTTGACACAGGTTCAAACTTTATGCACAAATGTATTATCAGTATTGCGGAGGGCTTATGCCCTTATTTCCCTGCTAAATAAAACACTGATGCCTGCCTCCTACTATTAGACATTCTGATTTAATTGTTACGGGGTGTGACCTGGCATTTGGACTTTTTAAAGCTCTCCAGGTGATTCTAATAGTCAGGAAAGACTGGGAACCACTCTGCTAGACCGATTGGTTTCCAATTCCTTATGACTCAGTGATTCTTCTGGTTAAAATGCCACACTCCTAGTCTTGGTTCAATAGTCCAAACTCACCAATACAGCATCTGTGTTCCTTCAAGTCAGACTATTTATAATCACTCTAACCTCACGTCTTACTTCTCTCCTTCTAACTTACTTCTTAACATCCACCACACATTACGTATCTCTTATTGTTTGAGCTTCACTATGGTCCCTAAACAACATAAGGAAGGCAAAGATTAGTTTAGTTCCTAATATCTTGGGAGATTCTATTTGTCTTCTGAAAGTCTATTGATAACAAACCCATGTCTGAGTAGTAAATTTTATCAAAGATTTCATAGTTGAGCATAATACTTATAATATGATTCCTTCTCGTCTATTGAGTATCCCTAACACTATAACAATCTATATTCCACAATGAGCAATATCATTGTGAAGAAAGGCACAATGGGAAGCTTTTTTCTTTCTTTTAGGTGGGGCACCTTGCAAGACCTGGTGTCAGCTTTGGGAGTTCTTTACACTTTATAATATAAAGCTTACTGATTAAGTTGTAAATTTCCACATGGCCCCAGTTACCCTTGACAGCCAGGTGCCTATACTCTAATTTAAGTCCAGATGTGTCCTCACTCTATGCTCTAGCATCTTATACCACAAATCCTTGCTTGCATAAACTATATACAGTAGATAAGAAGAGAGGATCCTCTCCCCTAAGAAATCAGAATGATCTGGGCTCCAAACAAACTTCCTCAGTGTCTGTGAGAAAAAAAAAAATGCATGAATGTGGAGTTATTTTGCATCATAACAGCTCCTGATCAGGAGAACAAAATGAAATTCTAGAGCTCCTAGCCCTTGGGGAAAGTTCTTTATCCTTTATAATTCTAGTCAGGACACAAAGAGAAAAACTAGGTAGATGTAAAAGTCTTCGTCATCTAGATTCATCCAGCTGCAATAGGGACTTAAATATTTTCAGGTGTTCAGTATTCCTCATTCACTTTTATACACTTACTCTTTTACAGTATCCTCTTACTGCTCAAAAGACACTGCGCAGATTCCCTCACCCAACCCAACCCCACTCCTCTTCCTGGCTATCTTCTCAGTGACCTCCAGGGTTAAGCTCAGTTACTGCCTGTCCTGGGAGGACTGGTGTGTCTTGGATGCATGCGTGTCCTGAGCATTCTGTCAGGGTATCTAGCTCAGTCTCCCTTACACTGCATGGAAGGTTTTGGTTCACTCGTCTGTCTTCTACAACAGATTGTGAAATATTTCAGAGCAGGGATCCTGTGCTATTTGTGTTTGCAACAATGATGGAGTCAGTGTGATTTGTACTCAATAAATGCTTAAGGTTTAATGATCGATTGGATGGATGAATAAATGAGTCTTTCACATTAAACTCTCTGGGGCAGTTTTCTCATTTTTAGATGGTACTTGCTTATCGCAAAGTTGATTTGAATATTAAGAAATATTATATATATAATATCTGGAAATAGTAAGCTCTTGGTAAAAGTTTATTCTTTTTCCCTTTTCTCTTTATTGTTTAACAATTGTCTTTATGTGAGTAATGTAAATTATAGAGTAACAAAGCAAAAAAAAAAGGAAAGTTAATATCACTTCCTGATTAAAGCATGAATAAAGATGTAATACTTGTTTCATAATTTTAAAATATACAGATTTCATATTAGAATACTATGCTCCCCATTTGTGAAAAAAAATATTGAAGATAGGAGGAATGATTATCATAATAGTATGCAGAACGTCAGTTCTAAAGTCTTTTAGGAGTGAAATGTGATAGTTAGGATCATAACCATAGACAGAGACAAAAAGACTTGCTCTCAAATCTTAGCTACTTAGTAGGCAGCATCTATCCTTGAATGTGTAACTTAACCCCGCTCAACTTCGAATTTCTTACCTTCAAAATGGGGACAATTCCTAAGTACCTAATGTTGCAAGAACTAAATAAGATTACATAAAGTGGATAGTAAGTACTCAACAAATAAAATTTTGTGTTTTTTTGTTTTGTTTTTTGAGATGGAGTCTCACTCTGTCACCCAGGCTAGAGAGCAGTGGTGTGATCGCTGCTCACTGCAACCTCCGCCTCCTGGGCTCAAGCGATTCTCCTACCTCAGCCTCCCAAGTAGCTGGGATTACAGGTACCCGCCACCATGCCTAGCTAATTTTTGTATTTTTAGTAGAGACGGGGTTTCACCATGTTGGCCAGGCTGGTCTCGAACTCCTGACCCCTGGTGATCTGCCCACTTTGGCCTCCCAAAGTGCTGGAATTACAGGTGTGAGCCACCATGCCGGACCTGAAGTTGTTATTAATAACAGTAGCAACAATATGTCTTTAAAAAATAGCCTATGGGACTGGCATACGTATCTAATATTCTGTCTAGCCTCTGACCCTTCTCCTCTTTCTTATTTTCCTGGGATACATATGTCTCCTTCATTTGAGAAATGTCTATCCACATCCTAAGGTCCTGCAGGAGTGAGGGGATACTAACTTTCTTACACTTTCTCTTCTAGCACAGGTTACCCAAACATTGAGCCAAACAGAGTCCTTGCACAGAATATCACAAATTGGCCCTAAAGAAAGAGTGGGTTTATCACTGTGGTGAAATGGAAGACATACACCTGAGAGTTATTGTACTCATAGATCCAGTACCTTAGAGGGAAGCCATGTGAGAGAATTGAACCAGCATGCAAAAGCAACAGAGAGCAGGGTTGGGAAAAATTCTAAGGGGTTCATGTCTCTGATTCTAGTTTTCCCTGGGATGTATCCCTGCCCTTCATATCAGAAAATATATCCCCTTTTTAAATAAGCTTGTTAGATTTGGGGTTCTGTCACATGTAACTGAGATAACTGATTAGCCTGAGGACAAACACAAGGAAACCTCAAGGTGCTCAAGCTTGAGAGTGACCAAAATCTCTTTTGAACTTAGATGCAAATATTCTTAAGCAAACAGGAACAAATGGAACCTAATAATATAAAAATGATAATATGTTACAAGTAACTGGAGTCTATCTCAGGAATGTGAGATTTTGTTAACATTTTAAAAAATCAATCCATGCAATCTGCTATACTAACAAGATAAAAAAATAAATTGATCTCAATAAATACAAAAAGACCTTT
The DNA here is from genome assembly GCF_003255815.1 of Theropithecus gelada. Taxonomy (NCBI): domain Eukaryota; kingdom Metazoa; phylum Chordata; class Mammalia; order Primates; family Cercopithecidae; genus Theropithecus; species Theropithecus gelada. The sequence continues at coordinate 169,574,338 of NC_037670.1, read as the reverse complement.
TGATAGACAGCATCGATTTCTAACTAAACAACAAAAAACTCTCAGAAAACTAAGACTAGAATAAATCTTCTTCAACTTGAAAATGAATATCTACAGAAATTATACAACAAACCTAATAGTAATGAAATGCTGAAGACATTCTTCCTAAGGTCAGAAAAAAAACAGGTCCTCTTTTACCATTTCTATGCAACTGTGCTAAAGGTCTAATTGGGCAAGTGAGTCAAGATATAGAAATAAAAATCATTCCTTACTGAAAGGTAAAAAAGAAAATTGTCTTTATTTGCAGATGACATGATTTTCTACATTAAAAAACACCTTGTGGAATCAACAAAAAAAAAAGCTATTATAACTTACAAGTTATTATATTAAAAGTTGGAGGAACAAGGTAAGAACTAAAAAAACTCAGCAACAACAAAGGACATGAACAGACGTTTTTCAAAAGAAGGCATTAAAACAGATAACAGGCATATGAAGAAAATGCTCAACATCACTACTTATTAGAGAAATACAAATTAAAACAGATACCATCTTACTCCAGTAAGAATGGCTCATTAAAAAGTCAAAAAACGTGTTGATGAGGATGTAGAGAAAAGAGAACGTTTACACACAATTGTTGGGGATGTATGTTAGTACAACTTCTATGGAATACAGTGTGGAGATTTCTCAAATAACTAAAAATAGAACTACCATTTGATCCAGCAATCTCACTCCTGGGTATATACCCAAAGGAAAAGAAGCTATTATATTTTTAAAAAAATTACCTGAACTTGTGTATTTATCACAGCAGTATTCACAATAGCAAAAATATGGACTCAATCTAAGTGTCCTTCAAGAGAAGATTGGATAAAGAAAATGTAGTATATATAGACAATGGAATACTATTCAGCCACAAAAAGTATGAAATTATGTCTTTTGCAGCAACATGGATGGAATTGGAGGCCATTATCTTAAGCCTAACAAGTCAGATACAAAAAGACAAATAATGCAATTCTCACTTACAAGTGGGAACTAAATAATTGTACACATGGACATAGAGCCTGGAATGATAGAAAATGGAGACACAGAAAGTTAGGAGAGTGGGAGGGGAGGAAGGTATGATAAAGTACTTAATGGATACATCATATATTATTCAGATGATAGTTATACTAATAGCCCTGATTTCACCACTATAAATTACAAAATTACACTTGTATCCCCATAAATTTATACACATGAAAAAGTCAATTTTTTTCTAACATGCCAGCAATGAAAAATTCAAATTTGAAATTTAAAATACAACTCCATTTATGTTAGCACAAAAACAAAAACTCCACTTAGATGTAAATCTAACAAAATATGTATAAGACCTACTTGAGAAAAACCACCAATCTTTGGAGAAGGAAATCAAAGATAATTAAGTAAATGGAGAGATATTTTATGTTCATAAATAGGAAGACTCAATATTGTCAAAGTGTTAGTTTTTCCTGACTTTGTAGATTCATGGCAACCCCTATCTAAAATTCCAACAAGTTATTTTGTGTATATCGACAAACATTCTAAAGTTTATATGGAGACCCAAAAGACCAAGAATAGCCAATACACATATTTAAGGAGAAGAACAAAGTCAAAAGCTGAAACTACATGAATTCAAGATTAACCACAAAGCTACAAAAATCAAACAGCGTGGTGTTAGCAAAAGAACAGACAAATAGGTCAATGGAACAGAATAGAGAGCCCAGAAATAGATCCACACAAATATAATCAACTGTTCTTTGACAAAAGAGCAAAGGCAATGTAATGGAGTAAAGGTAGTCTTTACAACAAAAGGTGCTGGAACAAATGAACATCCACATGCTAAAATATGAATCTAGACACAGACCTTAGACCTTTCACAAAAATTAACTCAAAATGGATTTTGAAACTGAAAGTAAAATGCAAGAATTTAACACTCCTAAAAGATAATTTAGAAGAAAATCTAGATGAAACTTGGGTTTGGCAATGATTTTTCTTAAATTTAACACTAAAAGCACAATTCATGAAAGACAAAATTGGTAAGTTGTACTTCATAAACATAATAACCTACTCTGTGAAAGACACTGTCAAGAAAATGGAAATACAAGCCACAGACTGGGAGAAAATATTTGCAAAACACATCTAATAATGGTATTTCCAAAACATACAAAAAGTCTTAAAACCCAATAATAACCAATTAAAAAGTCAATTTGAAAATGGGCAAAAGATCTAAACAGATACCCCTCCAAAGAAAATATACAGATGGCAAATAAGCATATGAAAAAATGTTTTTGGTTGCTTCCAAATTTTTGCAATTATACATAGTGCTAGAACTTGGAAGTAACCAAGATGGCCTTCATTAGGTGAATGTATAAACAAACTCTAGCACATCCAGACAATGGAATACTATCAGTGATAAAATTAAAAGGAGTGAAGGAGTGATCAGCCATGAAAAGTCATGGAGGAATCTTAAATACATACTACTAAGTGAAAGAAGTCAATCTGAAAATTATACATACTGTATAATTCCAACTTTATGACATTCTAGAAAAGGCAAAACTGTGGAGACAGTAAAAAAGGTCATTGGTTTCCAGTGGCTGAGAGGAGGTAGTAAAGGATGAATAGGCAAAGTGCAGGAGATTTGTAGGAAGTGAAATGATTCTGTTTGATACTATAATGGTGGATTCATGACATTATATTTGTGAAAACCCATAGAACTGTAGAAGACAAGAATACACCCTAAACTATGGACTTTAGTATCTGATAATGTAACAATATTGGTTCTTTAATGGTAACAAATTTGCCACACAATGCAAGGTGTTAATAACAGAAAACTGTATGTAAAGGGTGGTGATGAGAAGAATATGGGGAAATTCTTGGTACTTTCTGCTAAATTTTTCTTTAAACCTAAAACTGCATTTAAATAAAAAAGTTTATTAAGTAAGAAAAAGAAGCCAAGACATTGTTAATTCATTTTCAGGCCAAAGCAGAGTAATAGGAACCAGGTTTATCTTCCTACCTGAAATAACTAAAAAACTGGAAAATTAAATAAAACAACAGGGTTCAAGACATTGGACAATGGGCAATAAAGGAGAGTGACGCGAGAGATGGAGAAAAGGGTAAGATGCGTTCTAGAATAGCAAAAGGGTGTTGCCTACAGAGAGCTCTCACACCATGGTGCAAGGAGAGAGAATATACATAGAACCTGGTGATATTCCTGAGTTGAGGGGATGAAGTTGGTTTCTGGGGAGGGCAAGGCAGCTAGAGTTCTCCAAAGAGAAATATAATGAAACAATCCCCGGGGATTACACAGACCAAGAATAGTTCTGTTCACAACAGAAATATTAGAAAAATAAAATAATTCATGGTACATCAAAAAGAATACTCGGAAGGGTTTTGCCTCAGGAGAGCAGAAATCCAGCCCTAGACAAACACTACTCTGATATTGCCTAACAAAGCTTAAAAGCAAGCACAAAAGTAACAACCTGTTTTAAAGAACTTTACTACAAGCTAGACCAGACTTGAAGAGTATTTAAAAGAGTGGGGGGAAAAAAAGACAGAACCCAACAATGTAAAGGCCACAATGGCACCCGATAAAAATTTACCATTAATCCAAAAAAAAGCAAAAAACAAACAAACAAAAAATGACAATGAGGGGAAAATTCAACCGATCAAAAATAACCCTAGAAGAGATCACGGAATCAGTCGAAAAACTAATAAAAGTGAGATAAGTGTAATCTATATGTTCAAGAAGCTAGAAAAAATATTAAGGGTTAAAAGTAGAAATGAAGAAGATATAGAAAGACCAAAACCAAGCACTCAGAGATGAAAACTGCAGTGTCTGAGATGACAAATGCATGGATGGGATAGAAAACAGATGAGTCAGGAAACTTAAAGACATAGTGATAGAAAACTCAAAATGAAACAGAGAGGGAGGAAAAAGAAACACAGTTTCAGTGATCATTGGGGAAAATCTATGGGTTTAGTACACACGTAATTAGAATCCTCTAAAGAGAGGAAAGAGAGGGAGGACAGAAAAATATTTAAGGGAATAATGGCCAATTTTTTTTCCAATGTGATGAGTACTCTAAGCCTTCAGACCACAAAAGTGCCATAAACTTTCAGAATCACAATATGAAAAGAAAAAGAAGAAAAATAAACCAAGATACAGTATAACCAATTACTTAAAAATTGGTGATAAAGAGAAAAATCCTATAGACATTTAAAAAAATAAAAAAGAGATAGAGTTTGGTTGGGCGTGGTGGCTCACACCTGTAATCCCAGAACTTTGGGAGACTGAGGTGGGCAGATCACCTGAGGTCGGGAGTTCAAGACCAGCTTGGCCAACATGCAGAAACCCTGTCTGTACTAAAAATACAAAAATTAGCTGGGCATGGTGGTGAGCACCTGTAATCCCAGCAACTTGGGAGGCTGAGGCAGGAGAATCGCTTGAACCCCGGGAGATGGAGGTTGCAGTAAGCCGAGACTGCGCCACTGCACTCCGGTCTGGGCAACAGAGCAAGACTTCATCTCAAAAAAAAAAATTACAAATGTAAGAAGGCTTCTCATTGCAAGCCACGGCAGGCAGAATACAGTAGTGTACAGAGAAGACAAAAAAAAGAAAACCCTTTAACCTATAACTATATGACCAGAAAAAAATAGCTTTCAAGGATGAAGGCAAAATAAAAATTATTCAGACATAAAAACGGCAAAAGGATTCATCAGCAGCAGCCTTACACTATAAGGAGTAAAGGAGTTTCTGAAGGTAAAGGGAAATAATGCCATCTGCAAATATGTATCTACACAAAAACAAAGGACACTGGAAATGGTACCCACATGTGCAAATTTACTTTTTAATACTTTCTCTTAATGTTTATATAGCTTTAAAAGACATTTGACTGCTTTAAGTAAAAATAGCAACAATGAACTTTTCAGTTATAACAGGTAGACTGTTAAACAATTAGACTTTATGACAATAGGACAAAGCAGAAAATTGAGACATTCTATTATAAAGTTTATACACTATACGTGAAGTGGCATAATTATCACACAAAAGTAGACTTTGACAATTTGAAGACGTATACTATAGACAATAAAGTAGCTAATAACATAACAAAGATATTTAGTTTACAAGACACTAATGGAGATAAAATGAAATTATTAAAAATTTACTGATGCCAAAAGAGGCAGGAAATGAAAGCAAACGTAATAAAGAACAGATGACACAAACAGAAAACAAAAAGAAAGACATTAGATTTGAAATCATCATGTTAATATTCATGTTAAACGTCAACAATCTAAATAAATGGATAGAAAAGTAGATGTTGTCAGATTACATTGAAATCAATAAACTATGTAAACACATGAATGACGTGCTGCCTAGAAGAGTTAAACATTAAGTATATAGACATAAATACGGTAAAAGTCATAGAATGGAAAAGGATATATTGTGCTAACAATAACAAAAGAAAGCCTGAATGACAATATTAACATCAGACAAGCGTATTTTTAAAAAATTATTAAAAGGGATAAAGAATGCCATTTCATAATTACAAAAAATGAATCAATACATCGAGAGAAGATAATACTTGCACATATTTATGCACCTAATAACAGATTTTCAAAATAAATTAGGTAAAATCTGATAAAACTGCAAAGAGAAATAGAGAAATCTACAATTACAGCTGGAGATTTCAACAGCACCTTCTCAAAAATAGAATACAAATCAGGAAGGACATAAAGAACAATACTATTAACCAACTTGACCTAAGTGAGGTGTATAGCACACTCAACAGAAGCCGAATATGCAATCTTTCCAATTACACACAGGACATTTAATAAAACGAACCATTTTCTGGACCACAAACAAGACTCAATGATATTTTAAAAAATTACATTGTACAAATTATGTTCTCTGACCCCAATGGAATTTAATTAGAAATCAATAACAGAGATATCTAAACAATCCCAGATATTTGGAAAATGTTTTAAACTTACAGATTTTTTAAAAGTAAATAAATAAAAGTTGAAACTCAACATACGCAGACAGTTGGGACACAGTTAAAGCAGTATTTAAATAGTAATATAAAGTACTAAAGGCCTATGTTAGAAAAGAAGAAATACTTCAAATCAATGATCTCAGTTTCTACCTTAAGAAACTAAAAAAGCAAAGTAATTCCAAAGAAATTATAAGAAATAGCAAAGATCAGAGCAGACAACAACAAAAAAAGACAACAGAAAATTAATTTTAAAAATTAATGAAACCAAAGGCATTATTTTGAGATCAATACGACAAACTGTGATCAATAAAAAAAGAGAGAAGATACTAATCACCAATTAAAAAACAAGAGAGATGATGTTATCACAGAGTCTATATATAGGCAAAGCATTAAAATGAACATATTTCATAATTGTATGCCAATAATTGACAATTTAGATGAAATGATTCCTTGAAAGATAAACACTACTGGCCAGGTGTGGTGGCTCATGCCTGTAATCCTAGCACTATGGGAGGCCGAGGTGGGTGTATCACTTGAGGTCAGGAGTTCGAGATCAGCCTGGGTAACACCATAAAGCCCCATCTCCACTAAAACTACCAAAATCAGCTGGGCGTAGTGGCACACGACTGTAGTCCCAGCTACTCGGGAGGCCAAGGCACGAGAATCACTACCGGGAGGCGGAGGTTGCAGTCAGCCAAGATCGGGCCACTGCACTCGGCACTACAGCCTGAGCAACAGAATGAGACTCCTCCCAAAAAGAAAAAAAAGAAGAGAAGAGAAGAGAAAAAAACACTACCAAAGTGCACTCAAGAAGATTTACATAACCTAAATGATGCCTTGGCTATTAAAAAAAATTATTTGGCTCTTTTATAAAAATATTATTTGTAGAAAAGTGGCAGATTTTGTGGATAAAAGGTAGTCTTTTTAATAAATGCTGCTGGAAAAACTGAATATTAATATGCCAAAAATGAACTTTGATGTTTATACCTTGGGAAAAAAAAAATCAGTAATGGTTCATACACCTAAATAAACCAAAAACCATAGAAAATCTTTTTCACCTTGAGTTAGGCAAAACTTTCTTAGATACAACACCAAAAGCATAAACCATAAAAGAAAAAGTTGATCAACAAGACTTCATTAATTTAATAATTTCTGTTCTTCAAGAGGCATCGTGAAATATAGTAAAAGACAAAACACAGATGGAGAAAATATTTGCGAATCACGTAACTGACCAAACCATTCTCTCCCTAGATATTTTCCTAACTAAAGGATATATCTGTACTAAGCTCATATCTGAGTGTTTGTAGCAGCTTTATTTATAATAGTCAAAAAGTTGAAACAATCTTAACATCTATGAACAGGTGAATGGATAAACAAATTGCAGTAAACCCATGCAATAAAACGCCACTCAGCAATAACAACTATAAACTATTCATACACTATCCACTGTAACTTGGATGAATCTTGAAATAGTCATGCTGATTGAAAGAAGCCAGACCTCTTTCCCCAAAAAGTATAATCCCATTAATATAAAATTCTTAAAAGGGTAAACTAGTGTATAGTGACAGAAAGCAGATCAGTTACTACTTGGGGACTGGGATAGAGGGGTAGTTATTTACAAATCGGCAGGAGATTTCTTTTGGAAGGGATGGAAATGTTCCATACGTTGATTGTAGCGATGGTTTCACAGGTGTACATGTATGTGTGTTTGAGAGAGAAAATGTATTAGTTTCCAGAAAATGTGTTAGTTTCTACACGTTAAATAGGTGCAATTTATTATAGGCCCACTGTGAATCAATAAAGCTTTAAAAAACAAACAGATAATTTTCTCAAAGAAGAAAAGTGAGAACTGATAAATGTAATGGACTCACTAGAATAATTTCTGATGGAGGTCAAAGAACAATTCAAAAAGAAAAGATCTTAAAAAGTAAATAGGTAAATAAATTAAGAAATAAATAAGTAGGTAGGACACTAATAGGTAGTATCTATTATTCAGTTAACATGCAACAGGCATTGTAATAGCCTGTACGCCTATTGGTAGCATAGCTGACGGTTGACAGCTCACAGTGGAGTCCCTCTCTGCTATTCCTCGCTGTGTAAGGAAGCTGCCTACCCAAAGCTGTGGTTTCCTCCATCCATATATCCAATGACTGGTCCAGGTAATACTGCAAAGAACCACTCCCTTGCTTTATTGGAGGCACCTGAAGACATCCCAGCTCCAGGGCTCTCTGTGGAATCATCTGCCACTTCTGTTGCAGCCCAGTTCAGCCTCCCCCTCTACACAAATCTCAAATTTCCTGGAGTCCCTCAAGTCTTTCTAGCTGTCGATTCCCTGAAATTTCTCCAACTAACCCCTTGTATCCAAATCCCAGAGGCTCAGAATCCATTTCTCAAGGAATCAGACTTGAGATCGTTGATTATCTGATTTAATCTACCAAACAACTCTCTGAGACATGTGCTATTTGTATCTATGTTTTACAAGCGAAGAAAGAGTTGAAGTTAGAAAATGTATGTAACTTATCCAAGATCACTAGGACAATAGTTGGACGAACTGATTAAAACAACCAACCAACCAAACAAAAAATGGGTCTTTATAATAAAAAAACTATACAGTCTCATGGAGGTGGTTTTATTATGAATGAATCATTAAAATCCATCCTAATGTCTTCTTGATAGCATTTTCAAGTTAGCAGATTATATAAATGCTGAAGGCATAGTTTATCTTGGTACATCAAATATCTCTAATAATAGCTCTGTAAGTAGAAGGTTAAATGAGATATAAATAATGGTATGGATGGATGAATTAACAGCTAGTTGTATCGCTGTATCCAATAAGTGTTGATTAATAGGACCACATAAAAGTAGCCTGTGTATTTTTTGAGGGCAACATATTGTTAATGACTACACAGGCCTGCCGCATATATAGCTCTGATAAATGCTTGTGGAATTTAATTGAAGCCTTAGGGAGTCCCTGATAGATTGCCATCAAACCCTATTCTTGTCTTACATGATATTTATGTCAGTGAATTGAATAAAGCCTGCAATCGTAATTATACAATCTGCTCTAACTGTTCCATTAAAACCATGCTGATAAAATACACATTAAAGGAAAATTCTAAGATATCTAATTCATTAATATTTGTAAAACATTTGATGAGCAGCCACTATGTAATAGATCCTCTCCTATGCACTGAAGCCACAAAAGTGATGGAAATGCTTTTGATTATGTGGTCCAAGATGACATCCAATAGATTTCAGGTGAAGTGCTAAATTAACTTTTTAAAAAATTTAGGATAACTGGTCAAGGTGTTGGGTTGGCCTTGGGGTGATTATACATTTATGGAAAACCCAACAGTAGAATATTGCTATCAGAACTATCTGAATCAAAGTTATTCTGGATTAATAGAAACACAATGTCCAGATCACTCAAAGGTAGAATACCCAGCTCTATTCTGATCTGGGAAGACCACATCTACAGTACCGTATTCAATGTGAGCACCACGTTAAAACACCACAGCCAACATTTAAAAAATGACACATACACCAGCAATTACCCAGACTGACGCAACTAGAACACTCTGGCACCTGTGCTCTAGGGAAAATAAGTGAAGGAATAAAGATTAACTTTAAGAAATGAAGCCTAAGAAAAGTCATAATCCATTCACAACAGTTGCTATGCCAAGAGAGAGTAGGCTTGCCCTTTGACGCTTCAGCAAAAAAGGGGTAAAAAAATCACAAGGGAGTACATTTTGGTTTTACCTAAGAAAGAACTTTGTAACACCTATACCAATGTTAAAAGATGAGTCTTCTCTCTCAAGACAGGGTGAGTCTTCTCTTCCATGAGATATATATACATATATATACATACACACACACACACATATACACACACATATACACACACACACACACATATATATATATATTTTTTTAGACAGAGTCTCACTCTGTCACCCAGGCTGGAGTGCAGTGGCGCAATCTCGGCTCACTGCAACCTCTGCCTCCCGGGTTAACGCCATTCTCCTGCCTCAACCTCTCTAGTAGCTGGGACTACAGGTGCCCACCACTACGCCCGGCTAATTCTTTGTACTTTCAGTAGAGACGGGGTTTCACCGTGTTAGCCAGGATGGTCTCAATCTCCTGACCTCGTGATCCGTCTGCCTCGGCCTCCCCTCCCAAAGTGCTGGGATTACAGGCGTGAGCCACCACACCTAGCCCACAAAGTGTATTTTTGAAAGAAGCTGCATAATGTTTATGGAGCTCAATAATAAAAATGGTTTTTTCCTACTTCTAAAAAACAGAGACCTTTGGCTTGAGAATAAGTCATTTCATAAAATACAATGTCGTGATGGTTTTTTAAACAGAGTTGATATATCTTGAAATAATGCATATATTTCATGTCTTATAATGATATACTTGTTCCCCAGAATGTATTCAGATAAACATAATGAGAAAATAGAATTCAAAGTGCAACAATCTTTGTGGAGTAGGGTCCAACATATTGATCTGATACCTTATTCTATTTATTTGAAAACTTCAGGTTATTAGCAATACCATAACGATAATTCCCTACAACATATGTTAGTCCTTGTCTCATATCACTATGCCACATAGTGTATAGCATCATTTCAAATTTAGAGGAATGTCTACATACCTTGAATTAAGGGAATATAGATCTACTACAGGCACTATTTTTGGTGTAAATTTAATGAATTAAAATAGAAAGAGCAAAATATATAAATATATTACTATGTGTAACATAAACATGGTTTGTACTTTTTTTTCTTCTTTGGCCAAAAGATAAAATAAGACAAAAAATACTTTATTTTTAATGTTTTCCAGCCAGATAATTATCAATGGTTACGAACACTGGGCATGTTATTGAAACTATATCAATATTTTTGCATTATCTGTTCCCTAAAGAGACTTAACATCCTTTCTTTTCACTAATATCCAAAGCAGAAGCTTTCATTGTTCTAAACAACAACAACAAAAAAAACGGTGAAAACCATTCATGTGAACAAGGCAGAGTCCTGACTAGTGTATAGAACCACGATCCCTGTCCGGAAATCATTTTTAAAAAATAAAATGACAGTGATTTTTATAAAGTTAATGTTTCTATTTATTTATTGGTACACCATTAGTGGTTCTCAGTACAATTTTTTTACATTGATATATCGGATAGTGGTGAAGTCTGGCCTTTTAGTGTAGCCATCACCCAAATTGCGTACACCATACCCATTAAGTAAATTCTCTTCCCTCACCTGATCCCAACCCTTCCACACTACTGAGTCTCCAGTGTCCATTAATTATACTCTACGTCCATGTGTACACATTATTTAGCTACCACTTACAAGAACATGCAGTACTTGATCTTCTGTTTCTGAGTATTTCACTTAGGACAATGTCTCCAGTTTCATCCATGTTGCTGAAAAAGACATAATTTCATTCTTTTTATGGCTGAGTAGTATTCCCTGGTGTATACGTACCACATTTTATCTAATCATCTATTGATGGACACTGAGGTTGATACCATATCTTTGACATTGTGAATAGTGCTGTAGTAAATAAACATGAAAGTCAAGGTATCTTTTTGATATAATGATTTTTTTTCCTTTGGGTATATACCCAGTAGGGGGCTTGTTGGATCTAATGGTAGTTCCATTTTACTGTTTGAGAAATCGCCATATTATTTTCCATAGATATTATACCAATTTGCATTCCTACCAACAGTGTGCAAGATTTCCCTTTTCTCAACATCATCACCAATGCCTGTTTTTTTTTGTTTGTGTTCTTTTGGTTTTTTGTTTTTTTGTTTGTTTGTTTTTTTGGTCTTTTTAATGCCAGATATTCTGACTGGTATAAGATGGTATCTCATTGTGGTTTTAATTTGCCTTTCTGATGACTGGCTGCATTGAACATTTTTTCATATGCTTATTGTCCATTTTAACGCCTTCTTTTGAAAAAAGTCTGCTTGTGTCCTTTGCCTACTTTTTAATGATGTTATTTGTTTCTTCATGTTGAGTCATTTGAGTTCCTTGTAGAGTCTGGATATTATTCCTTTGTCAGATGTATAGTTTGCAAATATTTTTTCCTATTCTGCAGGCTGTGTGTTCACGCTGTTGAGATATATGTGTGTGTGTGTATATAAATATATATATATATGCACATACACACATACACATACACACACACACACACAGCTTTTTAGTTTAATTAAGTCCCATTTGTCCATTTTTCGGTTTTGTTGCATTTGCTTCTTAGGTCCCACAGTGATTAGTAAGGTCAAACAGCAGACATTTTTCTAAGAATAGATATTAACCGTAAAATACATCTATTCTCAATTTGTAAAGAAACCAATGATTCATTATATGCAACTATCAAGTCTTCAAACATTGGTCTTTTAACAGGAATCAAACCATGTGTTATAATTCTAGGACAAGAAGTTAATTAAAGAACAGAAAGTTGTGATTTCCACTGTGGAATATCATGTTAGAAAAGGAAGATATGGAGAAATAAAACCATCATTTCATAAGTTAAATCTAAGGAAAACAAAATGAACCAACCAATGGAGGATGATTTGCAGGAAGAATTTTGATGAAACTGCACAATACCAGGAGGTGGAGGCTGCAGTGAGCGGAGATCACAGCATTGCACTCCAGCCTGGGCAACAGAATGAGACTCCATATCAAAAAAGAAAGAAAGGAAAGAAAGGAAAGAAAGGAAAGAAAGGAAAGAAAGGANTATCAAAAAAGAAAGAAAGGAAAGAAAGGAAAGAAAGGAAAGAAAGGAAAGAAAGGAAGAAAGGAAGAAAGGAAGAAAGGAGGAAGGAAGGAAGGAAGGAAGGAAGGAAGGAAGGAAGGAAGGAAGGAAGGAAGGAAGGAAGGAAGGGAGGGAGGGAGGGGAAACTGTACAATACCTTTTAGCAATGAGCAAATTTCAAATCACTATCAATGTCCTGATGAAAATATAAATAAACCCCTTATATGTGCAAGCATTATACTAAGTACAAGGATAAAAAGAGATTTAAAAAATGCTCTCTGTTGCTACTTAGCTTAAAGTTTAGCAATCAGGGATAGGAGATCGACTTCACCATGCATGCTACAGTTAATTTGTGATGGCTTTCTGGAGTGTTGCACAGTAAAACAATCTGATCTAATACCAAAGCTTTACAGAAAAGGAGACCATTTTTTATTTATTGAAGTTTGCCATTGCCACGGGAGAGAGCAGTGAACTGCATGGATAGGCAGCATGCATAATGGTTAAAAGCGCAGACTCTCGAGCCAGGGAGACTGGCATAAGAAAAAATAAGCATAGGCTGGGGGCGGTGGCTCACGCCTGTAATTCTAGCACTTTGGGAGGCTGAGGCGAGTGGATCACAAGGTCAGAAGATCAAGACCATCCTGAACAACATGGTGAGACCCCATCTCTACTAAAAATGCAAAAATTAGCCAGACACGGCAGTGCACGCCTGTACTCCTAGCTACTCAGGAGGCTGAGGGAGGAGAATCGCCTGAGCCCGGGAGGTGGAGGCTGCAGTGAGCGAAGATCGCGCCACTGCACTCCAGTCTGGGCGATAAAGCAGGACTCTGTCAAAAAAAAAAAAAAAAAGAAAGAAAGAAAAAAAGAAAGAAGAAAGAAAAGAAAAGGAAAAGAAAAGAAAGAGAAAAAGAAAAAATAAGTATACTAGCATGTACTAACAATTACAGACATGTTCATGTTTATATACAGACATGTATAGAGGGTAAGATAAGGATAAACCTACTGCAATGTGTGTGATGTACAGAAAGATGATAGATCACTCTGAGATAAATTAATCTGCGCCATAACACTAACGGAAGATTTCACTGAAAACATGGAAACTAAACTGGTCTAGAGGAAAGGCTAGAAACTAAATAAGTGAAGTGGTAATTACAAACAAAGTGGGCTAGGCTAAGTAATAGCAGTAGTTAGGCTACTCCAAAGCAAAGCTATACGATCTTTGGTTTTCATTTTTATAATAGACCTCTTTGGATGAAGTAGAAGTTTCTTAAAAGAGCCCTGGAGAAGACAGAACAAGGACTGTGGACAGTTTTTTATGCTTGGACTTTATTTTGTACTTTAGGAAATAACAGATATTTCTTGAACACAGAAGTGTTATATTTTAGAGGGGCTCTCAGGGGTTTATAGGAGAACTTCCAGAAGTTCAAAGAAAAAAGCAGTCACCTAAATAGAATTCTTGCACATATCCTCCAAAAATTTATACAAAACAATGTTTTGCCAAAATAACAAGAACCTGAGTTTAAAAATGGGAGAAGAACAGAAAGGGACAGCCAGGACCTGGTGCTGCAGGGCTTTCAATTACTCCAGACTTCATTCAGAAACTGGTGACTTAATTGGTTACTTCTGGCAAATGAGCCACAACAGCACACATCAAATATAGTATGTGTTGCATCCATGAGGAATTATTAGCTGTTGGCTCTGAGTTGACACTAATTTCCAGGAACTCAAAATCTCACCCACTTTGGTTCACAAGAGTGAGGAATTTGGAGCTCAAATATATTTGAACTCTTGCAAATAGTTTATCCTACAACGAGTCCAGTAGACCTGAGGGACCATTCTGAGCTTTTATTTTTGGAAAAGCATATTATACAACTGTCAAAATCTCTAAACTCTGTGTGTATGTGTGCACACGCGTGTGCATGCATGTACTGCTAGAGTAGAACTGGCCAAGAGCAAATGCCCCTCCAAGAACCCAGAATAAAACAAAACTAACATGATATGCATTTCTGGAGGAATTCCCAAGATTAAGGCCAAAAGTAAAGAACTGAAAGATGCAGGCATGTTAGTTCTTATCATATCCCTGCATAACTCAACTCTGGCTAATATAGGGGCTTAATGGATCCTGGAGGGTGACAGTAGATTATCATAAACTTAATTAGAGAGGGATGCCAATCACAGCTCCCACTGCAAATATGGAATCTTTACTGGTGCAAATTATCAGAGCCCTTGCACCTGATATCTATTTAGGCGCCTATTAAGCTATTGAGTGCTTTTTTCCCAATATCAATTAATAAACACAATCAGAAGAAGATGACCAATGACCTTTATCTGACAGGAGCAATAGTACTCCCTCTCTCTCTTATCTCAAGGTTATGTATATTCTCTTCATCTGTTATAATATAGGATGCAGAGACTTCTCATATTCCAGAAAACATCATGCTAGGATTTTACATGATTGCATTTATGCTAATTAGACCTGGTGACAGAGTACTCTGCTAGTAAGACACACACATGTTGGCAGGTGATAGACAATTCCCATGAAAAGACGGGGCCTACCATATCAACAAAATTGCCAAAGTTCAGTGTTCTAAAACATGGCAAAATATCCTCTGTGAAAGATAAGTAGCCATAGGAATAGGGCCAGGTATGGTGTCTCATGCCTGTAATCCCAGCACTGTGGGAGGTCAAGGCAGATGATTACTTGAGGTCAGGAGTTTGAGACAAGCCTGGCCAATATGGTGAAAACTCGTCTCTCCTAAAAATACAAAAAGTAGCCAGGTGTGGTGGTGCACACCTGTAATCCCAGCTACCAGGGAAGCTGAGACAGGAGAATCACTTGAGCCTGGGAGGTGGAGGCTGCAGTGAGATGAGATTGTGCCACTGCACTCCAGCTTGGGTGACAGAGTGAGACCTGGGAAGGAAGGAAGAAAGGAAGGAAGGAAGGAAGGAAGGAAGGAAGGAAGGAAGGAAGGAAGGAAGGAAGGAAGGAAGGAAGGAAGGAAGGAAGGGAGGGAGGGAGGGAGGGAGGGAGGGAGGGAAGATGTAGCAATAAAATGTTTAGTGTTGCTGAACATGTTGAACATAAAAGATTAATTCCAAAATTTCCATCTCACTAAACTTTTTAATATCTTCCTTTATGGCAGAGGTCGGTAAACTTTTTCCATAAAAGGTCAGATAGTAATTTTTTTTTAAGAGAGAAAGGGTCTCACTCTGTCATCCATGCTAGAATGCAGTGGTACAATCATAACTCACTGTATCTTCCAACTCCTGGGCTCAAACGATCTTCCACCTCAGCATCCTGAGAATCTAGGACTACAGACATGCATCACCGCACTCAGCTTTTTAAATGTTTTTTAGAGATGGGATCTTGCTGTGCTTCCCAGGCTAGTCTTGAACTCCTGAACTCAAGTGATCCTCCTGTCTCAACCTGTCAGAGTGTTGGAACTACAGGCACCACTCCGTGTCCCAGACAGGAAATATTTTATACTTGTGCACCATAGTCTCTCTTTTGCAAGTATTCAACTATGCCACTGTAGCATGAAACAGCCATGGACAAGTAATGAATGGTGTGTCTCTATTCCACTGAAACTTTGAGAGGGAGTAGACCATATTTGACCTAAGAGTGATAGTTTGTTGAATCTGTCTTTATGGTGTGCCAGAAATTTTCAGTATCCAAGCTTGTTGATTGTAGAATCTGTGTTTAAATTAACTAGTTCCTCCCATTGGGAGAAACAGAAGCCAACCAAAAGAGAACTGTCTCCCTAGTCTCACCGAATGGGGAGCATTATAAAATGTAGAGACCACACTTAAATACTTAATATTGTGTAGCTATGGAGTATTAAATCTCAAGATTCTTAATGTACAACATTCTTACAGAATAAGAGCATGCATACACATATAAAGAGACAATACTGTACTATCCAACATTGAGGAATACACTTCCAACACATTTACTCAAAATTTCAGTGCTTTCTGCTTTACAGCAAGGTGGACCTTTTAAAAAGGAACTTTACTTCCTGAGATGACACTATAAAATATGCTATGACTTTGCAAAAGCAATAATAATTTCTCTTCAATTTCATGAATAAAAACAGGCAATTTCTATAATCCTTCACGCCCTCACTACCCTCCAAATAAAATTGCTCTCATATTCACTGTTAGTAACTTAACAATTACATTCAATGAGTATTTAGTTGATTGTGTTTCCTTTGTTATCTTGCTTATCAGTGTTGTCCATCTTAAACTACAAGTACAGATCATAGCTGAAACTTACACGTCTTTATATCACATTGACTACAACTGATATTTAGAATAATGCTCAGAAAGATTATCAACACAGATTAGGTGATCGGGATTTTCTGTGGCAGGGACCTCTCAACACGACAAAAGGGGAAGATAGGTCATTATTCAACCTCTAGACAGACCTTACAATACTTCAATCATTCCCAGACAGGTAAGAAATCCCTTTCCCCATTTCTGCTGGGGCTATTGTGGCTTTCTTATTACTTCTTCTTTAAAGGCAGTAATTTTTCTTATGCACTCCGTGTCATCATTACTGTCTGAGTAGTGATTTCTTTAGCTAGTTTAATCACTCATTGGTTATATTTCTTTAGTCTAACAGAGAAATAACTCCAATCCAATGCAGAAATAAAAACTTGTTTACTTTTATTTGGGTTAAAACAATATATGTTTTTGTCTAATTCTGGTTGTTTGAAAGAAACAACTGGGAAAGAGGTCCTATGAGATTAGGGTTTGTGCTAAATAAGAGAATAATGAACAAGAATTCTACTTCCTGTTAACGCGTCATATTCAATTCCCTTTATACATATGAGACTCACAATGTGTTACTCATACTGATCTACTCCATGTAATGCTAAGGAACCCTTGCTATTATAAATTATTTTGTTTTTGATTTAATGATTTTTTTTCCAACCACGTATTGAGAGTCAGGAATCTTTTGTCCCTGCTCCTTTTATTTATGATTTGGGTGACTTTAGGCAAATCACTCTCCCTGCCCAGGCCTTACCTTTCCACCTATAAAAAGAAGAGATTGTTGTAAATGTTAATGTTATGACACTTTCTAAATTCATGAAGTCCCTTCACTAATATTAAACTACTTGTTCTTTCTTGCAAAGTTTATCATGTCTGCATACAAAATGAGAAGAATTATTTAAGTCGTGATTAACATAATCATTGTTTTGCCTTGTTTCTCTTACTCAAAGATATTTCATTTAGATCCTTTACTGCATTCTATTTTTTAAAAAATGTAAGGATTTACTCAACAATGCTGACCGTATCATCTCCTTGCACTTCTTTCATTTCCATTATATTACACTGTACCTCTAACTATCACTATTTTTTAAGTCTCTTCTTCTGGCTCCTAATCTACTCTTCCCCTAAGTACCTGTATTTTTCTGGGTTCTGGCCTAAATTTTATTTTCTATTCCTTGCATGCGATCCTCCTGGCAGGCCTTTCACGTGGTTTGGAGTGCCGTCTGCACACTGACAACCGCAAATCTGCATCTCTGGCCCTGATCTCCGCAGAGCCGCATCCCTCCGGTAGAGGTGCTTACTTAGTGTCTCACATCAGATGTGCTATAAGACACGTAAACTACTCCATATCTGATGCTGAACTCATCACATGTTACCAAATTTCTTCTGCTTCTCTATTGTCCCTACTCTTATTAAATGTCATATCATTCATCCAACTGCTTGAGCCAGAATCCTGGAAGTCATCTTTAAATCTTCCCACTCTGAAAACCTGCATCCAGTGAATTTCTCTGAAAAATGTGTCAGTGTGATAAGTTAAAAGTTAAACAGCTTTGCTTATTCTTTTCACAGTGTAACAGACTCCTGTGGACAAAACCCCATCCCAAAGAGAACATAAGGTTTGGCCCATGTGAGAACAAATTCATGAGTCCATTTCATAAAGGTAGAATTTACATTTATATAGTATATTATCCTCTGAATTTGAAATTTACTTCCAGACTAAAACTAGTGAGGTGATCTGAGTGAATGCTTGTCCTGTTCTTTGGCTACATTTTCTTTAGTCAGTTTTACAGGGAAATCAATCCAATCCAATCCAGAAGTAAAAACTTATTCACTTTTATTTAGGTTAAACAGCATACATTTTGGTGTAACTGGTTGTTTAGAAGAAACAATCCAGGAAGAGGTCCTATGAGATCAAGGTTTGTGCTAAATAAGAAAGTTATGAACAAAACTTCTGCTTCCTGTTAATGCATCACGTTCAATTCCCTTTGTACTTACAATGCTAATAATTTGTTACTCATACTGAGCTACTCTACGTCACGTGACTGCAAAAAATTAAAACAATTACAAATGAAGCTTTGGACTATGACACCATCTCCCTTTATCCTGTTTGAAGTTTTATTTTCCCTTCACTTTTCGTTAAGGGACCTCATCAGAAAAATATTTACAATAGTTCCTTCCCCCCAATTCAGAGTTTTGCTTACCTGCTCTCATCCAAGGTCCAGAATTATTAAATGAGGCCGGGCGCGGTGGCTCAAGCCTGTAATCCCAGCACTTTGGGAGGCCGAGACGGGCGGATCACGAGGTCAGGAGATTGAGACCATCCTGGCGAACATGGTGAAACCCCGTCTCTACTAAAAAATACAAAAAACTAGCCGGGCGTGGTGGCGGCGCCTGTAGTCCCAGCTACTGGGGAGGCTGACGCAGGAAAATGGCGGGAACCCGGGAGGCGGAGCTTGCAGTGAGCTGAGATCGCGCCACTGCACTCCAGCCTGGGCGGCAGAGCGAGACTCCGTCTCAAAAAAAAAAAAATTATTAAATGAAAAATTCCAAAGATAAACAACTCATAAGTTTTAAATTTTCTGCCATTCTGAGTAACATGGTAAAATCTCATGCCATCCTCCTCCACCTTTCATCCCTCCCATGATGTGAATCACCACTTTGCCCAGCGTGTCCACCCTGACCACCACCTGGTCATTAGGCATTTAGCAGCCATCGCAAATAGATCGACTGTTGTGGTATCACAGTGCTTGTGTTCAAATAGCCCTATTGAACGTAATTGTTTATGAGTTTATTCACAATTATTGCTAATCTCTTACCGTGCCTACCTTACAAAATAAATTGAATCATAGGTGTGTGTATATAGAGATCAAAACATAGTCTATATAGGGTTCAGCACTATCCTAGGTTTTAAACATCCACTGAGGGTGTTGGAGCATATCCCCTGTACATAAGGGGTGACTACTGTACGTAGGAACATAAAATAAAAAATGCTTTCAAGTATACAAATTGCAGCCACAACGAAGAGAATTTTGGATTTATTTTTATTTTTATTTCTTATGAAGTCTTACTATGTGCCAATATGCTAGGTACCCTTCTAAGTACTTTATAAGTATTAATTTATTTAATCCTAAAAATAAGCATAGAAAATAGATGCTTATAAAGTCTGTTAAATGGAATATTGCCCATTTTGGATATTAAGAAATCAACTATCAGAGAAGCAAATTGCCTAACATCACAGAAGCAAGAAGTAATTGGGCTGAGATTGAAACCCAGGTGGTCTGGCTGCAGAGTACATGTACTTTATCACAATGCCAGAATCACAGAACTGTTTAACCTGACTTCAATCAGATTCAAGGTCAAACAGCACATGCTATATTTTAGGGGAAATTTTCAGGAAAAGCAATATATTTTATATGAATTTTTGGATGTATAGTGAAACAGTATAAAAATCTTCACAACCCGCATGCAAATCTCCTTTCTATTAGGCACAGGAGAAATGGTTTCCCTGCTATCCAAGTATCTGTCAGAAATTAGTTCCTGGAAGATATACTTCTGTCTTAAATTTAACTTCAACAAGATCAAGGTGATATTCCAAGATGAGAAGATTATTTAGAAGTGGCTCAGGACGTAATACAACTAGACATGAAATATAGAAGAGGTTTCTGAAAAGCCTTGCAAAAAAGAGGAATTCTGTCCTAAAAAATAAAAATGTTTGGAAACACGGAACACAGAAGACATGTATTAAAGATGTGCAAAGAAATCTGGTACTACATGATATGTTCATAGGCAGAACCTGGTCAGGTGGTTTTAAATGAATCTGAGGAATATTTTTATAATTATCAGTGTGTGTGAAAGACATCCACATGAGAACATTATGTGAAGGCAATTGTTTTAACATATGTTCTTAATGTCAGCACATACCCCAAATCAAAAAGAATCTTAGGGATAATATTCTAATTTTGAAAATTTGAAAATTATTTCTTACTCTTAAATAGTTCTTCTAGATTTCTCTATGCCACTATACAAGAGCTAGGATCATTTTCTAAAATTTAGGCAAAGCCATCATTTAAGTAATTTGGTTAATAATATGCTGAAGGAAGGAAATTGGTAGAATGCAATTACACATACATACTTAAAATAAACAAAACTAATTATAAAATATTAACTAAAATTACTGTGATATCATTATGGTTTAGCAGTAGGTTTGTACAAACTGGAAAGGTAGAATTGCACGGCTTTTATTTACCTTATGTTTTTCTTTTAGCTAGTATCTTTGCTAAATAAAGTTAGCTGAACTAGACACTTCAGATGTACTTCTTTTTGTTTTTTTTGTTTTGTTTTTGTTTGTTTTTCTAAGACAGAGTCTCGATTTGTTGCCCAGGCTGCAGTGCAGTGGCGCGATCTCAGCTCACTGCAACCTCAACCTCCCGGGTTCAAACAATTCTCTTGCCTCAGACTCCGAAGTAGTTAAGATTAGAGGCATGCACCACCACGCCTGGCTAATTTTTGTATTTTTAGTAGAGACGGGAATACCATGACACTTTAGATGTATTTCATCTCTATCAAATAAATTTTAAAGAGTCAAATTAAAATCATTCAGTTCCTTACTGAGGATAGCTTGTAAAATCACCCAAACTCTCTTGCTATTTCTACTCAGAGACTCATTACCATCTCCTAAATGTCACTCTTGTAATTTCTGTAACTGCCACCAAATGGCTGGTGGCTCCTTGCTTTACACAGAAACACTTAGACAATTTATTTTTCTGTCTGTATGAGAGCTTAAGAATAGTGAGACAAGCTCACTATTGATTCAGCATTGCCTATCTTATGAAATATAATAGTACCAAGTTAATAAACTGCAAGGTTTGACTAAACTCAGGCATAAATTTAACTCAGAAATATCTCTGCAGAGAATTTTAAAATAGATACCTGATTTTAGTTAAATATTATTGACCATCAATAATTATTTAGATTATCATTAAATAAGGCTATACTCAGTAAGTTTGCTGGTAGTTTATTCATACTTCTTTTAAAGAACCAATCGCTTACACTGTGATCACTCTGAAAGCAACCTCTTAGATCACCTGATCTTACATTCTTTTAACAGTCCCTATGAGAACGCTTGGCATATAGATTTCTAATACATATATGTTTGTTCAACCCAACATTTATTAAGTGTATGGTACTGGCCTGACCCAGTTTCTAAGCATAGGACCACTGAAGTGGTTCTGTCTTCAAAAAGCTGTCTAATACAGCCTATCGATATAGTGTAATAGATCTATTTTCTGCAGGAATATGCATAAGATCCTGGGACAGTACCTAGAAAGTACATCTACCTAAGGCAGAAGAACAGGCAGCATCTTCAAGTACTTCTGTTACGGGATGAAGAAGTGGGCAGCATGAGCAAAGTTGCTGAAGTATGCCAGAAAATAATGCTCAAGGTCTTAAGCAATTTAATAACTAAAGGTTAGAGTACATGAGGGTGGTAGAAGGTCAGAATAGAGTTATAGAAGAGGCATAGTAAAATACTGGAGCAGTGGATCCAGAAAAATTTTGCACAATATCGAAGAGTTTGATTTTATCAGGAAGTCTAGGAGAATTAGCTATAAGGCATTAAGTAGTGAAGTAATAGGATTGATTGGGACTTTGGAAATAACTTCTCGACAACAATGTATAGATTGAATTGAAGGAGACTGGAGGATGCTACAGAGACTCTGGAAAAAGTGGCCTAAATTATAGCCATGGCAATAGGAAAGGAAAAAGAACATTCTAAGAGATACTGTGGAAATGAACTACATGAGATCTCAAACTGGTTATGAAAACAGTGAAGGAATGGAAGAGCTAGTTATATCTCCCAAGAGTCTGACCCAGCCAACTGCATGGATCCTGGTGCCGTTCACCAGAATAAAGGATATGAGAAGAGGAGTAAATTCAGTAGAGGGCCAGAGAATAAAAGAAACCTTGATGATATCTCAGTGTGCTGAGTTCAGTTAGGCCTTGATAACTTCTGGAAAGAAGGGACAGCATAGAATAGTGGTTAAGAGAGCAGTGTTTCTGTAAAACGGGATGATTATAATAGTTCCTGTCCCCTAGGAATATTGTGAGTAGTATATGTAGGAAAGGCTCACGAGACAGGGCCTGATATGTAAATGTTCTCTAATCATATTATTCATTGTCATTGCCTGTATCCAATTAGAGACACCCAGTCAATTTAAAGTGCTTGCTAAAGCCCACTAGAGAAATATGGGCCAAAGAAAGAAATTTTGGAATAACCTCCAAGGTGGATAGTGTTTCTCAACCCTAGTTGTTCTTCAGAATCATTGGAGCATTAGAAAATGCTGTAACCTAAGCTCTTTTCCTGGTGATTCTGAATAGCCAGCAATGAGAACACAGTCCAGATGGAGGTGGAAGATGGAATCATTTACCATATGAGATCTCCCAGGAAGAGTGAGCAAAATAAGGGACCTTTACATTCAAGGTTTCTAACAAGACCAGTTCTTCCTCCAGAATCCATGGTTTTATTTATCAGAATAGGACTGTGTGTGGTCCAATGTGAACCACAACATCATGGAAAAATCTGGAGATCCTGGAGTCTATCGTCTTGCACTGCCTTTAATGAGACATGGGGCCAGGGGAATGTTTGACAAAGCCAGTGACTATTCCTGCTGTCAATCATACTGAGGCAGATTTCAAGCAAGCCTTGGGAATGCTGGAGCTGGAAAAGATTCTTCGGGGTGTGGTTCTTTCATTAAGGGTGAGCTACCCTTGGATATATGAAAACAGGCTAAAAACTCTAGCAGCACCATTAGGCTGGTGGCTACAGTGGGATAGAGGTCCTAGTCTCAAAATGGTGCTTTGAACCCCTGGGCTCACAGGCAAATGGGGAGAATGATGAACATTTCTCAGGATATGAGAATAGCAGGGCACACTCCTAACATTTGAAGAGCATTGTTGGCTCCAGGTGATTAAGACAACTATCCTAACAGCCTCTTTTGACCTGGACCTCCAGGGACCCACGGGTAAATGACAAATCTATACTTCTTAAGAAGTGGTGCCAAGAAGAGTTATAGAATCAAGTCTACTGTGACATGGAGCCAGCAGAGCTGAACATAATAGCAGAAAAGAGAGACTACCTCATCTGTTCCATTCCCAAATTACAGGTTATGTATAGCAGTATCTTCTTTGGAGGTCAGAGACCTTCCTGCTATGCTATAGGAAGTGCACCATACTTGTGAATATCAACCGAAACACAGAGTGGAGAGTCATGAATTCACAAAGACCACTACTTCTTTACGTGTCATTAGATAACCATGCCTTGATGTGTTGTACATAGAAGAAGCAAGGCTCAACTAAGGCACAACTAGACTAGAAATTGCTCTAAACCGAAAACCAGTATGTTTCCAATTATATTATAGGGTGTATTTGTAAACAACAAATATAGTAGCCCAGTTTGGCTGACTGAAGAATAAACATAAGAAATAAACTAAAAATAATGCTGGAAAAATTTGCTTAGAAGACGAATTTATGTCCTGAGTCTCAAGGAAGAGCGAAAACTAAATCCAGTAAACAATGGAGAGACTGACATTACATAATGCCAATGATTTTTTAGCAACTCAACTATGCCCTTCTACAGATATTACATAAGCCCCTACACTGCACAGATATTGCTGTGGGCTCTAGGAATATAACAGTCACAAAAAAAGACAAAGTACTTGCCATTGTGAAGCTTGAATGCTAGAAAAAGGGTCAGACAGTAAACCAAGTTTGTAATAAACCTGGAAATGATAAATGCTACAAAGAGATAGAAAATGGAATAAGGGGAAAAGGTGATATGGAGGTGGAGGCATCCTGGTTTTTCAGGTACTGTTTCTACAGATGACTTCTCTGGTGAGGGACATTTGAATAAGATCAGAAGGCAGAAAAGGAAGAAGCTATGTGGGCATCTGAAGAGGGTGTGAGAAGAATAGCAAGTACAAAGGCCCCAGAACAGAAAGAAGCAACCAAACTCTGATTTCACAATGCTGACTGCCTTGCTCTTTTTCTTACATGAAAGTCTATGTTATTTAATACAGGACTTGTTTCTGTGTTTTGTTTTGTTTTTGATAAGTATAATTGTCACAACATGGAGGTTGAGAAGAAGAAAAAAAATCTCTCCATCCTCTTTGTCCTCTAGAAAGATTAGAGCCAAAATAACTGTTTAACAAATCTACCACCACCGTTCCCGTCTCCAAAGCCCTACTATCATTTTTTAGTATACCAATTTTCTCTTTTATTGTCTGTCGACTGAGGATATATGGGGGCAGCCCTTTATTGTTATATGAAACATTCTCTGCAATTTGGAAAGGCTGAGTTTTCCTTTTGCACTTCTAATTATGAAAGGGAACTTGGACACAGGATGTTCGCAGATACAAAGCAGCTGCGAAAGAGCACTTCTCTGATGCTTTCGATTCATTAAAAAGCATATTTTGCTCCTTTCTGAGGAATGGCTCCTTAGAATTTCCATAACACAATGATATTCTGACCAGTTTGGTAGTATCACACATGCAAAACTTTATTTTCTCAGCATTTTGAGTGGAGGCACAAAGTTACACGACTTTCTGGATGTTTTAGAGTATACAAAACACCTCAGAGAAAATTGTTTCTTAGTTATAGCTTCTTTGAAGCTAGCAAGTTTCAAGTTTACTAGTGTCTCTCAAATTAGGAATATTAGAAATTTGATTTTTTTTTCTTTTTGCCTCATATCATTGTGGATCTTACTCTCTTTACTCTCTTGAAATTGCCTATATTAAAACTATCTTCTGTTCAACAGTAACACTTTATAATTTATACCTGTCTTAAAAACAGAGCGGGAAGGCAATCTAGACAGCAAGTACTGTCATGATAGATTCTTTCCTGGCTCTGATGGAGTCACTTTCTAGAGGGTGTGGAAATGGCATTATCAAAAACAAAAAATACTGTCTTGAATTCAACCTTGACCCAGTTATTGAACTTGAAATAGGGCAAGCTTTAAACCGTAACAATATTGGTAATGTAAGGCAATATTATATAACATAATGTACAGGACACCAGAAAGTTCTCTGCCTAAAATGCCAACCCCTTCGCAGATGCTCCATTAGGAATGCATTCCTTTGAATTAAATGCTTCTTTATTCCCACAATTTTCTTAAAGCACCATTTTTATGGAAGGGTACAGATGTGAAACACGCAATGGAATCTTTTGATGGAGTTTAGGACACAAGAATATAAAGCTAGTAGTAGGAAGGGATACTTAAAGTGCAGGAAAATGTTGGTAAACCACACTAAATCCATTCCTTTCATGTTTATCCTAGAGGCAGCCCTACATGAAACAGCAAATACTTAATATTCTCATTAACCATTCCACAACCTTAGCGTAACCACAGAGTATGAGAGAAGGCAATCGCCTGGGGAAGGGGCTCTTCTCCAGTAGAAACACAAACACAGAGCAAACATTCCCAGCCATTTTCATCAAATTGAATTTGAACAGAACACCCATCTGGATGGTTTCAGTCTACAGTAATTTTAAGTTCATGTTTTATGTCTTCTCTGACACAAAAGAGCACTGTAATAAAAAAAAAAAAAAAAAGGTGACAATTTGCCACTTATAGGCAAGTAAAAGGTAGAAAATTGCTCCAACCTGGCACAATCATGTTTGTTTGGTTTTTTTGGAAAATAATATTAGGATAGCTGCCTTTAAGGAAGCAACAATTTGAGGGTCTAGGTTTCATAGAATAAAAGGTAGTCTGTACAAAGTAAAGGTTGTACAATGCTTGCACATCACCATAAAAGTCTGTACAGCATAAAAATATATTCTGTGGCCTTTTTTCTTTGCTTATGCCATGAATCAGCAAAAGACAGATTATTATCATCATTATTTCTGTAGCCTTCTTCATTATCCAAATGCTTTATAGACATTGATTAGCTAACTCTTCTACGAGCCCTGCCAGAAAGGTCAATATGATTAATCCGAAGGCAGAGCAAGAGAGCCGCCCTGAGGTTAAGTGATTCATCCTTCCCTCCAAGGAGATCAGTGGAGGACAAGATCTAAACTCCAGAGTTCTTCTATCTGAAGCTGTTCCTATCCTTGCTGACATAGGTAACAATGAATGTGCTTTTTCTTCCCTGGTACAGTTGATGCAGAGAAGACTCAAGTTTGTACACTCTTATAGGTAAAGAATAAACTGTTATCCTTTGTGAGATTCTTCATTTGATTAAAATACATGCACTTTGGTAAAATTTTCAATCTGTGGCCAGAGAAGGTGTTTCAGGTTAGAGCTCTTACATCTTGATGCAACAGTTTGTTCTTTCTATAAATATTTATCAAGGTTCTACCATACCCCCAGATGCACATTCTAGGTTTCAGAAATACCAAAGTGAATTTGAGAGCCAATGTCCTGCTTTCATGGTGCTTACTCTCTAGTGGAGAGAGACAAACAATAGAAACATTAAAGAAACAAGAATAATAACAGTGATAAAAGGCCAGGAAGAGAGTTAACATAGGATGATGTAGAAACTGGTAAGCAGGTGTTTCTTTAGGTTGGGTAGTCATTGAAAGCCTCTCTGAGAAGCTGGCATTGAAAGTGTGTGACAAGAGGAAGCCAGCCATGTGAAGAGGAAAGCCAACAGCATTCCAGGCAGAAATAAGAGCTGAACTAAAAAGTAAGCTACTAAAAGCCTGAGGTAGAAATGAGCTTGGTGTGTCGAGGGACTGGAGAGCAAGTTAGTGTGGCTGGAGGATAGTCAACAACTGGGAGAGTGGAATAATTTAAGGTCAGAAAAGTAGGCAGGACCAGAATGGGTAGGTCAGAGAAAGCAGCTTGGAGCTTATTCTAAGTGCCTTTGGTAAACCACTGGGAAATCTTAAGTGGTGATGAGACAAAATCTTACTCCTATTTGCCAAACATTACTCTGTCATTTTAGGAGAAAAGAGCTCCAGGAGAGAAGCCAGTTAACAGGCTATGGCAGTGGTTTAGGTGAGAGATGATGGTGACCTGAACTGGGCTGTAGTAGTGCAGATGGAGGTGGAGATAACTGGATAAATTTAAGATAGGAATTGACAGAAGAGTTGGCAAGACTTGCTGATAGATGTGGGAAATATGAGCAATGAAATCAAAGGCACCTATTTATTTAGATGAAGAAAGGGAAAGGAGTCATTAGGAAGTGTTTGAAACCTTAAGCCTTTCCTAATGCATTCATGGAGCTCGAGGATCCTTACCTTATCTTAATCAAGCAGCAGATAAGAAACATTTCAAGTATAATGACAAGGGTGATGTAACCTGGTTTCTGGTTCTTCACAATAGTAGGTGCTGGAGAAAGTAAACTAGGAAACTAGATCATTCCACAACTGTTTAAGAAAATCTTAAAACTAAGACTTATTTGGGCCCATTTAAAATTATTAAATATGGAATGTATTCAAGTAAATTTTGTAATGATGCATTTATTAAAATTTTTTTTATATTTCAAAGCATAGAGCTATTTTAAGACAATATAGAAGCAACCCAGTCTTCATGAAACATATTCTAGTGGGGGGAAACTGGCAACAAATAATTATCATAATTAATTAATTCTAATTGTTATAAGGGACACAAGGGAGAAATATGAGCCATTCTAGGAGGTCATTAAGGACTTCTTTAGAAAGTGACATGTAAACTAAGGTCTGAAGGACTTAGCCATGAAGATGCTGTGACCATCACTTGGATATAAAGTCATAACTCATATACTCACACTCAACAATTTACTGACTACAGCCATAATGTCACCATCTTCAAATCCTGAAGAGAGAGCATCTCGTCAATTGATTGCCTGGTGTCAGGGCAGGTGCACACTCCTGACCCATTTGGTTGTGACTTGGGAATGAGAGTGTGCCAAAGGGAACAGGGGCCTGTATTTTCCAAGGACTAAAGGAGAAGCTGTTAAACTGGGAGAGATGTTGGGTATGACAGTTAGTTGAATTATGTTCCTAATATAATCCTTTGCTCACTTTTTCATTCCCAGAACTCAACAGAGTACCAGGCATATAGGAAGTGTTCAATGTTGAGTGATAGATTGATTGAATAAATGAACAAAGGCAATTAGATACACAGCAGAAGGCAATTTTTGTCTCCCGTTAAGTAGTAAGAAAGTCTATATACCAGATCAATTATGGTCCTCTCCCAATATACTTTTTGGAACTGTGCCTCACTTACAGACAGCCTAACAAAATTAAGTTAGAAATATTTTGATTATAATTGATACCTGATTTTTTTCATCACTGAATCCAGTGCTTCTCGCTTCACAGACTTTAAAGATCATAAGAATCACTTGGCAGCATATGTGAAAATGCAAAATCCTAGGTCTCACCCATTTCAGAAGAGCCAAAGGAGAACCCAAGAATATCCTTTTTTCTTTTCTTTTCTTTTTTTTTTTTTTTTTTTTGAGACAGAGTCTCACTCGATCACCAGGCTGGAGTGCAATGGCACAATCTCACTGCAATCTCCATCTCCCAGGTTCAGGCAATTCTCCTCCCTCAGCCTCCCAAGTAGCTGGGACTTCAGTTCACACCAATACACCCAGCTAATTTTTGTATTTTTAGTACAGACAGGGTTTCACCATGTTGGCCAGGATGGTCTCAAACTCCTGACCTCATGATCCTCCCGCCTCAGCTTCCTAAGGTGCTGGGATTAAGAATATGAATTTTAACAAAGATCTCAAGTGATTAAGATGTAAATGACCAAATTTTCTTTGAAAAATACTGACCTCCAGTCATTCTGTTCCCAAGTCCAGTCTACCACAGATCTAAATGGTCCTGTGGGTTTCTTTGCCTTCCATTGTCATTGTCACTGACAATTTAGATATTATTTATCAGTTACATTCCAGTAGCCACACATCTGTTCTTTCTTCAGTGTCTCTATGCCTCAATCCAACTTGTACTTTAATTTAATATATCTTCCCAAAACAATGATTTCTGGACTAAAACAAAAAGTTCAAATAAAAAGTAGCAGAATCTAGTATGTTTACATTTAAACTACAAACTTGAATTCTATCTTTTCTCCATTTTAGCCTCCTCAAACTTGAAATCTTTTACTTTACACGACTACAAAGGCATCCTACTTATTTGCTTTTCCAAAGAGTTTCCTGTTTTATATGATGTAATACTCCCCAAAAGGAAACCTAAAAACAAGAATAATCAGGAAATCTGGTTTTAAAAAATCCAGTGTTTTTCAAGCTGCTGTGCAAATGTGAGTAATTTCCTTAGCTTCTCTGGGATCCATTTGTTCTATCAGTAAAGACACAGAACCAGCTTAAACTAGTGGCTTTCACACATTTTGGTGATCACCCACTGAAAGAAATAGGCCATGACAATGAGGTTTCACAAAACATTCACAAAACACTTACTGCATGCGATGGACTCTGATATTTTATCTTCCAATCTACTTTATTCTGTCATATTATTTCTTGCATAAAAATGCTAGTTGCAGCTTTCTAAATTGATTTCACAACACTCTACTAGATCTGTTGGGGTGATCAGACCCAACACCAGATCATGGGGGCGATGAAGTCCGGCGGAGTCAAAGGAATGAGAAAAGACAGTATGAGAGAGAAAGTGGGTCTGGGGGCCAATGCAAGTATGGAGGCCGTGAAGGCCCTGAGCTCTGGAAGCCCAGACTATTTATTGCTGATCAAACAAAGAAACAGGTGGTGAGAATGTGGGGTTGAAAGGGAGCATTGCATTAAGCACATGATTTACAGCTGTGACAGTTTAGCATTTATATGGCCAATTCTAAGACACAGTCTATCTAGGAGCCTGAGAAGACTAGAAGCAAGAAGCCAGCAAGTCTAGACATATTCCAGAGCCATGAGGGGTTTTACGCCCTGAGTCCTGGATTCTATCCAAGCCACGTGAGGTTTTATGCCCTGGGCTTAGATTATGATGCATCAGGGCAGCCTTCCACCCTTTGGCACAGAGCTTGGTGTTCCAAAGGCCACGAGGGGTTTTAGACCCTGGACCCCGGACATGTTCCAAGACTCTTTTACATTATGTCAGACATGCAAGCCCTGCCTCAGCTTCTCCCAACACTCAGCTTTTCCCAACAAGGTCATAGCTGCAGTTTGAAAAACACATAGATGATCTTTATGGTCTGCTCTAGTTCTAATGCTCTATGACAATGAACAAACATGCCAGCTCTTTTACATACTTGTGTGTCTTCCCAATTTATATATTTTTACTTTTATAAATAAACTCTAGGGGAAAAATAGATTTCCTAAGGTTATCTGACAACTCTGATAAAACAGTGTTGATACATGTTATAAATACATGAATTTAAAATTCAGAAAGTTTAATAATGATGTAAGCCAATGGAAAAAAATGGATTTATTTTCTTATTTTCCCTCTGATCCAGGTACAGATTGCATCCCAAGAATTCTTACCATGATTGAGGAAGAGGTACCAAGATTGAAGTGATGTCCCTTCATATTTTGATTATATCACTGATTATATCACTTGGTTCTCAGCCCTGACTTCACTGTAAAATCACCTGGGGAAGTAAAATAAGCAAAAAATGCCCCCATTCTAAAACTATTAATTCAGACTATAAGAGGGTGGAACTGAATCATTGATATTTTTCAATCTCTCCAAGTGAGGATTGAGAAGAACTAGACTAGCTGATATACCTGAAAAGCCACAGTGTTCCGGCTGCCCAGTTTAGCCCAATGACAGAAAACAAGGGTGATGGAAGCATTCTTGTTTGAATGTAACATTCCCATTTTATTCCCTTCCCTTACATTCTCCCCTAAGCTTCACACTAGTCTTCTCCTTCATCATCTTCGTAATTCAAAATTGAGAACTGCTACCTACTGCAATTTCAGCAAAAGTGTCTTTAAATCCCAAATCTGCTCCACTGCTCACATACCTTAGCGTCCTTGAGAGCAAACGCCATTTGAGAAGGGTCACTCTATAAACTACTGATCCTTTACCGTCTGTTCTTCAACTCACTCTGTAGGGTACAGATGTAAACAGCTTATAGATGTGTCATTTAGAAGACCTGATAATAGGGGAGGTAAGTAGTGGGAAAGGTGGGCTAAGAACAATTGGGGACTTGGGAAAACACAAGCAGACAAAAACAGCCACAGACAGAGAGACTCAAGGGACTAAATAAAGGGTGTTAAAAGTCACGATTTGGCTTCAATGCCACAAAGACTAAATTTTGAGCGAATCACACATTTTAAAAATCCATTCAAGATAGAGAATAAAGATTAGGAGAAACATAGCAAAAACAAATGTTTGTTTTCGGGGGTTATAGTGCCTTTGGTTTTTGCTCTGTAGACTTAATTTTGTTATAGTGATAAGTTTTGTTTATTAAGGAAAACGTAACTTATAGTGTTACATTTTCCTTAATAAACAAGTGAATTGAATTTTGAGATACAAGGGCTTTGTTTTGAATTCATAAATTCTCATGTCAGATGAAAGCCACTGGGATTTATATGCTTCCTTATCGCCACCTGGTGTGCTTTAAAATACTGCAAGGGAAAGATAGCATAACGCAACTTAGTTATCAGTGGAAAATCAAAGCTGGCGGCTAAGCAGTTTATTAACAGACAAATACCCTTGATGTAGCTCAATGAGCCGCAGATGTAATATGGGAACATCTCATTCAATAATGTGGCTTTCCCTGGCCTGAAGTCACTGATGAAAGGGCTTTCTTCTGTTTTGAAATTATGACACTTTGATAGTAATGTTATTTTAATATATAATAAAATTATGTTATAAATAAGTAGTATAAATGATAAAAACAAATAATTTTAATTTTTAATACTATTGGTGCAAAAAAGGTGGCAGTGTTTTATTTCATTATGTTTTGATTTCGTTACTTGGCATAAATAGGACAAATTTGGGATAGGTAGTCAGCTTTCCTGGAGAAGACTAAGAGACGTATCACAGAACTCAGGCACCGCCTCTGGCTTTCTCTCCTCTCCTCAGCATAAGGATAGGACTTTACTTAGGTTGAGTTGGTTCAAAATCTGGACATGAGTGCAGGTGATATAGACGTCTCCTTAATGGAAACGTGTAGATGGATCAATGCAACTACTTCTGGAATGTTGAAAGGAATGCCACGGAAGGCTTGTGGTGAGCAAGAATCAAGCCTCTTCTCAATGCTGGCAGGTTTCTACAAGCTTGGAAAAGATCACCAACAGCCACATGCTCTCTACAGAAGCAAGGGGAAGGGAAAGTCACACTGACATACTTTGCATTCACTCATGCTCTGTGGGTCTCCCTCATGCCTACTGATTTCTGTGCTAGTGGTTATATGTATTGGGGCTGCATAGCAAGTGTGAGAGGAATGTGTGGGTGTGAGTGTGCATGAGTGGGGTTTCGTGTTTGACTGTGTATGGGTGTGCCTGTGATGTGAGTGTGTGTAAGTGTGGGTGAGTGTAGGTGGCTGTGTGTGTGCATCTGAGTGTGCAGGGGGTGTGTTTGTGTGTGATTATGGCTGTGGCTGTGAGTGTGCATATGAATATCGGTGATGTGGGTGACTGTGGGTAGAAACATGAGTGTGAGTGTGTGGGTGTGGGGGTTGTGTTCCTGTGAATATCAGTGTGGATGAGTGTAGGTGACTGGGTGGGAGCAGGAGTTTGTGAGTGTGCGGGGGGTGTGAGTGTGGGTGGCTGTGGATGTGAGTGTGTGTTTGAGTGCGTGTGTGTGGAGGTTCTCTTCTTATCAACCCAGCCCTGAACTGATAGCTCTATTTCACTCCTCTCTCTTCCCCCTTCACACTCCCATTTTGTGGTGGTTGTTGGATTTTTACTGGGCTATAAAATCTGCCAATCTGGGAACTATGGATAACAGTCGATGAAAATAACAGGCTGTGAAAGGAATGAGCCATTTTGGAGCCTTACTCCCTCTGGTTTCTTACCAACATGAATGTACTCTATTAATTATGAAACATAGATGTCAGACCAGCAGATCCTGGGGAACAGGGTGGCTAGTGGGAGGGAGGGATTCATGATAAATGGGAAGTGCACATTACTTGAACGTGGGAAGAGAAGCTGAATTGGGAGCTCAAGGCAAAGGCTGAAGTCACAGTGTTACTTAGAGAGCACTTGGACACAGGAAGTGGAACATCACACACCAGAGCCTGTCGTGGGGTAGGGAGAGGGGAAAGGGATAGCATTAGGAGATATACCTGATGTAAATGACGAGTTAATGGGTGCAGCACACCAACATGGCACATGTATACATATGTAACAAATCTGCACATTGTGCACATGTGCCCTAGAACTTAAAGTATAATAATAATTTAAAAAATTAAATCAAATGCAAAAGAAAAAAAAAATAATCATCCCTGTGGTTGTACAACGATCTGTGAGCATGGGCTTACAGGCACATTTCCTCAGCAAGACACAATTTTGGAAAGAAAAACCTCAGATCACAGAGGCATAGGTCACTAAATATGGTTTCTACCCCTTAGCTTTTATATAATAATGCTCATTCTTACCTCTTATGTTTTAAATAATTGTGGCATGGATTGCTAGGTTGTTTTGCCCCTTTCTTCTTTATATTTTTCTTTAATCAATATTATAGTAAAAAACTTAAGGAAAAAATTAAAAAGCATTTTATGCTTTGAAACTCTTCGAATATTTGCCTTATTATTAATATATATATTCATTTTCTTAGTTCTGTTCACTTATATATTTAATATTCTTTAAAGTGGTTCCTGATTATTCAAGAGATGCTTATTCTTTTTCTTTCAAACACTTCAAGTGTCTATTGTTGGCAGGATTCTGACAGCCTCCAAAGCTTTAGCAAAGCTCACCAAGTTGGTTTAATTCAGTAAAAGCCTCATTAACTTTACTGGATCAGGGAGAGTCTCTCTACCAAAAATTAACCTATTTAGCACAGAAACGGTCCCTCTCTAGCTGTAATTGTCATTTCTCCCAGATCACTGCAGTCCGATCATCACTTTCCTTTTTCTCCACCCACAAAGACTGAGATCCTTGCAACTCACAGAATGATCTACT
The DNA here is from genome assembly GCF_003255815.1 of Theropithecus gelada. Lineage (NCBI taxonomy): Eukaryota > Metazoa > Chordata > Mammalia > Primates > Cercopithecidae > Theropithecus > Theropithecus gelada. Next base: position 169,539,303 of record NC_037670.1, on the reverse strand, counting down.
ATTTTACAATATTGGGATCATTTAAAGCGCTATGTCTATATTTTCTCAAATATAGTCTATGTTGTTCCAAATACAGATTTTTTTACTGTAATAGAGTGATAGCAATAACCTATCTTTTAAAATCTCATTTTTAGCACTAATGCTAAAGTGCTATCAGTGATATTTATTTCAGTTTCTTCCTTTAAACTAAATAGTTATTTCTATTTGCAGAAAATGAAGGAAGTTGCTAACATATTTCAAGGGAAATCTTTTTTGCCACTGATTTAAGCAGTAATTGGAAAGAGAAAAGTAGCATGCATGAAAAGCAGTAATAGTACTTTCTTATTCTGTAATCACTGAAGAGTGGGGAATTGTGTATTATTTGATTTTTTATTAATACTTGTAAAGGCAATATGTCAAATTTGAATACTTTTGTTCACTTTCATCAAATTAGGTTTTCATTGCTTTTTTAGCAGCTCTGGCTTACAAAGCTGAAGTTATATTTGCAAAATGAGCAGTTAAGTGTTTTATTGATGAGAAAAATTTACATTGGAATGAAGATATATTACTTAGAATCATGAAGTGATTGAGCTAGAAGGCAACTTAGAGATAATATACCCCAATGTTCACTCTGAGTTTTTATTTTATTATTTCACAGATGAGAAAACTGAGTCCCAACGAATTGCTTAATTCCACAGATCTACTTAGCAGGGGGAAGAATTTACTTCATTTTTCAAAGAAGTCAGTAATGTATATTGCCTCAGACTAAGCACCTCAAAAGCATAGCTTATTTTCAAACTCTATCAATAATGGTAATAGTCAGTATATGTCTGATGTTTAATGAACATTATTTGCTATGTAATTATTACATTCCTTGCAGGCTAAATAGATAACAAATGAAGTCACTGACATTACTGAGTTATTCAGAGATATCTATAATATAAATAAAATCAATATTTTCAAATTTTTTATTAATCAAATTCCTTGGGTTTTTATGTTGCTGACAAGATTTTTAATAAGTAATTGACTTTTGAGATTAAATTATATTCTTAATCTAAACCTAATACAGGCAGAAATATAGAAGAACCTCCATGTCCAAGAGAAAAGTCCTTGAACCTTGAGTCCCTGGGGCAAGTCAAAGCCAGACCAAAGGTGACTACCTCTTTGAAAAGAGAAATGCCCTAACTCCCAGCTAGCACTTTGCAAAAGAAATGTTACCTCTATGTCAGTCATGAACAAACTGCTTCTTTAAGTAGCTTCAGGCTTTTAAAGTCCCTGAGACTGGCCCTTAAGAATTGTTACAACATTTATTATTTGACCTTTTTCCTAAAACTTTCAGATTCCCAACGCTTAACTTCATCGTGTAGTAGGACTTGGCGTTTGCTTGCAAATAAAGCAGACTTCACCAACTTGTATTAATGCAACAGGGTTGAGATTAATCCTGGCCTTTTGTTTTATAAACAAAACTTTCAAAGGACAAAGAAACTAAAAGTCACAGTAATATATCAAAAATATTCATTGGAATCTCTCCAATAAGTTAACAGCTTACACCAAAGGAAGCCCCTTTGGTCTTTTCCCCTTCTCTCACGCTGGAGTTGTTGCTAGTATATTGCAAACCTAGTTAGGTGCCTCCTAGCTCGCTCTCCAGCTGTCATGTGTACAAAATCTTTGTCTCAAGAGCAGGTAAGATGGTCTAAGATGCCTATAACCAGACATTTAGCTCAGGGAGACTAATTCATACCTTGCTTAAAATCAAGGTTCTATTAGGTGTGCTTTGCATAGATCTGCCAGGTCCAGGGCACCTTTCATGAAATCAGGTTGCAGAGTCAGCAACAGGAATTCATAGGACAAAACAGATTATACTTTTTCTCTTAAGGAAGAGAAACACTTGCTTAACAACTCAATCAAAACAAAGTCAAAACCAAATAAAATGCATTGGTTTCACCTATCAACCCATCATCTAGGTTTTAAGCCCCGCATGCATTAGGTATTTTCCCTAATACTCTCCCTCCTCTTACCCGGCACAAACCACCATGGCACATGTATACCTATGTAACAAACCTGCACTTTCTGCACATGTATCCCAGAACTTAAAGTAAAATATAAATAAATAAATAAATAAATAAATAAATAAACAACTAAACAATTTTAAAAAAGGATTGGTTTATCTGGAATTACCTGAGTTTTCTTACATGATAATGGTCAACCAGAAGATTGAGTCAAAGTCATTTGGTTAGTCAAATCAGCCTCTATCTGAAGTTATATCACTTTTGAGAAAGATGAATCCCAAGAAAAGCTTTTATAGAAGAGAATTTATTTGGAAAATATGTAATCGAGTTTAGATTGCCTTTGGAGAAAAAACATTTCCTAAGAATAACCCTCCTGGCCTCTTAGGATGTTTTTGTCCCCGAAAAGAAAAGGAAAAAATATCATTCAATTACCAAAGATTCAACTGAAATTAATAAGATTTTAAAACCTTCTTTCCTGTCTTTGAGTTTTTGAATCATTGAGTTGCCAAGCCTGCTGTTAAACTTTTAGCTCATAGTTGCACAATATTTAATACCTTTTCTAATAATAAAGTAAAAGGAAGAGGAAATCTGAAGTATTGTACCACAAAGTGAGATATAATGAAACATTTTAGTTTCTTTTGGTTTCTTTTTTTATAAACATTCTCAAATATATTAGTATATTTCATCAATTGAAAGCTATTAATTTGTTCTGCAAATATTGTCTGAAAGCTCAGGCCTGTCAGTGTGCCAGGCTCTTGAGCTACAGTGGTGATCAAAATGGACAATGCCCTTTCCTTCCTAGACACTGTGAAATGGGAGAGTAAATATTAAATTAATAATCATCAAACAACTTAGTGATCAATACTGCTCCACTGGGGCCAGTAGCATTGGCTCATGCCTATAATCCCACCACTTTGGGAGCCCGAGAAGGGTGGATCACTTGAAGCCAGGAGTTTGAGACCAGCCTGGCCAACATGGCAAAACCCTGTGTCTACAAAAAATGTAAAAAATGTTAGCTGGGCATGGTGACTCACACCTATAGTCCTAGCTACTTGGGGAACTGAGGTACGAGAATTGCTTGAACCCAGAAGGCAGAGGTTGCAGTGAGCTGAGATTGTGCCACTATACCTCAGCCTAGGCAGCAGAGTGAGAATCCATCTAAAAATAAGAAATTTTAAAAAAAATTCCACCATTTGAATTACAGTTCTGGGGTTATGGAAAGGGGCTTATGAAAAGAGTGGCAGGGAAGAGTCCCCCGAAGAAGTAGCACTTCAACTGAAGCCCCTTTCCATAACCCCAGTCTCTGAGGGGGAAAAGGTAAAGTTTGTTCAGAAACTGAAAGTGCATATTTCATAAAATTGTGATTTTGAGGCAGAAAGGTATAAAATGGGGTTGAAGGGTTTAAAAAGCCTTCTCTGACATGGAAGGATTTGGGTCTTTATTCTAAATACCACAGGAAGTGATAAGAGAGTAATCCACTTTGTTTCACACAGGCCTGTGCTGTGACTTCCATGAGTCTTACGCATCATTGTCAGTCCCTTCCTCTATAAGACAGATAGAAGATAGAGCAGTAATAGACACATATATAATAGATAGACACACACATAAATTGTATTATAGTATTGGCAAAACGATTAATATAATCCAGACCAAACTATATTCATTTTTCTTCTGAAAGTAAAAGAAATTAAAACATTTTTGTGGTGCCCTAAAATTGTCATGATCTCATGGCCCTGTGGCTACTGTGTCCAATGTCTAAGCCAGTCTTGGTCTTATCAGGAGAGCACAGATTTTAGTCAAGATAAAGCAGTAAGCTATTACGTGGCTGCAGGCAAGAGAAGGTGGTAGACATAGGCAAGAAAAAAATCAATAAAATAGTATTAATTTCATTTTTAAATAGAAAATTTAAAAAAACATCTACTCAGACACTAAAGTATATATGAAGAAACCTAAGCCAATATTTACTAAAAAGAAAAAAAAGAACACATTATGGTCCATTTAAAAAATGACGGAAGAGAATAGGAGAGAGATAAGGGGGGCAAAGTCAGAAAGCTCAGTGGTGAAAAAGAAGAACTAGAAGCCAAGAGGGAGGTGGGAGGTAAAATTAAGGAGAGAGAAAAGAGGGAAAGAGAGATACAGGGAAGCAGAATAACAAGAAAGGAATAGGGAAAATCAGGAGGGACTGGATGTGAAAGCTCTTTGAAGGCAAATCTGCTGTACAAATGTAGGAGAGTGTGATAGGAACCTAGGGAAAATTTTTCTTGGGAACCTGAAGCCAATGCATTAAAAAATCTTCTAATGATCACCCATAGTCCTTCAGAGGAAATCAATAGAATGTGGCTGTTATCAAAATAATTGTACGGGAAGGACAGAGCTCTAAAAAGGAGCATGTGTAGGGCTTGGTAAACCAAACATTTCTGCAGAGAGCTGCGTTAGTAGAAAAAGCTGGCAGGCATTTGTAACTAGAATCATGTGTATGCTTGCTAGAAAAATCACATGTGGGGATTTTTGCTGTTTACCTTCCTCTTTTGATAAATCCCTCAGCAATATTGTTATGTGAAAAAATTCCAAGATGGTTTATAAGTCAATGTATGATAATAACCACTCCCTCTCTTCCTCCCAATAGAGTTTGATAACATTTGAGCCCCTGTCAGAGTGCCTTTTTATGCTCTTCTGTACAGGAAACAAGAGGGGCACCCTTTAAGCCCAGCAGGAGGCCTGGCTGGCTGGGGTGAGAGCCCTTTCTTTGCTTGACACTTCTACCCTCTGCTCTGCATTTGTGATGGTTACTTTTATGTGTCAGCTTGGCCAGGATACAGTACCCAAGTAATCAGTCAAACTCTAATCTAGGTGTTGCTATGAAGGTATTTCATGAATGTGGCTAATACTGACAATCAGTTGATTTTAAGTTCCATAATGTGCGTGGGCCTCACCTAATCATTTAGAATGCCTTAAAAGCAAAAAAGTGATGTTTCACGGAGAAAGAACAAATTCTGCCTCAAGATTAAGATGTTATATTAGTCTGTTTTCATGCTGCTGATAAAGACAAACCTGAGACTGGGCAATTTACAAAAGAAAGAGGTTTAATGGCCTTACAGTTCCACGTGGCTGGGGCGGTCTCACAAACATGGTAGAAGCAAGGAGGAGCAAGTCACGTCTTACATGGATGGCAGCACGCAAAGAGGGAGATAGAGAGCTTGTCCACGGAAACTCCCGTTTTTAAAACCATCAGATCTCATGATATTTATTAATTATCCTGAGAACAGTATGGCAGAGACCAGCCCCATGGTTCAATTGTCTCCCACTGGGTCCCTCCCACAACACATGGGAATTATTAGAGCATAATTCAAGATGAAATTTGGGTGGGGACACAGAGCCAAACCATATCAGAATCAGATTTCAATTCCTGCCCAAAAGTTTCCAACCTGCTGGTCTGCCCTACAATGTTCAGACTTGCCATCTCCTGCAATTGCATGAGCCAATTCCTTGAAATAAGTGATATATATATGTTTCATAAATAATATAAATGTATGCATTTACTACATAGACTCTCACAGATATGGTTCTGTTTCTCTGAAGAATCCTGACTGAAACATATTTTGGTACCAGGAGCAGTTCTAGAGGAATGGAGTCTTAAGGGTGAGCTTTCTAAATTGGCTCTGGGGATTCTGGAAATGCTTCTGTAAGCCAACAAAACTTAAAGACACTAATGACTATTTCCAGTGGTTAAGAGGGCACTGATACTCCATACTATGTGTTTTTATCTGCTTAGGCTGTCATATCAGTAAACCACAGACTAGGTGGCTTAAACAAAAATGCCTTTTCTCACTATTCTGCAGGCTGGAAGCCCAATATCAAATTTCTGCCTCATTTAGTTCCTAGTGAGGCCTGTCATCCTTGTAGATGATCACCTTCTCACTATGTCCTTACATGGCCTTTCCTTGGTGCATGCCACAGAAAGAGAGAAAGCAAGCTCTCTGATGTCTCTTCTTTAAGGACACTCATCCTACTGAACCAGGGCCCCATCCTTATGCCCTTATTTAATCTCAATTGCTTTCTTCCTTCAAATAACAGCCACACTAGTGGTTAGGGCTTTAACATATGATTTGGTGAGGGGATCACAAATATTCAGTCCATAATATCTGGCAATAAAGATATACAAAATACTATCCTTGGGTATCCCCAATCAAATACTTATAAATGTGAAGCTCTGGTGACTGCAGTATTTGATACCTTAGAATATTTTTGTCAATCTAAGAAGTATAATCATTAAAGTGGTTTATTGCTCCTAACTGTACTAGAGGAAGGGAGGAAAAAGAAAGGTTAACTCAGGACTTCAGATTCCCAATTCAAATGCAGCATAAATTACCTGAAAGCTCCCACATCTTTCCTGAAAGGTGGTGGTAGCTGAGATTTCTAAAAACCAAAGTCAGAGACTCATCCTGTGAGTGGCTAAATTATAATACAAATTGAATTCTCAACCTCGCAGTGTGAGGCTGAACTACTTTTTATTGGAGAGAATAGGCCTGTGTGTAATGGATCCAATCAACCATCTCAACAGAAGCCAGAAACAGAAGTAGCGTTATCCAGGAAAGATTTGTAAAGGACCTGCTTGTCTGATGGCTTAGATCCCCGTGAATTACATGGACAACTGACAAGGTTTTTGAATAGCTGAAACACTTCTGGCCTGGGTTGAAATGGGCCAAGACATACTAGACACACATGTGACAAAAGAGTCAGAGACTGGAGTGATGCAGCTACAAGCTAATGAACACCAAGGACCACTGGGAGCCACCACACCTGGATGGGGCAAGGAAAGATTCTCCCTTAGATTTCTTAGAAGGAACATGGCCCTGCTAGCACCTTGATGTAGACTTCTAGACTCCAGGACTGTGAGAAATACATTTCTGTTGTATTAATCCACCCAGTTCGTTGTAATTTGTTACAGCAGTCCAAGGAAACTGATATCGCAACCACACTGGCCATTAAGTGATCCACACAGCTCTCCCTATTGTAGAAGAAAATATCAAGAGACACAGAGAAATAGTGTATTTCCTTCCTTTTTGTAATATTTGGTAATTCAGGGGAAACATGGCTTTAAGAAATTTTTTTAAGCTTTACTTATATTTTTTTCAACTTTTCCTACATCCATAATAAACCCTGGTGTATCAAAGGATTGATCTATGCAAGGATGATCTGAAAAGAAATACATCAGATTTTCCTTCTCTGGATGCAGACAGTATTACTATTATTCATTATCAGTAAGGGAATAAACAGAGCAAGTAGAGAGAAGGTTGAGGAGAGATTAAAGGGAAGGCAAGAGAGCAAGCTCATTTTAAATGAATGCCTTTGAAATGGCATCAGAGGTCCGAGGAGCAGTGGCAAAGATCTAATGAGAGCTTTCATGCTCCAACTTCATAACATAAACTGTGTGGGTTGGAAGAAATCTCAGATATCATCTCATCTAAAGACATATTTATCTAGAGGTACAACGTTGGCAAACATTTCAGTATATCTAGGGGGTGAACATATGTAGATCAGGCCTCTGAGGACCAGACACCACCAGGATACAGGCACAACTCTGATATCTGCACCCAATAATTTGGAGGGCAGCCAGCAGAAGCAACAGCATGGTTCTCAATCAGTGTGCTACGGCACCCTGGTGTGGCTCTCTATAAGGCGGGCCCATCACATATAAGACACCGTGTAAGATTTATCGGCCATAATCATAGGTCATAATCGTACCACTTCAGAGATCTCTTTCATATGGAAGGCTGAGCTGAGTGGGTCCTGTTCCATAAATACGAACTTTATAAAACCATATGTTTCAAAGAAAGGTCTTATGTTTACCAGAATATGAAAAGGTATAAGCAAGTAGGGTGAGGGAAATAAATGTTTCTAAGGAAAACAACACAGTGGCAATGTGGTTAAACGAGTCTAAGGGAACAAAGACACTTGTGGGTGTTTTGTAAGATGTTACACTGAAGTATTATTTGTGTTATAGTTAAACCTAGTCTTTAAAACTGTTTGGGGAAACTTTTGATCACTTCCCATATGCTGCTAAAATTGTATGATTTCAAAAATGTTGAAGACTACTGCAATAAGGGCTTTCATTATACTTCATAGACTCATGTTTTATGCAAGGAACCACCAACCTTGGCTAGCTGTGCTGTCAAATCATAATAGACTGAAAACAGCCAATTAGACTTGAGGGGGGTTAGAAGAGGAAGGCAACTGCCAGGTAATAAGGAGCTCAGTATCTAACTACTGGTTAGCTACCCAGGAAAAAGCCAATTTGTCACGAAAAGAGTGTCTCTCAGATGCTGTCCTAGTACCTTGAGCTTAAGCTGTGTTGCCACTGAGACTCAGCCATGTGAGGGCACATTAGGAGGGCTGATGAGGTACACACAGATTATCTATTTTAAGAAAGAATCTTGAAGCCTCCAAGAAAAAAAAAAATTATTTGAGGCACCCCATAGTGTCTGTTCATGTTGTCCTTCAGCCAAGTCCCCAGGAACTTGTCTATTCTTAAGGAATGATTTGGCTGGAAGTAAGAAAAGAAAGACTTGTTTCCACACAACATTTCTGTGAGACCTCGAAAGCACAGTAAGTCAAAGGAGAGGAAAAATGTTCTCCCCACTTCTAAAGAGTAACTTCAGAGATATGACCCTACCACAATAGGAGCTTGCAGACATCACAAGAAGTGGTTCCGGAGTTAGTGAGTCCTCCAGGGGCAATGAGTTTCACAGCCTTAACTTCGTCCCAGTGGCAGAAGCAGGGGCCAGCCATGAAGCCTCCAAGGGCAACAGTCACCTTAGTGACATCTTGCCTCCACAGCAGCAGGGACAGCTTGAGAGTTACAGAGGACAACAACTCAGGGAACCGACAGAAACACCTGTGATTGCAAAACCAGCAACAGTGGAGGATTTGAGGAGCCTTCGTTTTTATTCCCTGCCCCATTTTTGGTCCTATTTGTTAGTTCTGGGGAAATATTGGCTACATTAAGAAAAAGCATTAATTATTTGACATATGCTATTTAAGAAAGCAGGTGTTGCATAATACATTTTAGTAGTGTTTTCATCAAAATGGTTCATTTTTCTAAAGTTTTTACACTTGAGGGTGTATGTTTCAGTTATCAGTGAAATCACTTATGTGGAACAACCAATTCCCTGACAGAGTCAGATAAATAAGCTGTTGCTATAACAGAGTGTTAAGCACTGAACAAATTTGATTAAAGATAGATTTAAGAACAATTTGTATTAAGACAATTCTTTGTCTAATTAGGAACAAAGGGACTGCTATTTTCAATAATTATCTATTAAAGTTGGGCCAGATTTTGTGAAGGTTGATTGTATTGTCCAATTCCTTTTTTAAAATTATTACTCTTCCTTTTCCTCCCTATGATAACCTAGCTGCTAAAAATGTAAATTTATGGCTGATTTCCTCTGTAGCATAAATATTCAAGCTCTAAAGTCAGTGTAGTTGCCTTGGAAAGATTTCTTTTACCATTCACAAGGGAAGGCAGGCATTTAACTGCTTCACAGCTAGCTGTCTTCTCCTGCTTGTGGGCTGCCTCTGCTGTTCTTTGATGCTACAGTAGACTATGAAATTAACAACTGAGTATTATGATACTCTGCAGGGCATCATGCATCTGGCCCATGGACGCATGTTGGGCAGTGTGACATGGATGAGCAACTGCAAATAGAGATCAGATTCCTAAATTAGATCGGCTTTTTTTCTTTTTTTTTTTTTTTTGCAACAGTGGCTTTCATATCTAATTTACATACTGTACATTATCAACCCAAATGCTAATAAAATGAGCCCTGAGCACATTGTTGCTTTGAATAGCAAAATGAAGTCTGTGAGAAAAAGGTGAAAGTAGTAGTGGGGAGAATTTCAATGTACATGCCTTATGTAATAATTTTTTGGTATGCTTTTCCATTAAAATATTGGGTTTTCTTTGTCTGGAATTGTTTTTAACTGAGAAAGATTTATGCTTGTATCTTGACTTCAGACTGGCTATCTCGCATCTGAGGCCACAGCAAAAGGTAGAAAATGTACAAACTGTGAACCTCACAAACAGGGTTCAGAAGCCTTGAACAAGATCACTGATGAGTCATTCCTGAAAAGTTGCTTCATAAAGAAATATATCATCCTAAATTTCAGGACAAGCAATCTCAGATTTCAAGACCAGACAAAAAATTTCAAGACAATTTCAAGACAATTAGCATATCATTTCCAAAAAATGATATGAACTTGACAAGCCAGGTTTGAGGATAAAATGAAATATACGTTCATATACATATGAAAATGTAATGCTTAATATGGTACACATTCAGGGTAGACACTGCCAATTCACCTTTTGCTTTTTTAAAAAATAGGGAAGAACAAGAAACAGTACACAGACGTCCTCAGAAGATGTCATGTTTTTAGACAAAAGGGTTTGGGTGCCATTTTTGTTCTTTGGCAGATCAGAAGAGGCTTTCTGCTGGTATCTATTTTTCCCCCAGGAAATGTATTGTCATTTTAGTCCAAGCAGATATCCTAAAGTGGATTTTTAAAAATCCATATTTTAGGCTCAGATCCAGCTATTTTATGGAAACATAGAGCTTAAGCAACAAGGACTTTTAAATAGTTCTCTATTCTGACTTCTAGAGGTAACAAATGGAGAATGTTTTGAAGGGAATATGCAAACAAAATAAAGGAAGTTCCAAAACAGGCATATTCACTCTCGCCTTCATCTACGACTGGCACAGTGCCAAGACCTGCATTCGCTCTTTTTCTGAGCCCCTTCTACAAACCGAAGGGTCCTATAAAGTCTGGTGAAGGACTGATAATTTCTCTACAATTTTTCCAGAGACCTAAGGGAGTGAAGAGGACACAAAAAGAGGATGACAGAATTTTTTCTGCTTGATGACATGAGTACCAACTACTATATGGAATGGGTAAGTGACTCAAAAATTACTAATTCCAGTGTATGCATTATCCAACTATCATATTTTATACATTAAAAACATAACTTGTTTTCAGCCAGGTACGGTGGTATGTGCCTGTAGTCTCAGCTACTCAGGAGGTTCAGGTGAGAGGATCACTTGAGCCCAGGAGTTAAAGGCTGCAATGAACCGTGATCACACCACTGCACTCTAGCGTGGGCCACAGAGGGAGACCCTGGCTAAAAATAAAATTTTTAAAAAAGACTTTTTCAAATATAGAATACAGATATATCAAATATATATTTAACTCATTAATGACATAACCCACAGAATGGTAAAACTGGTTCAAAGCAAAATTTGAAAGACTGAGAATATACAAGTACTGAAAGAAAGAATGCCGGATAAATATGTGAGGTCATGTGTCCTGCTGGGCTATAAAGCTGCAACCTTCAGAGTCATCGTTCTGATGAACAAAAATTTCTTTCATCTCTATAGGATAAAATGTAGATATTAACAATATATAATTGTACATAGGTTTGATCCCAATAGACAGTAAATAGATGTTCAAAACAAAGGTACATTCCCCAAAAATTTAAATAAGGCAATATTCTGTTGCAACATTGAGAAAACGAGCATTCTTCCTTTTGCCTTCTTTTCAAGTTCTAGGTAACTTTTCTTAACAGCATGTGAGTTTTCTGGATGACTTGGATTGCCTCTCAAGAGATGTTTCTCTGCTTTTGTTAAAAGGTGATTTAAGAAAGTTGTAGTGATTTCAACATCTGAAATACGCCTTCCATCATTGAAAACCCAGCTCAGAATCCTCCAAACCCTCTACATTAGAATTAATTGCAATCTCCTTTGTGCTGTCTGTACTGTTTTTTGTTTGTTTTGTTGTGGTGTTTTGTTTTTCTGAGATAGAGTCTTGCTCTGTTATCCAGGTTGGAGTGCAGTGGCATGACCCCGGCTCACTGCAACCTCTGCTTCCGGGTACAAGTGATTCTGCTGCCTCAGCCTCCTGAGTAGCTGGGATTACAGGCGCCTGCTACCGTGCCCGGCTATTTTTCGTATTTTTAGTAGAGATGGAATTTCACCATGTTGGTCAGGCTCCTCTTGAACTCCTGACCTCAAGTGGTCTACCCGCCTCCACCTACCAAAGTACGAGGATTACAGGCATGAGCCACTGTGCCCAGCCATGTACTTTTTAAATTATAACAGCAGTTGTCATAATTCATTTCAGTGTCTATCTCCTCCTACCACAAGATTGTGAGTTTACTATACAAAAATTGCATCTTCATCTTAGTATCCCAAAAGCCCCCCTTACTACTTTCCTTGACTGTGAACAGGGACCAGATTTACATCCAATGTTATATAATATCTCTTTATTGAGGGCTTTATTAACCTGTCTGAAAGATGACTAGTTAGCAGCAAGTTTTCCAGTAGAGTGGGATAATCAGCAAAAAGTTACCAAGAATGAATGAAATATCATTCAAACACATGTCAAAATGCAAAATCCACAGTCACCTCATTTCATTTACAATATTCATAATTACATATACAGTATCTTAATTGGTTTAGATTTATTCTTCATTTTGTACAAAGGACTGTTGTCAGCTACAACTATATGTGGCAAATATGCATTCATCCAGATTTACAAGGCACTCCTGCCTTAATTAACAGACCTTATATCCAATGAGTAGTAAACTCATTTAAATTTCAATAAAATTAAATGTCCATGTTTATGCAGTCCTTTATCTAAATGCTGCCATTTGAATAGCAACACTTATTTCATTTTTCCCTTGGTTTCCCTTGATTAAACTTGTAGTAGATTGTACTGAGCCTGAATTATCTGAAAAAGAATTCTAAAGAAAAGTTCTTGGCATTTATTCAGATTAGCAGGATGGAAGTACTAAAGTTTTAGTGGTAACATCTGAGTTTCTGTAATGCTGCAGATTCTCTCAAAAGCTGGAAAATAAAATCAGTTAGACTCAACTCTAGTTAAGCAAGATCACATCCAACTAAAAATGTTTGTGGTATTAAAAAAAAAAAAAGTATGTTAAGTCTTTACTGTTGAAAAACACTCCAATGTGCTTTTTCATGTATATTTAGAAAATTATTTAGTAGCCATAAGTGAATATTAGTATGTAAGAGAAGATGCCACCTCCATTCAGTGAAGGAAATGTAATGAAGCAAGCAGCTGACTTTGGTTCCAGTCTAGGTTCTGCCACTAAACAATCGGATACATGGAGAAGAAGCACTCCCTTTACTAATCTGAGATATATCATTTTCTTTGTAATTAAAGAGAAATTTGTACCAGATATTCCCTTATACCTTTTTCAGTTTTAGTACTCATCACCATTTAAATAGGACCAGGGAAGGATGATTTGGAGGCATTCTTTCTTTTTGTACATTTCTCCCTAATCTCCATCACATGACCAACTATTTAGAATTTTTCTTTCTAGATGTTTTTCCCTAGTCCATTCACTTCTCTCCAACCTACAGCCTCCTTATTGGTTCAAGTTAGCATCTATTGCTGCCTGGATTTTAGTAACAGATCTCTCATTGGACTCATATATCCACTCTTTACTACCCTCCCCTACTACATACAGACACACACACACATTGACCCAATAGAGTCAAATTATATTTTTATAGGAAAATAATAGTTCATTAAAATGTACATTAACCAGTGTCATTCTTTACTTATGTAGCCATTTCCCTTTGGATAAAGCCAAAAATCCTGAACGTGGCTCTCCAGCCATATCGCAAACCCTTTCTTTTTCTAATCCAGCAATCCCTGACATCTCTTAAACTCCCCCAAATCTTCAGCGTGGGGTGCTATTTCCAAATCTCTTTAGCAAACTAATCCAATGGCTTCAGTTTTCAAGAAGAACTTTCCCTGATTCATGCACCAGGTTAGATTCTACTATCACATGCTTCCACCACAACCCATATTTTTCTTCCTTGCTGTTTAGTCCAATTATGATTATTATACTCTTTAATATAATATCTATAGAACTTATTATGTACCTGGGCACTGTTACAAATATTTTACATGCATTCACTAACTTAATTTATCTGCATACTGCCTTTTGTACCTGACGTGTAGTAACCTACACAGATAAGCTCTTAAAGAAGTTCCGTAATTCTCCTGTAATATCTGTTGCAGACTGACCTGAGCCAATTTGTTCCTCCAACAACTGACATGTTGTTTTGTGAAACAGGAGTGCCCTCCAGTAATTATAAGGAGAGAGGAGCTATGTACCTCCTCATATACATGCTCAAAATGCACATGATCGAATGGTATGAGACAAAATAAGTCCCCAGTAAACTATTCTACACCGTGTATGTTTATTAACGAGAAGGCACAAAGACTCCCCTACAGCCTGCACCTTTCAAGTGAAATCCCACTTTCTACACTGGGACACCCTGACAAGCACTTTGCTGGAAAGGTTCCCACCCATGCACATGTAACGATATTAGCTCTGCATTCTCAGCCTGCGTTTCCATCAGATCTGGGATTAGCCTTCTGTTAACCGGAGAAAGAAGGAGCAGAGTTTCCAATGCATAGGTATTAGACTGCTGGGCTTGCTGGCGTTTTATACTTTCCTTCCCAAGGCTACACTAGTTTAGTTTAAATTTACCTAGTTTCCAAAGCTTCCCTCCTCCATGCCAGGGGGCTGGGTTTGCAGGGGCTTCTGCCCTCAAGACAGGCTAGGTCTGAATGTTGAGACCCAGGTAACCAGTGTAGAAGGCTGCACTCTGCCTTCACCGTGAGCTCCCTCTTGAGGCGCTCCTCTACTTTCCCCAGCATCATCAGCCTTAGGCTGGAAACATCTATTCATCAGTGGCTAAATGCAGGGAAACTCAAAAAAGACAGACTGGAGGGCTCGATTCTCTTCCGTTTAGGAGCAAATTGGTCTACTTTCTCCCAAAGGAGAAGCTTTAAATACATAGAGCAATTGGAAGAGGCAGTACGCGTCAGGTCAAAACAAAGAAAAAGGTAATATTCTGTCATTCCTTCAAAGCAATGTTGCTTCTTTCTTACACTTATATAACTAACACGGTCCACTCAAGGGATGCTTCCCCGAGCAAAGAAATTCTGCTCCAAAATGACTTCTGCCTTCTAAGAGAAGAAACAACCACAGCATTAACAATAACAAAAATGCCTCTAAATGCCATCAAACCCACTGTACATACCTATAATCCTTCCCAATCATTTTATCAGGGCTCGGACGATGAAGCAGAAGATCTGAAGGCTAAAGCTGTCTTTGAGTTTTCCTTTCATTCTGTGTTTACAGTTACTCTTTAAAAGCCTCTTACTTGTTTATTATTCATTTCTTCAACAAATATTATGCATTTACTACATTGCAGGCACCGTGCCAGGCCCTGGTCCAAGGACCAAAAGTGATAATCCACGTGAAAGTGTTTCATCATGTATCATACAAATATAGAAAAAAGTCTTACTACTACTCATCACGACCCTGAGAGTGTACATCTTTTTTGCAGGACAGTTCACATCATTAAGGAAACAGAAGGTTAGGGATGCTTTGTTGTATAACGGTATCACAAAGACCTCAGCCTCTCGAGTTGAATAGTTACTGGAAACTACCCACAGTAACAGCCTAAAACTCAAGTCAACTTCCCACGCTGCAGGCTGCCAGACGCCGAAGTGTGGAAGTTGGAAGGACACAGCAGCTGTGTCACGGCTGGAAGCGAAGCTGATGCAGCAGGCAGTGCTCCTCACAGCGAGCCAACACGTTCAGGCGACTGCGGGGGAGGCTTTCCAATAAACCTTGTGCGGCTGTTGTGATAGAATTTCAAACGTGCATTTGGATTTCGCCTAGGTGTGCAATGCTACAAGTAGGGAATCGGGATTTGCTGCAAGAATGATTTAGTTTGGAGTATGAAATTCTCCCGGATGTTGATCTGTAGTTAGTTCAGCAGTGGAAGGTCTGCTGTGGCCCATTCCAAACAACCCTATCGACAGTGTGATGAGAGCTGTTTACTTTGTATGAAGGGAAGAGAGAGAGAAAGGTAAAATTACCTGTGGATTCCCTCACCTCTACCTCCCATGGCAAATATCCTAATCTCCTCCAGAAGAGGATCCTCTCCGACTTAATCAAATGACTACATTCAATAAAACCACATGAGCTAAGAGGAAAAAAGACACAGAGAGCTTGTCAGAGCCAGGGAGAGAAATGCAAAAAACACATTTTTTCCAGCTCATTCATTCATCCTGTAAATACTGACTGAGTGTCCACCATGTGCCGGGCACTGATCTAGGCACTTAGGCTAAAGCAATAAATGAAAGAAAGAAAAATGCTCATCATAATGGTACTTATATACTAACTGAGACAATAAAAATAAACATAATAAATATGCTGTAGAATTGTTTTAATATAGCTACTCATATAACCATAAAGGTTTACTTTCCCTCAGCACAGTCTGTTATATGCTGGGTTCCTGCATCCGTCTTGTGAATGTATCATCTGAAAAAGTGACATCTGAAGTCACTGTGCTGAGAGGCAAAAGGAGATAAAAATAGAGGCGGCAAAAACTCCCTCCGCTAAGAAATAACACATCTTATTTCTGATTACATTTGATTGGCCAAATGTGGCTCCACGCTCCTATGCTAATGCAGTAAGAGCTTGAAAATCTATAGTAGCACCTAGTTAATGAGCACTGAGGGTCTTTGTCATAGTATGTTAGGAGGTAAAAAATGTAATGAAAAAGTAAATACTAGTGGAAGGGGTATTAGGAGCAGAGAGGCACTGAGTGGTGAGCAGGTTGCAATTCTAAGTAGGATGGTCAGTGCAGGCCGCAATTTTCAAGTGACTTAGGAAAAAAGATTTGAAATTGAGGAAGTTATCCATGCAGATATTTGAGAAAAGATATTTTTAGGCACAAGAAACAGCCAAACAAAAGTCGTAAGGCAAGAGGGTGTTTGGTTTGTTTGAGGAGCTTCCAAGGAGGCCATGTGGCTAGGACCAAAGGCATGAGGGGAGGTGAGGAGGAGTCAAGATCAGAGACACCAGAGTTCAGGTCAGAGAAGGGATTATTGTCCACTCTAAAAATTTCACTTTTTTGTTGTTGTTGTTGTTTGTTTGTTTTGATACGGAGTCTCACTCTGTCGCCCAGGCTGGAGTGCGGTGGCGCAATCTCAGCTCACTGCAACCTCTGCCTCCCAGGTTCAAGCAGTTTTCTGCCTCAGCCTCCTGAGTAGCTGGGAATACAGGTGCCCAACACCATGCCTAATTTTTGTGTTTTTAGTAGAGACAGGGGTGTCACCATCTTGGCCAGGCTGGTCTTGAACTCCTGACCTCGTAATCCACCTGTCTAGGCCTCCCAAAGTGCTGGGATTACAGGTGTGAGCCACCATGCCTGGCCCAAGAATTTCACTTTTAACTCTCAAATGGGGGACTTTGCAGAATATTGAGCACGGGAGTAACATGATTAAAATTTTAAATAATCAC
This sequence comes from Theropithecus gelada, assembly GCF_003255815.1. Lineage (NCBI taxonomy): Eukaryota > Metazoa > Chordata > Mammalia > Primates > Cercopithecidae > Theropithecus > Theropithecus gelada. Next base: position 169,521,909 of record NC_037670.1, on the reverse strand, counting down.
TCTGGTGGTGTACCTGAGAACAGGCTATCATAGGAAAAAAAAAGGGAAATAAGAGTGTAAGTCAAAAGACTTTTGCGGTAATCCCAGATAAGATGACTGAGAAGTGACTGACTCTATATTTATGCTGGAGGTAAAGCCAACAGGGTTTCCTAGCAGATAGAACGTTGTATGTCAGAGAAGAAAAGAATCATGGGCAGATGCCAAGGTTCTGGCCTGAGCATATGGCAGGATGGAGTTGTCATCCCATGGGCTGTGGATGGAGCAGGTTTGAGATTTCACCTAATGGAGACATTAAGCTTAGAAATTCAACTTTGGATACCTAAGTGTTGAGCTAATTGTAGTGGTCCAGTTTTAAAATATAACTAAGGGAATCACTGTGATGTAGATGTCTTAAGAGATGAGATTGGATGAAATCACCAAAGGAGTAAGTATAGACAGGAGAAGAAGATTAGAAGTTGAGCCCATTATTAAAAGGTCAGCAAGAAAGGGAAGATCCAATTAAAAAAAAAAAAAAAAGCCTGAAAAGGACCAATCAGTGAATTGGAGGGAAAACTGATCATTTGACCACTGAATTTGGTGAGAATAAAGTCACTGGAGACATTAGAAAGATATTTTCCCATGAAAAGAAAGAGAATTTTCAGTGAAGAAGTGGAGATAATGTCTGATTTGGGTTGAGAGAAAACGAAGGAGAGGGAAATTGGAGATACAGAGAACATAGAGCCCTTTGAAAATGTTTTATTGAAACAAAGGAGTAAGGCACTGGCAGGAGAAACTGGGGTTAAGAGAAGGATTTTTAAAGATCAGAAGTTAACCTCATGTTTATATGTTGATTTGAATTGTCCAGTAAACACAAAAACTAATGATGTAAGAAAGAGAGGAGAGAATAGAAAGTGTCAAGTCCATGAGTAAGCAAGGAAGGATGGGATCTGGACTACTAGGGGAGATACTAACCTTAGACAGGAAACTGAATCAGGGAAAAAAGAATCTAAAATGACGCTAGGGAAGGATAATTTTAAAAAGGGGTAGGAAGCACTAACATAAGATAGCAGACAGCATAACAAAGCAAATAAGATAATAGAGTTAGAAGATGGTTTTTTTTTTTTTTTTTTGAGACAGAGTCTCGATCTGTCACCCAGGATGGAGTGCAATCGTGCGATCTCAGCTCACTGCAACCTCCATCTCCCGGGTTCAAGCAATTTTCCTGCCTCAGCCTCCTGAGTAGCCAGGAGTACAGGCGCATGCTACCACATCCACATCCGGTTAATTTTTGTATTTTTAGTAGACACGGGGTTTCACCACATTGGCCAGGCTGGTCTCAAACTCTTGACCTCAGGTGGTTCACCCGCCTCGGTCTCCCAAAGTGCTGGGATTGCAAGCGTGAGCCACTGCGCCTGGCCGCTTTTTTTTTTTTTTTTTTTTTTTTTTTTAAAAAAAAAAAAGGATTTTACAAATTCCCTGAGCTGCCATTTAATATATCCAGGCTGGCATGGGCAAAACAATTTGTAAACTTCCTCGCATGATTGATTAACCCTAAGGCTGAAGTTAGAAATAAGAGGAACATTTGGAAACAAAAGACAAGCTCGTCAAATGTGGTTCTTGAAAAGTAAGGGAAAGGAGGGAAACTCAAGAGGGGAGACAGAGAAGGAAAGGCACATAGGGTCTCATTTTCTCTTTGTTTTACTTCCTCCAGCCTTGAGAGAAAGGGATGACTTTAGAAACATTCAGATATTTGAGAGGACCTGCAAAGGCAAAAAGCTTTTTCTTTGGTCCATTTTGGTTGCTCCAAACACACATGCATTGAGGGCCATTGCTCTCCAACCTACTCTGGTACCAACCATCAAAGGATGCTGCTGAAAACTTTTATTTAACCAAAGGAAACCCAAGTTGTCTTTTGTTACCATAATATGTGAATAAGATCAGAAATCTGTGCAAGTGTGGCTGAGGACCTTGACAGAGCAGCTCTACCTGGCCAAAGAAGAAACAGACCTTGGAGAGGGTCCTCAGTATCAAGGTTGAGGCAATGCTGAATTGCTGAATCAGCAGACCACCACTGATTCCTGAATAATCCAAGAAAAATTATCCCAACTCAAAGACACCAGTTGAAAACCCAGAAAATTTATTTTTATCAAGAACCAGCATGGGGTCCATGGTGCCCATTTACTCTGACATCACATAATATAAGCTCCTAGATTCCCAACCTTCTCCATACAACCGAAATACAAAATGCCATCATGGAAAGCAGAAGGATGGCGATAGAAATCTGAGAACCTAAATGCTTTTGCGTAAAGACTGAACACCATCTAAAGACAGGAGGGGTGTTCAGTTGTGCGTTCCCTAACTCTTTGCAGCTACATGGCTGTTGAGGACGGGCATCTCTTCTGTTGGTTCACGGAGACCCTCTGATTAGTTCAGGTCACTGCAAAAATAATCATTAAATATTTTGAATCTCCATCCTAAAAGTACTTTCTAAATTGTTGCATTAAGATAGGTTCTTGTATTAGTCCATTCTCACATTGCTATAAATACCTGAGACTGGGTAATTTACAAAGAGGTTTAATTGACACATAGTTTCACAGGCTATACAGTAAGCATGGTGGCATCTGCATGGTTTCTGGAGAGACCTCAGGAAACTTACAGTCATGGTGGGAAATAAAGGGGAAGCCAGCACTTCACATAGTTAGAAGCAGGAGGGGGTGGTGAAAGGTGTCACACACTTTTAAACAACCAGATCTCATGAGAACTCATTCACCCTGTAGTACCAAAGGGGAATGGTGCTAAACCATTCATAAGAACTCCGCCCCCATTATCCAGTCACCTTCTACCGGGTCCTACCTCCAATACTGGGGATCACAATTCGACATGAGATTTGGGCATGAAAACAGACCCAATCATATCAGTTTTAAGCCTAACTTATCTAAAAATTAATTTTCTCTCATTTTTAGAGGGAAAATAATTATGAAGAAGACCAGAAAAGTTGGATACAAAGTAAATAAGCTCCATTTCCCCTACATTAGACTATATCAAGATAGTGGTTTAAGGAAGCATGGCACCTCCCTGCAGGTCAGGCTAGCCTAGAAGAGTGTGGGTGCTGAGAGAGTTAGGGTAACAAGGAATCAGAAGAAGCATTTACTCCTTTGTTCATTTAACACATATCTAATGGGTGTCTTCTTTGTATGCATGAGGCGTGGCTGACAGATAAAACTATGTTAATCAGTGTCCTCTAGAGAAACAGAACCAACAGAAAATATATATGAGGAGATTTATTATGGGAATTTGTTCACATGATTATGAAGGCCAAGAAGTCCCACAATATGCCATCTGCAAGCTGGAGGAAAAACCAAGAAAGCTGGTGGTGTAATTCAGTCCGAGACTGAAAGCCTGAGAATCAGGGAGCTGAGGATGATGTAACTTCCAGTCTGAAGCTGGAGAAGGGTGAAACATGGGGGGGTGCAGGTGTCAGACCCAGAGGCCAAAGGCCCAAGAACCAGGAGTTCAGATGTTTTAGGACAGGAGAAGATAGCTGTTCCAAATCAAGCAGAGAGAGAAAATATACTCTTCCTTTTGCTTTTTTGTTCTACCTGGGTTCTCAACAGAGTGAATAATGCCCACCACATCGGTGAGAGTAAATCTTCTATATTCAGTCCGCTGATTCAAATGCTGATTTATGAAAACACCCTCACAGACACACCCAGAAATACTGTTTTTGCAGCTACCTGGGCATTGCTTTACTCAGTCATGTTGACACATAAAATTATCCACCACAATACTATACCAAAAGTTACCAGGATACTGTTCCAAAGGCCAAAAGTTTTCATCCTAAATGAGAATATATCTAGTTCTTAGTTTATGTTTGTTATCACCCTAAAAACGGGAAACTTTGGTTAAAAAATGAATATAAGTTATTCTGTTTGGCAATATGAGATGAAACATCACCAAAGTATTCAAAGTAATTAACAGCAGGGATCCTTTCCTAGTCATTTTTATCCTCTCTGTGACTGTTTGATTTGAACATTACAGTCCTTAACTAATGCATTCATTTCAGCTACTGTCTTTCCTTTAACATCAGATCTGTAAATTTTATATAATTGCATATTGGTCAACGATTTGGAGAAAACTGAAAATGTACTGCACATTTTTACATGACTTGGAAAACTCTTCACTTTACAAATGGAGATTTTTAATAAAAATAGTGAAATATGTGTATTTAATATGTATTATAAAATGATGCATTTCAAATAATGAAAATTAATACATTAAAGAAACAAGATGCAGTTTTCAGATTTTATTGGGAACCAGTTGATCTAATCATAAATGAAAGTAGCAACATAATGAAAGAATGAGCAACGAAATTCATTTTAGGAGAAAAGAACAAATCTAGAATACCGTAACTGAATCAGACTTGAAAATGATCATCTGTACAAGATTTTATGCATATCTACAATGTGTTAAGTTCATGATTATAAGGGAAAAAAATCATCTAAATTATTCATGTTCTTTTTGTAATACACTTTATCAAATAATATTTATATATGCTAAAAAGCATAAACCTAAAGAGTGCAGCTTGGTGAGTTTTGATGAATATATATACTCATACAATCAACACACCAATCAAGAAACAGAACAGTTCCATTACTCAAAAATCTTTCTCTGATCCTTTTCTACTTGATCTCTCCTACCAGAGGAAACCACTGTTCTGATTTCTATTTCCATAAATGAATTTTACCTGCCCTAGACCTTCATATAAATTAAATCATACATTTGGAACTCCTTTGCTTTTAGTTTCTCTTACTCAGCATAATTGTGCTATTTCTTTACATTATTGCATGTGTCAGTAGTTTGTTCCTTTTTATTGCTAAGTTTTCCAAAGTAAGTACCGTTTCCCATTTCCACCGCTGATGCATGATTGTTTCAATGATGCCACAGCCTCAGCAACACTAGGTGCTTTCAGTAACTTTAGTCCCTCTTGTGGATGTTTTTTGACAACTTACTGAGCACTTTTCCATACGCTTGTTGATCATTTGTATTATTTTGTGAAGTGTGTTCAAGTCTTTGCTTATTTGTATTTGTTTTGTTGGTCCTCTTAACATTCACTGTAGGAGTTTTTTTTTTTTTTTTTTTTTTTTTTTTTTTTTTAGTTTTTTATTTTTATTATACTTTGTGTTCCAGGATACATGTGCATAACATGCAGGTTTGTTACATATGTATACATGTGCCACGTTGGTGTGCTACACCCATTAACTCATCATTTACGTTAGGTATATCTCCTAATGCTATCCCTCCCCGTTCCCCCTACCCCACAACAGGCCCCAGTGTGTGATGTTCCCCTTCGTGTGTCCAAGTGTTCTCATTGTACAATTCCCACCTATGAGTGAGAACATGCGGTGTTTGGTTTTCTGTCCTTGTGATAGTTTGCTCAGAATGATGGTTTCCAGCTGTATCCATGTCCCTACAAAGGACATGAACTCATCCTTTTTTATGGCTGCATAGTATTCCATGGTGTATATGTGCCACATTTTCTTAATCCAGTCTGTCACTGATGGACATTTGGGTTGGTTCCAAGTCTTTGCTATTGTGAATAGTGCCACAATAAACATACGTGTGCATGTGTCTTGATAGCAGCATGATTTATAATCCTTTCAGTATATACCCAGTAATGGGATGGCTGGGTCAAATGGTATTTCTAGTTCTAGATCCTTGAGGAATCGCCACGCTGTCTTCCACAGTGGCTGAACTAGTTTACAGTCCCACCAACAGTGTAAAAGTGTTCCTATTTCTCCACATCCTCTCCAGCACCTGTTGTTTCCTGACTTTTGAATGATCGCCATTCTAACTGGTGTGAGATGGTATCTCATTTTTTTTTTAAATTCTGGACATAAGTCCCTGTCAGATATATGCACATTGAATATTTTTCTCTTAGTCTATAGCTTGTTTGCTCATTTTAAATGTATTTTCTCTTACTTTGTAGCTCATCTTATAATTTTATTTATTTTTTTTGATGGGAAGATTTTTTTAAATGTTCCATTATGTCTGGTTTACTACAGAAGCATACAGCAAGGCATATTACCTAATTCAGGTGGAAAATAAGAAAATGGATTTCTTTTGGAGGGAAACCAGAGTTAACTAAGCACTATGTACACATGACCTCATTTAATAGTCAAATCATTAGGTTTGAATATTAAGGTTAGATTATTCCATAAGGTTAGATTATTCACTTCTAAGTAAACACTTGAGCTAAGAGAGGTTAAATAAATTGTCAAAAGGTGGGCCAAATATTTAACCAAACTGTATCCAAATTTGAAGTTTATGGCCTTTCCATTATAAAACACAGATTCTGATTGAGAAAGGGAAATGATTCAATTTCACCTAGACTTTGACACAATTCTCCCTGACACTGCATTCTTTACTTCCCAACACCTGGTGCCATAAAAGCTGCGAAAGCAATCAGCAACCTCTATTGCAATATAAGATGAACTTTTCCCTAAAATTATCCCCCAGAAAAAAAGTCACCTTGTATTTGAGTTTTAAAAACATTTATTACATTACCGAGGACACTGTCATTTACTTTATTTTGAACAGTAAATGCAGTTTGGAGAAAACATATTAGTCTAAAACAATGTTCCAGTTTTGAGCACTGAAAACTGATAGAATCTGGTTGGTTTGTTTTTTAGCTAACAAAAAATACAACTCACATTTAGTAATAATTCCTGTAGACATACCTCTAAGTCTTCTGCTGGATTTGGTATTAGGGCAATGCTAGATTCTGGAACAAATATATTTCCAAATCCCCAAATATTCATTGTTTAAAACAACAAATGTTTATGTCTTGCTAAGTTAATAGCAAACTGCAGTCACTCCTAGATGTCCAGAGATGTTTCTCCAGCAGTGATTCAAGTACCCAGATTTTTTTTTATTTAGTTCCATGCCAAACCTCTAGAGTAGGGTTCAGCAAAGTACCGCCCATAGAACATAGCCAAGCCCTTTTTTCTGTGTGTTGCCTGCATTTGCTTCCATGATGCAGTTGCAAAGTGGAGCAGTTGCGACGGAGACCACATAGCCAGCCATGCTTAAAACATTTACTATCTGGCTCTTTACACAGAACAGTTGCCAACCAGCCCACAAGTGGGGAAAGATAATGTGGTAAAGGCAGATCCTCTCTGAGTCCTATCCCGGAAGCGGCGCGCTTTGCTTCTGCTAATATTTCACTGGCAGAACTAGTCACCTAGGACCGACTAGTTGGAAGGGGCTTGGAAAACGTAATTTGGCTAGGAAGCTACTTTCTAGTAATGATTCTAAACAGTGTAAGATAGCACACAATTGTTTGTGGACACCTAGCTGTTTCTACTGCAGTTGTCATTTTAAACAAGCCTTTTAAAGATCTCTTGGAAGAGCAATGGAGATCACATAAATGCACACTCAGAATGAATTAAAAACAAAATGTCCTAAAGCTGGAGCTTGAGAAAACATTTCCATTAACAGCTCCATATACAGATATTAAAATTGCAATAACTCACTCTAGACAGCTAGATAAAGTGGCATGGAAAGAACTGTGTTTGATGGTTCAAAATGCCATTGTCGTGATGGCAAAGGCACTGCTTTCAAAACTGCAATGGCAGTTTGACTACAACTGTTTCTCAAATATTAGTGTGAAGGACACTTCTGAATTATTATATTACCTTAAACATGCGTAACTGAATTTAAACATTTTATATATAAGTAGACGTTTGACTATGTCATCTATATGCCTGAGACTACCTATTTGTCATGCAAGGTGTAAGGTGACCTACAGTACTAATGACACATAGTTTAGCAATGAGATCTATCGATGACAACATACAACAGAAGGAACGGCAAAGAGTGCAGGATCCCAAAACCCCATTGTCACTCCATGAGAGGCAGTCATGCCTTTGTGGTCAGAATAGGGTATCTGTGAAGAGCCCTCCCATTGTGGAAACCCTATCCCTGTTGAACTTCATATATTCATATATGGCATAATACAGTTATATTTATAGCCCAAGAGGGGGATCCTCTAGTCTTCTGTGAAACAATATAATGAAAGCTTCCCAAGTCAGGAAATAGCCTTGAGTTGTTTCCTTAGACCACCACATTGCCAGCCAAGCCCAAATATTTACTGCTAGCCCTTTGCATACCATTGTTGAAATGTCAGCCCAGGCTTTTATGTCAGTTCACAAAAAGGAGAATAGGCGGAAGTTCCCAGGGTCATATCTCAGAGACAAAAGACTTGTCTCTCTTCACTCCTCATGTTAGCCAAAAAACTTTAGGAGGCAATATTGTCATTGGGAAGATTAGAGAATCATCATATATTTGATTCTGTAGAGTGTGTATGCAATGAAGTTTGCCTTTTCACTAATGAAAAAGATTAAAGAATATTTTTATGTAAATTGAGATCAAAATTTTGGTGAAAGGACTACAGAGGCATATTATACCAAAAGTTCCAACCTCTGTCTCCAGTTTGTATTAACTTGCTTTCCTGACATTTCAGATACAGGTTAGACCTATTGCTAGTTTTTATTACTCTCCCTTATTGATATTTTTGCTATAATTCTGGGCCCACCTGACTTCTTTTTTAGGTGACGCTGGCTCCACTTTAAGAAATTCATAAGAAAGGAAGGCTGAGTAACAGTTTCGTAACTAAGGCATATGTTGTTCAGGTGCTAAAATCTAGGGTATGATGCTCAGATGCTTGTGTTTACATGAAATCAATTAATGTTCATTTCTCACTGGATTCTGAGTCTGGCAAAAACTCTTTCAATTGTTGGGCTATTATAAAGCATCCTACACACAGATGCCATCACTTTTTTCATATTTAAGGATTGTCCTCTCTTCAATTGAGTCCCATCTTAGCAAAATAAAGGAAATGCAACTGCTAAAATTATTTGCAACATCTTTCTTTTTTTCATTATAAGAAGAGTTTGTTTTTGGCTTTAAGAGACCATCACCAAGGCCCAACCCGCCAGAGTAATTTAAGAAACCTCACTGCTCTGCCAAGATCGCACCACTGCACTCCAGCCTGGGCGACAAAGCGAGACTCCGTTTCAAAAGAAAAAAAAAAAAAAAGAAACTTCACTGCTCTTAAGATAGGAGAATACATTGAAAGGAAACTAACACTCACTGAGCACATACTACTGTCATTCATTAAGCATTTATGTATATTGTATTTCATTTTCTCACAACAAAATTACAAGGGATAGAGTGTTATAACCATTTATAAATAGGAAAAATGAGACTCCAATTGGTAAGGTATCCTTCTCAACATATGTTGGAGTTAGTATTTGAGCTCAGGATTGTCTGAACAGTACTTATCAAGACACCATGATAAAGTAGATGGCTTCTGTCCCAGTGTTGCTCAGGTCTAATCTCTACATTCCTAGGAAAGTAAATCTGGTTAACACCCTCAGTTAGAAGTCTACACTTGGATCGAAAACTGTGGTCAAGGGGACAAGTCTCATCAGACAACCACAGTTACTGGGGACATCCCTTATATATCTAGGGCAGTCCAAAAAAAGAGGTGGAGGTGGGGGGTGATCCATGATCCGTGCTGATGCTAAAAGAGGAGTTGGCTACACAGGAGACTGCCTTATTATAAGCCTTCAGATCTGATAGGAATACCCTGCAATATTTATCGGCCGGTTCCAAATCTTCTCCTTTCACCAATTCTCAGTAAATTGTCTTTCGTTTTCTAATTTGAGTCTGCTTCCCAAATCGGAATGAGTTCTCTTTTAGCTACAGTATTGTGCCTGAGTCCAGAATCCTACTGCTAAACTCTGTTACTCTCCTGGGGCTGGCAAAGGCCGTCTCCTCCGCTCTTGGCTTGTACTGAATCCCAAGCTCTACTCTTTCTTAATCTATGGGCAGCCTTCCACTGGGTCACTTGTTAGCATTTTCATACGTGACTTCCTAAAACAAATTGAAATTTTCTCTCTTAAACAAGTCGGTAAGTTATACTTTGTGTAATCATTAAAAACTACCTTCTCTGGCCGGGTGCGTAATCCCAGCACTTTCAGAAGCCAAGGCGGTGGATCACTTGAGGCCAAGAGTTCAAGGCCAGCCTGGCCAACATGGGGAAACCCCATCTCTACTAAACTACAAAAACTAGCCGGGCGTGGTGTTGGGTGCCTGTAATCTCAGCCACTCTGGAGCCTAAGGCACCAGAAACGCTTGAACCAGGAGGCAGAGGTTGCAGTGAGCCAAGATGGCGCCACTGCACTCCAGCCAGGATGACAGAGTGAGACTCTATCTCAAAACAAACAAGCAAACAAACAAAAAACTGCTTCCTCAAAATTTACCTATTTAACCATTATAAACAACCTATAGTATAAATCCACTGCACAAACTTGCCACACAAGAGTCATGATTAGAAGCCTGTTCACCTTATATTCTCTAAACATAAAGAGCTCTAACATAACATATATGACCCCAGTTTGTACGATATAATACAAGGTTGTATAAACCGGTCTAGTGCCTAGCACAGAGTCATTAAACTTAAGGCACTGAAGAAATATTTGTATATTTAATTAGAGCTCCCCTGAAGGATATAATGTATTACTGAAAACCATAGCATAAAAATAAAGTTGCTTAAGAATTTTATAACTTCTTTCCAATGTATTTTGTATTTGTGTGTATGTGTATATATAAGTGTCTATACGTAATTGGCTTATTTGTATGCGTACACACATACATTATTATCATATATATTACAATTTAGATATTTTACAATATACATTTATTACATATTATATATAATTGGTATATACACAAAATGTACACACACAAATATATGATATTCTTTGGGGTGCATATGTACATATATGTCTATATATACACATGTATCTTTCCTTTTCTAGTCTTATGTAAAACTAATCTATACATTTCACTTTTAACAAATTATTATGTATTCATATTCACATTAGTCATTTTAATGCCTGAGAAGCGTTCTGATATTTCAAGTAGAAACGCTAAAACATGCTTTACTTCAAAATCATAAAGTACAGTGCATCTTTTTGAGCACAATTATCAATAATACAGATACACAAATTTCAAATTAGATAGAAATTAAATAAATCTTCTATTCCATTTAGCCAGTTTATGGAATCACAAAAGCAATATGGGAAGGCAGAGAAAGATATGGGAGGAATTTGCTCACTAACTTCAAAATACATCTTCCTAAACATATCCTCATTCAAAGTCTAAGACAGACAAAATCCTTGAACTTCTGAAAAGGAAACCCCTTTGGCAGACATGAGAAAGGTTCACAATGCGTGAGCACACACACATTGACATAAACATTCTACTATCCCTGCAATAATAACAATGCTATCGAATCCATCGGAGGTCCTGAAATGTCACACCTCCTGATTTAGGACTTTGGGGAGAACTTGACCTGTTTATTACAAATTAGAAAAATAGCAAAACTGAGCCAAGCCTAATCATTTTACCTGAATGATTAAGCATTTTCTGCATCTTTCTCTTAGCCAAAAAACTACTTTATAATATCATTGATTCCCAATCTTATTAAATTACCCTCTTCAAATTTGCCTTCTGTAACTTTCAGCTTTGTCTTGAAGGCCAAATAACATGAAGGACATGACAACACAAACAAAAGATTTAGGAAAACTGGCAAAGAAGTGAGGCAGTAGAATTGCTTCAGTATAAAAAGTGAAGTCCATTGAGAAGTGTGAAAAAGGAGAGTTTCTTCCATCGTCTCTGGCTTTAATCAACCCTACACCCTCTCCTCCCTGACCCTTCCATACACTTTTTTTTGAGATGGAGTCTCGCTCTGTCGCCCAGGCTGGAATGCAGTGGCACAATCTCGGCTCACTGCAACCTCCACCTTCTGGGTTCAAGCAATTCTCCTGCCTCAGCATCCCAAGTAGCTGGGATTATAGGCACCCGCCACCACACCTGGCTAATTTTTGTATTTTTAGTAGAGACAGGGTTTCACCATGTTGGCCAGGCTGGTCTTGAACTCCTGACCTTGTGATCTGCCCACTCAGCCTCCCAAAGTGCTGGGATTACAGTCATGAGCCACCACGCCCGGCCAATACATCTTTTATATATTCAATTTAGACATGGAAATTAGCAGGCTATCAACAAAAGGACTTTCCTTTTCTTAACTTTAATATCCAAATTTGGAAGAAAACAAAAATACACCTAACTCTGGCAATGCCCTTCCCATGACACTGCCAACATGCATCTGATTTTTGCCAGCCCATGGATAGCCTATCCTGGCTTTCATCAATCCCACTTAGACTTATTGTTTATAGAAATATAGACTTATTCTATACAGAAATCTATAGATTTCTAACTGTTCTCTCTCAAGTTTCTTCTTTGGTCAGTAACTTTTGTGTTTCTATTATCTTCCCCCAAACACCACTATTAGCATGTCATGGCCAGCTCATGAACCAATTACCTAATGGATAAAATCAAATTCCTTTTACTTTCATATAGTCTCTATTCTCATGAGCTTGTGCCATTTCTTTCCAATAGCAGAAATTCTTCTACCTAGTCAGGCAGGTCCTCTAATTTGCCACGATAAATTTGTTCTCAGTATGTGCACTGTAACATCTGCCTGGAATGCTCATTCCCTCCTCACTTTTCCTTTCTAAATCCTGTATGTTCTCTGAAGCTAAGACCAATTCCCATCCTCACTACAAAGTCTTATTCTAATTTAAATTAATTGATGTTTCCAAATTTTTAGACTACTTCAGACTCAGGCAAGAAAGATCCTCGCTTGGGGTTCTGAGCTTTGGAGGTCTCTTTCTCTCTCTGTCTCCTACATACACAGACACACACACACACACACTGCATTCACAATAGAACACATGCGTACCTCTGTAAATCAGAATCCACTGCTCAGTACCGACAGCTCGTAACCTAAACATTCCCACCCATAACCTAGACATTCATTTTTGTGACTAATGCTGTTTAGTTCCTAGGGAAATTCTTCTCCATCTCTCTTTCCCTGTGGTGCATTTGACTAGGAGTGAGTACCATAAAAGACTTGAGCTCTGGCACTGTCAGTGTTTGATAGGAACACTGCTTTAGGACACAGGGATATTTGAACACAAGATGGGCTTTGGTAAAGGACAAGACAAATTAACTTGCCACGCCTTTATTCTCAGTTTGCATGCTTGCAGTGGAGTCTTGCTTAGCAAAGTATTGTTTCCCAGGACTGCCAAGTGCCCCTTTTCTTGCTTCAATTACTGATCTAATTTGTAGTTGTGAAAGTAGTCATAATTTGGCATGGCATTTGCAACAACTACCAGCAGTGACTAGAAGTTTTGTGCAATGCTAAAATTTCATATTATTCTAAAATTTATTTATTTACAAAAACACATTTTGCCAGACATAGCACACATGAAGTATGACACAAATTCTTCACAGGACAGCTGGATGAACATTTTACACTAAAATTTAAAACATTTAAAAATGTAATTGAATTTTTATAAAGAATTAAAATTTTAATTTTATTTAAGTGTTCCTTTTTTGACATTTCTTAATTATAATTTATATAACTTTTAATTATCCATTTATGGTGATAGATAATTTTGAGTAATTTTGAATATTTTAGGATAAAATAACTATTTGAAGAAATTGATTTATATTTTAAGAAATAGACCGTGCAGGGTGGCTCACGCCTGTAATCCCAGCACTTTGGGATGCCGAGGTGGGCGGATCACAAGGTCAGGAGATCGAGACCATCCTGGCAAACACGGTGAAATCCTGTTTCTACTAAAAATACAAAAAATTAGCCGGGCGTGGTGGCGTGCGCCTGTAGTCCCAGCTACTCGGGAGGCTGAGGCAGAATGGTGTGAACCTGGGAGGCAGAGGTTGCAGTGAGCCGAGATCACGCCACTGCACTCCAGCCTGGGTGACAGAGCCAGACTTTTGTGTCAAAAAAAAAAGAAATATATTTTTAATTCATTACTAATACAATTATATTAATGATCTTAGTGTCTTAAATCATTACTGTAACTAGAAAACAAAGTATGTGACGATTATAACTATGAATACTTAATTAGTAATTTTGATGAAATGAAAGAAATAAAAATAAATCTTATAGAATAAGTATATAATAGAGTATGAATTATTTGTATATTTATTGAGTTATCTAAACATTAACAAGATGATAGCTAAAGGAATATCAGGCATACTCAATAATAACTGAAATCAGTCATTTTTGGTATTTTATCAACGGTCAGTCAAATAAAAACCAAAGCTTTGCAAAAATGTTTTTATTTCATCATTATAAAATAATCTTTGTCAGTGAAGGAAGAAAAAAATATTTTATTTAACAATTTGCTGACTTTGTCTGTAACATTTTAAAAATTCACATATTATAGGTGAAACTTCATTTGTACTTCCTGCCTTGTAACTTGTAATTATCGGGCCTGGCCATAAAGAATATTCAACTACACTAAAATCTTTAAAAATCTACATTTTTATTATTGTTACCCCTTGGGGTATGTGTGTCAGCTCTGTCTCCCCATTAAATGGTGAATTATAGGGCCAAGATCGTACCTTTTACCACTTCTTAATCTCTCATGGTAACCTTCATTATTGTGAGCAATTTTTGGTCCTTAAGTAGCTATTAATTGTTTGGAAGAGAGAAGAGAAAAAGCAATTATGAAATGATAAATAACTAGTGTTTCTAAGATGAGTCCTGGATGCAGGTTGGTCGCGGTGGTGGCAAGGAATTGTGTCTAGCCTTGAAGATGGCAGCATCCCACGAGGGACATAAAAATAGCATTGGGAGCAAGGAAAGGCAGCTTAAGTGAAGCTTTATAGGGTTCCTGCCTGACAGAAAACTGGTGAGCAAGAGTCTCTTGACGGAAAAGCAGCGTTTTACAGCTGCACAGCAATGCTCAATGGTGTTCAATTTGAAAATGAGGGGAATAAGAAGTGGGTTCTTAGAAAGCAAATCTGCAGTCAATCTTTTTTGTTGCTCTACTTTACAACCACGTCAAACCCTTTCATTCCCAAATCTTCAATGAGTTTGCTCAGAATCGATTTTTGTGTGAGGAGAAACGAAAAGATGCCCCCCACCTATGTTCACTGAAGATAAAAAGCACGATATTTAAAGTTAAGTGACATTTAGTGACTGCCAGTTTGTTATTAAGTAATAGCTTTCTTGAAAGAAAAAAAATTAAGCAAATTCCGAAAACGTTATTTTACGAAGACATTTAGTCTTAGCTGCTTTTCAAAGTCACTGTTGAACAGCTGCAAAATAGTTCAGTTAAAGAGATTTCTTTTGCGCAGAGAGCCTAACACTGAAAAATATGTGTTGTAAAATTTCTAAATGAAAACTGGCTTATTTCTCTCGTTTTAGGTATTTCAGTAAATATTTGTAAAATCATGCTCAAGGTAGTTTTTACTTGGGAAATAAAACGCATAGTATCCGTCAATAATCAATCACGTGATTTTCTAGAGTTTACGTGTTCTCATTCCCCATGCCAAAATGCATACATGTTTATATATACATAAACAGTGGTTTGAAAAGGAGTTATATGAAAATCAGGACCTCTGCAGAAAACAAGTTCTCATACTTAACTATTAATAAGCTCTATTCCATATCACTTTTCTTATTTTCTTACAATTTGGGTCAATGAATATGAATAAAGCTTATTGAGATGTTAACATATGTATAGATATGCTCTAGTTAAATTATTGTTTGACAAAAGTTATAAAAGATTAAGCTTAAGGACTCAGATTGAATGCCAATTACCAGAAACTGTGAATTCCAGTAAAACATGATTAAGCACTGAACTACTCCTCTTCCACCTTCTCTTCTCTTTCCTCTCCTTCTCTTCTAGTACAAAAGCCATGTGATGGGGCCAAGCAAGGTCGATATTTGTGCAGGGGTGAAGGAGGCAATGGACAGGCAGTCATCATGACCAGAGGGAATGCCAGAAGACAAGGGGAGTGACAAGGGTGTCCACAGAAGGGGCATCCTGGCATGGTGTACAGGAGCCCAGTGAGGGTAAAAAAAGTATCCACACACAGAGGTCAGCCTATTACAGAGTGTCAGAGTCCAGTCCAGGTGAGGAAGTATCCTGAATAGGGTGACAAATGTATGCATGCAGGGTAGAGTGTGGTCTAGCACGGGGTGTAAGAGCCCAATAGGGTAGTGAGAGCACTCCCTGTGGAGCAAGAGGCCGTGCAATGACAGAAAGTTAGCTATTGAGCCAAGGCACAGGGAGGGAAGATTTTGACCAAATAAATAAATATATTAAGTATAAAAGGAATCTGCGTCCTCACTTTTGGAGAGGGTAGTTGTATTAGTCTGCTCTCATGCTGATAATAAAGACATACCCAAGACTAGCTAATTTATAAAGGAAAGAGGTTTAAGGGACTCACAGTTCCACATGGTTGAGGAGGCCCCAAAATCATGGTGGAAGGCAAATGAGGAGCAAAGTCTCGTCTTACATGGTGGCAGGCAAGAGAGAAAAAGAGCCACCCAAAAGGGAAAACCCCTTATATCAGATCTCATGAGACTTATTCACTACCATGAGAATGGTATGGGGAGAATACTATGGGGTAACCACCCCCATGATTCAATTCTACCCTCCCACAACACATGGGAATTATGGGAGCTACAATTCAAGATGAGATTTGCCTAGGGACACAGCTGAACCATATCAGCAGTATATACACAAATAAAAAGAGAAAAGCTCAAATAAACCCTATGGTGTTGAGTTGAGATTGCAGGTATTGCTGTGAGCATATGTTTATATATTACACACATACACACACACATATACACATACATATATACACATATATATACATATTTTTATATACATATAAAAATGAATATAGCCAGGTGCAGTGGCTTACGCACTTAACCCCAGCACTTTGGGAGGCTGAGGCAGGTGGATCACTTGAGGTCAGAAGTTCAAGACCAGCCTGGCCAACATGGTGAAACCCCATCTCTACTAAAAATACAAAAAAATTAGCTGGGTGAGGTGGCGTACGCCTGTAATCCCAGCTACTCTGGAGACTGAGGTCGGAGAATCGCTTGAACCCAGGAGGCGGAGGTTGCAGTGAGCCAAGACTGGACCACTGGACTTCAGCTTGGGTGACAGAACGCAACCCTGTCTCAAAAAACATGGATGCAGATGTAAATATATGGTACATGTGCATACACATTTTCATCCATATATTCCTTAGCTCTAAGCTGCTGAGAGAGAGGGTTTGGGAGCAGCATGCCTCAACAGCAGTAAGCACATCTAGTGTCCAGATCTTGCTTTCTCAATACCACTCTCCACTAAGAGGAACCAGATCTTCTTGGAGAAAAGGTTAATTCTAGGGCTTGTGCAAGGAAAGTACCAGATGAGCCTTGAACATCTTGTTGGGCCAGAAAATAAGAAAGTATTCAGAGAAAGATATAGATGTGTCAAAAGATGACAGAAGGCTGTTTGAAGAGGCCATCAATTTGAATATGAAAATTGATAATAACAGATTATAATCTATTGACTAAAACAGGAAGCTGTGAATCCATACTGATAGAAATAAATTGAAATACTAATAAGGAATAGTCTGTTTGCAGTCCTACAGTAATTTCTTACAAAACACTCATTTCCCCACCCCCACCAAAAATAGTATTATTTTTTTACAGAGAAGGTTGGCAGATGTCACCATGATCAACTGATCAAACTTATCACCAGTAATAGGACTAATCAAAATAGTATGCTAATTAATACGAAAAGAGCCCAATATCACTCCTATGACATCCCTGCCAAAGATGTACGATCTAATCATGATTTAGGATCAGAGAAACCCAAATTGAGATAAATTCTATAAAGTAACTCTTGTAATTTTCAAAAGTATCTGGTTATGAAAATTAAGAACCGCCTAAACAATGCTTCCAGGCTGACGGAAATGAAAGAAACATTATAGCAGATCCTGAATTGTTGTTATACATACTTTTGTTACAAAGGACATTATTGGGACCATTGGCAAAATTTAAATGCGGTCTGAGGAGGACGTGAGAGTCGTGCATCCTAGTTAACTTCATCATATTGATGCTTGCTTTGCAGTTAGGCAGGAGAACTTCCTGCTTTATAGGAAAAATAAACTAAAATTTTCAGAGGTGATGGATCATCAGTCTAGCAACTTACTCTCACATGGTTTAAGACCAAACAAACAGACTTTTCTTGTAGTGTGCTTGCAACTTTTCTGTTAGCCTGGGATTGTCCAATAAAATAAAATCTGAGCCTG
Source organism: Theropithecus gelada (assembly GCF_003255815.1). Classification (NCBI taxonomy): domain Eukaryota; kingdom Metazoa; phylum Chordata; class Mammalia; order Primates; family Cercopithecidae; genus Theropithecus; species Theropithecus gelada. Next base: position 169,503,672 of record NC_037670.1, on the reverse strand, counting down.
AACATATAAAGAAATTCTTCTCTTAAAATATAATACAAAATAATCCGAGAGAAACCCTAAACTAATTTGGCAGAATTCGATTCTCTCAGAATTGTATTCCCATTTTTCATTTAGGTAATATGATCAGAGCACACCTTGTGAGCCTATACAGTAACTGATTACTAATATAATATGGAAATGCCAGGAAGATTCACTCGCACCAAACTTCCATAATGCCCAAATTTCCATAATGGAAAGTCTTTCCCATGGGTTAAGAATCCTGTTTCAAAAGGACTGTTTTACAATATAATGCACTGGATGCCAGGTGAAGAACTACTGACAGGAGAAGATACATTTTTAAAAGTATATGTGCAAGTCAGCCTCCTCAAATCCTTTCCCTTTTCAAACTTGAGAATATGGGGGTGGGACAGGGTGGTGGGAAGCGGAGGGAATGTCACATCCCAGTGGAAAAACAGGTGTGGCTACGTGAGAGCCTGATGACAAGAATAGCACCATCAGCACAATCAGAGACCCATTAAGTCACCATGACCAGGGAGATGGTGGATCCAGGTAGATGACTGATCTCCAGATCAAGGTGGGCCCAAAAGAACCAATAATTGTGATTGATTATGCCTAAGTCATCAAATAAACCCAAAGGTGGGTGATCAGATTGAAGATCAGTCAGCCAAGCATGATTGACAAGCCAGAGAACCAACGTTTTTAAAAACATTCCAAAGGCAAGTACAAAGATGAAGGGGAAGTCAGGTACATACTAACTTTCCACAAATAAATGTGTACTTGCTAAGAGAATTTAGTACGATGTTGTACAGCCACAGTTGTCCTTTCCTCCAATCCACTCCTAGACTCACTTTTAAGATTATCATTACAGATGCTGAAATCACCTGTAGATGAGGAAAGACTGGACCTGTCTCTGCCTGCCTGGTCTTGGGTCTTGCAGATGTAAAAAAAAAAAAGAAGGAATGCATGGTAATGTGGAAAACAGGAGACGTCCACTCAGAATTCCATTCAAGGAGAGACTCTGCCTTACTGGGATGGGTGTGATCAACAATCTTTCATGTTGAGCTCCTTCAGGGTCCACCTAAGTTGGAGAGAAGTTGCCTCACTCAAAGTCATACCTTTCCCAGGACACCCACATCAGGAAGCTAAGCAAAGTGGGAATAAAATGCCCCAGAACTTCCATCCTGACAGGAGACAACTCTGAAGAGGAATGTCTGCTCCAGACTCCGCAACACGGCACCCCCAGCCCCCCAACAACAGGCTTCCGGAGGCTTTGTGGAGCTTCCATCACAGTTCAGCTTTGCAAACTGCTTGGCTCTGCTCTTTCCTTTCTTGTTCTTTACTGTGAATTCCTAACAAACATTTTCGACCATAAATTCAATCTCAGCATTTGCTTCCAGAAAACCCAACCTGCAACAGTTCGTGCCAAAAATAACCTGAGAAAGCGTCACGGAGTTTGGGAGAGGAATCCGTGCTGCCAGGCTGACAGCAAGGTAAAAGGAGCCAGAGAGTCCCCAGTACAAGGCAGAAGTCCAGCTCCTAACACTCTCTCACTGGTGGTGAATTGGGACAGTGAACGAATGGAAGTGAATCCATTAGGAGGTGTGATGTGTCGAGCATTTGAAACCCATGGAGGAAGTAGTGTTAGACGGCTATTGCTGAGAGCCATTGATGTGCTACAGAATGACAAGCTGAGAATGAATAAAAACCAACTGAAGCGCAGGTGTGAACGCCAGCGGGTCATTTTGGTTGTAAACGCAGGACCTGGGACTAAGGTAAGACCATGTGAGACATTCAGTGCAAAATCTAAGAGAATACCATAAGCCTCAGTCATCAAAAGCGGCTTTCTCTCAGGCCTACAATGCCTTTCTTAAGCTGATCCCTCAGTGGAGTTAAGGTTGACAGGAAAAAGAAAGCAAGCAGTTGCCTCCTTATAGAACTGCTTATGGATATTCTGTTGTCTTGTTTTAGTGTCTGTAAATACTATAACATACTTTTACTGCAACAATAGTGTGCTATATATGTGGGTGTGCTAGTTTTGTCTCTACTAGTGGTTCTCAACCGGAAGTTTTGCTGCCATGGGACATTTGGCAATGTCTGGAGACATTGTTTGTTGTCACAATGCAGGGGGGGAGGGGTGCGGGGCGGTGTCACTGGCATCTAATGAATAGAGGCCAGAGACATTTCTAAACATCCTACAGTGCACAGGACAACTTCCCACTAATACACACTTAACAAAGAATTATCCAGTTCAGAAGGTTAAGAAATCTTGGTCTCCACCCTAGGGCAGTTACCAACTGCAACACATTAATTATTATGTGGGTCAGGAATTTAGAGTCCAGAAGTGTCCTCGACAAACTTCAACCATCACTATCTAAGTAGCACTACTGGGTTCCATAAATAACATTTGAAATGAACGTTGTAAGAAAAGCAACTGGTTACAAACTGTGAGTAGGTGCTTCTGTCTTTCAATACACATGAGAATTAAAATCCAGTGATCTCAGCAGCTTCTTCAGCCCAGGGCATCAATTTAGCACACATCAGTGGGGATTCTATCACACAATCCAACTACAAGTTTAACTTGACTCTTGTTATCTGTCTCCAGTGCTCTTTAACCACCTCTGGTCATGCTAAGTCCTTGAGCCCAGCAGCTCATGAGCCAACCAGCTAAAAGCAGAGGTCCTTCTCCTGTTCTGGAAAACACCTCCCGTTAGTGACCATCTTTAGTTTCTGATTCCCAAAAAGTAGAGAGCCTGAGGCAGAGGCAGGTGAAGTGTAGAAGCTTCCTTCTCCATAATATCACTGGTAGGCCTGTCTTATAATGAAGCGAAGTCTCATGATGGTACTGCAAGTTGCTGCTACAACTAACCTAGGCATGTTTGGATCTTCATAGTCATTAGGTTGTTTTTGGCAGATATCAGTACCCATGTCTGGATAGTCTCTCTCAGTGAACACTAAAATCCCTACAAAGGTGATTCCTTCAGGCTGCCTCATATCCTCCATCTAGCTCTGTCGTGGTAAAAACTACCAAACCTATTTATCTTCCCTCAGTCATGGGAGACTTCAGAGAGCTGCCCCCTTAAATGAGGCTTTTTTAATAACTTTATCGTAATGAATTTAGACCTTCTGTTCCCAACAGTGTGCTATTCCGGCTGTAAACCTTGCCCAGTTCAGGCATAGAAAGAGATCTCATTTACTAAGTTAGAACATTAAATAATACCACTACAGTAACGTGCCACATAATGGCATTGCAGTCAGTGAAGGACCGCCTATACAACAGTGGTCCCATGTGATTTTAATGGAACTATCCTGTACAGGTGTACCAGTTTTATACCATATTTTTACTGTACTTTGCTATGGTTAGATATGTTTAGATACACCATCGTATTGTAGTTGCCCACAGTATTTAGTATAGTCACAAGCTGCGCAGGCTTGTAGCCCAGGAGCAACAGGCTATACTGTACAGCCTAAGTGTGGAGTAGGTTACACCATGCAGGTTTGGGCACGTGCACTCTACCCTATAATGTCCACACCACAACAAAATCACCTGACTACACGTTTCCCAGAATGGATCCCTGTCATGAAACAACACATAACTGTATTTAAGGCTGCAAAATAAACCACATTCAACTAAGACATGCTTAACTATAAACTTTGAAACCCCTTTTTCTTAAGAGAATTATTTTATTTCCCTGAGTCAACACACATTATGTAAAGTGTTTACAAAATGTATGTGCATTTTGTGTAAGCAAAGCCCTTTGAGATTTTAGATTCTCACGTATGCAATAAAGGTCTCTGAAGCTGGCCTTGACTTTTGTCAAATAAACAAATCATTATACTTCCCTCTTGATTTCTTATAGTTTCCATTCATTAGATACTTAATAAAATACCATAGTATAGACCTGATGTCCCCTTAATGCCTATCACAAATATAATATTTTTACAAATAAAATAATCTTTTGTCTGAGAAAAGCAAATAAAAAGAATGATTTGAGGCTGTTAGCCATTATTCCCACGTAAGTTTCAAAACATTCATGTAAAGCTCTCTCAGAAAGTTAAATTGCATGTTATATTTTACCATAATAGAACATGCATGTTTAACCTTTATGGATGTATGTTGTGACAAGAGCATTTGCTGCTTTGCGAAGTTTATGTAATGCTGTTTAATGTTTCCCCTAAAGAACAGCTGAGGTCCCTCACACCTTCCTCCAAAGAAGTAATGGAGTGATGCTTGACCATCACCATGCCAGTGTTTCTGCAATAAAAGAGGTCATAAACCTCCTCTCCTTGAGGAAGATGCCTGATAACGTCCAATCCTAAAACAGGAAGACTCTAGTTCTGAACAGACATAGAAAAAAAAAATAATTCATTGAAAAAAGAGAGGACTGAAACAGAAGAGCAGTGTCTGAATGTTCTGTAAAATTTCTTTAAATAAAAGAGATTGCAGGTACCTAAATTTCTCAGTTTTGTGAATGCTCTTCCTCTTCTTTTATTTAAAAGAATCAAAAATTTTTTTGGATGGAAAAGAAGAAAGTAGCCCTTGATTTTAGAAAAATGTCTAATAGAGCTTAATACCCATTCTGTCTACCAACTAATGATGCAATCAAGAACTGTGTAAGAAACAAAAGAATAAACATAGGGTAGTACGTATGATTGAGCTGAGAAGCTCCATGCAAATATGATTTTACCCATCACAGATTCAAAACACCCATTTCCTATATTCACAAACTCAAAGCTGTCTTGTCTCTTTACCACCATTATTTACTGATTAAAAAATAATAATAATAACAATAAAGGAAAACAGGAAGCATATTTTTTTACTCTGATGAAAATTGACCCAGTGCCCTAATGATGGATCAGTGGGAAAAAAGAGGAACAAATGTCACCCATAGTGCATTAAAATAATTATGTGAATCTGAATATCAAAACTTGGATTTCTAGTAAACAAGTCTGAACTATTCATTTCTGACATTTCCAAGCACTACAGATAGAATATGTTCATTTCCTCTGTTATACTGAATATGAAATTAGAATTTATCATTCCCAGGTATATGGCAGTGTCTTGGTAACAGCCGCATAAGATACTATAGTTGAAGGTAAAATTATTTTTTCATGCATTTTCACTGAATTGTCTATTAAAATATGTACTTATTAAATAAACAGTGCAATGCGCCGCCCAAGTCCTCTTTCAGGTATGAAGATATCGCTCTCTAAGCTGCTGGGTGAGCTGACTGATGATGACAGTCTGTGGCTGTCAGCCTCTTCAGAGACAACCTCAACTGACAGAGCTGCCTCCATCTAGATCATGGACGCTTTCTGAGTATATCTCACACCGTGACTGATCAAGAGGTAAGTGTGGAGGTTTTCTATAAAGGCCCATTTCCCTAGCCTAAACTCTGAACAACTCTAAAGGGCCATCCCAATCCCAAACTCCCAAGACATCAGCTAAAGCTTCTGTTGAATTGTGTCACACTCCAAATTCTACCTCTGCCCCATCTTTCTTTCTTTCCCTCCCTTTCTCAAGTATAGATCTCATGAGTACTCCTGTATTAGTCCATTTTCACACTGCTTTAAACACAAACCTGAGACTGGGTAATTTATAAAGGAAAGAGGTTTAAATGACTCACAGTTCCACATGGCTGGGGAGGTCTCAGGAAACTTATAATCATAGTGAAAGAAGAAGCAAGGACTTTCTTCATATGGTGACAGGAGAGAGAACTGTGTGTGAAGGAGAAACTGCCAAACACTTACAAAACCATCAGATCTTACGCGAACTCACTCACTATCACCAGAACAACATGGGGGAAACCGTCCTCATGAACCAATCACCTCCCACCTGGTCCCACCCTCGACACCTGGGGATTATGGGAATTACAATTCGAGATGAGATTTGGGTGGGGACACAGAAAAAAAACCATATCAACTCCCTAATAAATACCCTGCATGTCAATCTCCATTTCAGAGTTGGCTTCCCAGAGAACTCAACCTCTAACAGTTTGTACCAGGAATGGTCCATAAAAGCAGATACTAAGATCAGATTTTGAAGCTCAATCACCCACCACCCGGATGGCAATAAGGAACCCATCGCTGGTGGTAGCTGTAGCACGGATGTCTCCAGGTACAAGAGAGCAGAATAATTGCTAAACTTTCACTGGTGGTAAACTGGGATGGCATACTGGTGCAAGGAAATGTATTGGTTGATATTATACTGGCATTTGAGAAATATAGAGAGAATAGTAACTCTAAAAACAATGAAATTAAGTGGCTGCTGCTAAGCATTATTGATGCTTTTGAAAAGAATACCAAGAAGCTGAATGTGTTGATCAGTAATTAAAAGGTAAGTGTGAAGACCAGAATGCCTCTTTAGTAGCTTATAAAGGAGCTTTCACCTTGATATGGTTTGGCTTGGTGTTCCCACCCCAATCTCATGTTAAATTGTAATTCCCAGCCTTCCCGGTGGGGAGGGGTTCTGGTGGGAGGTGACTGGGTCATGGGGACAAATTTCCCCCTTGCTATTCTCAGGATAGTGAATGAGTTCTCATAAGATCTGATTTAAAGTGTGTAGCACTTCCCCCTTCATGCTCTCTTCTCCTGCTCCAACTTGTGAAGACATACTTGCTTCCACCATGATTGTAAGTTTCCTGAGGCCTCCCCAGCCATGTCTCCTGTACAGCTGCAGAACTGTGAGCCAATTAAAGCTCCTTTCTTACTCAGTCTCAGGTAGTTCTTTATAGCAGTGCAAGAATGGACTAATACACATCTCCTGCAGCAAAAGGACAGAGAAAGCAGAGGACCAGGCCAAAGGCTTAACTGTCAGGGTAACCAAGCTCCAAAGAATGTTAAACTCCCACCAAAGTAGGCCTGCTATGACAATGTCAGAGCCATAGTTGGGGGGAAAAAAATGGGACTCGAGCAAATAAGATAGGCACATCATGGCTGATGGCTACAAAATCTTGAATCTTCAGATGTCCCTAAACCCTCTGGAATGCAAAAGCAGTCCACTCCTCCCTTTTAAAGGGGAAGCAAGCACTACCTCTTGCTTAAAGAAGATACCGAAGGCTCTCCTACCAAGGTGACATCTACTTTCCTCAGCATCTGTCCCCACTTTCCCTCCTGGACAAAAGGCCAATAACTAGATCTAAATCATTACCTAACCAAGTCACAGGATATTATCTCATTTATCTTTGATATTATCAAGGAAAAGTCAGTAGAATGGAGAGGCATCAGACTGATAAGCTTGAGATTCCAGCTCACATCCTGGCTCTGCCAAGGCTCCTCTGTGTGACCTTGAACATGTGACTTACAGTGCTCAGTCTTTTTATGTACAAATAAGGTAAAACATCTGAGCTTGGTTCACAGATGCATCATCTAGACATGTGAGTGCACACCTTCTCAGGAGTGGTCTTGAAAGACACTGCTGTGGAAAATCCTCCAAACTGGGAGAGCGTCATGCACTCACCCATTAATTCTGGGTGGAAAGAGAAGTGGCCCACACACACAAGCGTGCGCGCACACACACACACACATATATATGTATGTAAATATGTATATAAGTCACTGGATAGGAGATATATAATCATATTACATATATGTAGATATATACCTATATCTATATATAAATATATGTACATATATATTGCACATATGTATATATATTTTTATTGACATATATGTATATATGTAATATATACATATATATGTATGATCATATATATTATGACCAGTGACAAATGGAGCAAGGAGAAATATTGAAAACTTAGGGACAAAGAGGTCTAAGTTAAAGATATGTGAATATACAAATGGTAGCGAGCTGGAAACATGAAGCCTTTGTATCATACATTATGGGCTAACAGAGCATTAATGATATGGTTGGAATGTCTGTCCCCTCAAAATCATGTTGAAATGTAATCTCCGATATTGAAGTTCAGTCCCCTGTTGGGAGGTAATTAGATCATGGGTGCAACTTGGTGATGAGTGAGTTCTTTCTTAGTTAGCTCATGCAAGATCTGGTTGTTTAAAAGTGGGTGGCACTGTCCCTCTCTCTCTTGCTCCCACTCTTACCATGTAATGTGCCTGATCCCTCTTTATCTTACGCCATGATTTTAATTTCCTGAGGCCCTCACCAGAAGCAGATGCTGGCACTATGCTTCCTGCATAGCCTGCAGAACTGTAAGCTGATTAAACCTCTTTTCTTTATAAATTACCTAGCCTCAGGTATTCCTTTATAGCAACACAAAAAGCAGTCTAACATAATTAACCAAAGAGAAAGATCTCAAAATGAGGTCGACCAAATGACTCAACCAGTTGCCATCAGTCAACTTCTATTATCGATATCCAAGTCCTGGCCAAAAGGGCACAGGAAAATGGTAGCCTCCGTGGCACGGGGTAACCACAGTGGCAGGCATCGAGGTTATGCATGGATTAACAGCATGAACTCCCACATATTAAGGCTGATCTGGCTACTACCATCACCCAAGGTCAAAATTTTCAGCAATAGAGACCACCAGTTCAGTGTGGTCTCTGCTGCTGGTAACAGATGACTGGTACGACATCACCTTTCAAGACAATGAATGAACCAACCATGTGTGACAAGTTTACTAAACATTGGGACCCTTAGACCCTGAAAGGTATAATGACTCATTTTGACAGGAAGAAACAAATGTCTGTATATGCGTTTATGTTTTATGCCCACACAGCCTCAGCAGGACCATTGTCCAATGGCTCACATTATACAAAGAAGGTACAGAAAAAAGGTACAGAACGCCATGTGATAAAGAGATCCTATGGTTGTATCACTCAGAAGCTTCCATTGTGACAGAACAATGGAACAGTCTATTAAAGGCATAATTGAGGTGTCCATTTGAGATCCTGTTTTGCCACAATAAGGTACGTTTTTAAGATACAGATATAAATCAACAACTTTTAGGTGATGCTCTATGCTCAATAGAAAGGATATATAGAACAGGTGTGTAGTAGGCAGAATTATAAGTTGCCCCCATAATTTTCTGTACCCCGCCATGTATATACCCTGAGTAGTCCTCAAGACTGTGAATACGATGCATTTTCTCTCTGGAATTAGGTTATGTTAAATGGCACAGTTGACTGTAAGATGAGGAGGTTATTCTGCATGACCTGTCCTAGTCACATGAACACTATAAATGCACAGAATTTCCTCCAGCTGGTGACAGAAGAGGAAATCAGAGGTTTAAAGCACAAGAAGAATTTGAAGTACAGTTGCTGACTTGAAGGCAGAAGAAGCTACATGGCAAGGAATACAGGTGGCCTCTTGGAGTTGAGACCTGTCCCCAGCTGACAGGCAGCAAGATAACTAGCATCTCAGTCCTACAACTGCAAGAATTAAATTCTGTCAACAAGAATGAGCCTGCAAGTGTACTTTTCCCCAGATCCTGCAGGCAAGAACTCAGCCTGGCTGACACTGATGTCAACCTTCTGATACTCTATCTAGCCATGCCAGACTTTTGACCTATAGAACTGTGAGCCAATGATGTTGTTTTAAGCCTCCAAGTTTATGTTAAATTCTTATGCAGCAACAGAAAACTAATAACGGGCAAAACTAGAAATGATCCTACTTACCATCTTTCCCATGAACCCACCTGGGAAATTTGCATTCTCATCTCTGCAAAATTGAGAATGCTCAGCCACAGTAAGAGTTTCATTGTATTCTAAAGTCACTGTACTGTGAGCTCTTGTTTCAAGAGACCAGCAGACACACAGTGTCGATGCAATCTTGATAGGGGAAGTGGACCTGACCATCAGGAGGAGGTAGAGTGTTACACAATATTGGTATGCAATATGGTCAGAGAAGAATGTACTTGGCACCATAGTGATCCACTTAACTATTGCTTGCTACTCTCTGATACAAACTGATAGAAAAAAGACAAATGCTGTTATTCCAAATAACACCCAAATGTCAAGGATAAAGCAAGGATCCTAAAAGCAGCAAGAGAAAAGAAACAAATAACATGCAATGGAGCTCATATGCATCTGGCATCACTTTTCAGTGGAAACCTCACAGGCCAGAAGAAAGTGGCATGACATATTTGAAGTGATGAAAGAAAAAAGTTTACACTAGAATAGTATATTCAGTGAAAACATCTTCAAACATGAAAGAGAAATAAAGACTTTCCCAGACAAACAAAAGCTGAGGAATTGCATCAACACCAGACCTGTTCTATAAGAAATGCTAGAGAGAGTACTTCAATAGGAAAGAAAAAAGAGAAAACAATGTTGATGAGCAATAAGAAATTATCTTAAGGTAACAAAACTCACTGGTAGTAGTCAGTACACACACCAAGAAACACAGAATATAACACTGTAATATTATAAAACTGTGGTAAGTAGAAAGACTATACAATGAACCAATCAAATTGATTACAAAAACTTTTCAAGACATAGGCACTACAATAAGATACAAGTATAAATAACAAAAACTTAAAGGCAGGGACATGAAGTTAAGGAGTAGAGTCTTCATTCGTTTTATTTTTGCTTGTTTGTTTTGTTTGTTTATGCAAACAGTGTTCAGTTGTTACCAGTTTAAAATCATGGGTTATAAGATAGCATTTGCAAGCCTCATGATAACCTCAAACCAAAAAGCCTACAATGAATACACAAAAAATAAAAAGAAACTAAATTATATCAAAGTAGAACACCGCTTTCGCTAAAAAAAAAGATAGGACGAAAAGAAAGTGATGACCACAAAACAACCCAAAAACCAATTAACAAAATGGCAGGAATAGCTCTACTTATCAGTTATAACATTGATTATAAATGGATTAAACTCTCCAATCAAAATACATAGAGTGGCTGAATGGATTAAAAAAAAAAAAAAAAGAACCAATGATCTGTTGCCTACCAGAAACACGAAACACTTCGTCTATAAAGATACACATATATACTGAAAATAAAGGTATGGAAAAATGATAATCCATGCAAATTGAAACCAAAAAGGAGCAGGAATAGCTACTTTACATCATACAAAACAGATTTCAAGACAAAAACTATAAAAAGAGATAAAGCAAGTCATACTATAATGATAAAGGGGTCAATTCATCAAGAGGATGTGACAATTATAAATATATATGCACCCAACACTGGAACACCCAAATATATAAAGCAAATATTATTAGAGCTAAAGAGAGAGATAGGCCCCAAACATAGCTAGAGACCAACATCCACTTTTAGCATTGGACAGATCATCCAAACAGAAAAATCAACAAAGAAACATTGGACTTAATCTCTACTATACACCAAATGGACCTAGTAGATATTTACAGAACATTTCATCCAATGGCTGCAGAATACACATTCTTTTCCTCAGCACATGGATTGTTCTCAGGGGTAGACCATATGTTAGGTCACAAAACAAGTCTTAAAACATTCAAAAAATTGAAATAATGTCAAGCATCTTCTCTGACCACAATGGAATAAAACTAAAAATCAATAACAAGAGGAATTTTGGAAAGTACACAAATACATGAAAATTAAACAATATGCTTCAGAATAACCAGTGGGTCAATGAAAAAATTAAGAAGGAAATTGAAATTTTTCTTGAAACAAATAATAATGGAAACACAACACATCAAAACCTAGGGGATACAACAAAAGCAGTACTGAGGGAAGTTTACAGCTCTAAGTGCCTACATCAGAAAGAGAAAAAACTTCAAATAAACAACCTAACTGTGCATGCTAAAGAACTAGAAAAACTAGTGAAACAAATTCCAAATTAGAAGAAAAGAAATAATAAAGATCAGAGCAGAGATAAATAAGATTGAAGTGAAAAAAAAATTAATGAAACAAAAAGTTTTTGAAAAGTTAAACAAAATCAACAATGTTCTAGCCAGACTAAGAAAAAAGAGAGAAGACTCAAACTTAAAAATCAGACATGAAAAAGAAGACATTTTAACTGATGTTGGAGAAATTCAAATGATTAGTGGCAACTATGAGTAACTATATGCCAATAAGTTGAAAAATCTAGAAGAAATGAAGAAATTTCTAGACACATACAACCTACCACAATCAAACAAGAAAGAAATTCAAAACCTAAAGAGACAAATAACAAGTAATGAGATTGAAGCCATAATAAAAAGTCTCCCTGTAAAGAAAAGCCTGGGACTCAATGGTTTCACAGCTGAATTCTACCTAACATTTACAGAAGAACTAATAACAACTCTACTCAAATTATTTCAAAAACTAAAGGAGGAGGGAATATTTCCAAACTCATTCTATGAGGCCAGTATTAACCTCATATCAAAACCAGACAAAAACATATCGAGAGAGAGAGAGAATGAGAGAGAATATTACAGGCCAATATCCTGATTAATATTGATGCAAAAATTTTCAACAAAATATTAGCAAACCAAATTCAATAATAGATTTAAAAGATCCTTCAACATGGTCGAGTGGGATTTACCCCTGAAATGCAATGATGGTTCAACATACACAAATTAATCAATGTGATACACCATATCAATGGAATGAAAGACAAAAACCATATGATCATTTCAACTGATGCTGAAAAAGCATTTGATAAAATTCAACATTCCTTCATGTAAAAAAACAACTCAAAAAAAGGAGTAATAGAAGGAACATACCTTAACACAATATAAAGCCATATATGACAGGCGCACAGTTAGTATCACACTGAATGGGCAAAATGTGAAAGCCCTCCCTCTAAGATCTGGAACACAACAGGGATGCCCACTGTCACCACTATTATTGAACATAGTACTGGAAGTCCTAGCTAGAGCAATAAGACAAAAGAGAAATAAAGGGCATCCAAATTGGAATGGAAGAAATCACATTATCCTGGATTGCAGATTATATGATCTTATTTCTGTAGAAACTGAAAGACTCCACCAAAAAACAATTAGAACTGATAATCAAATTCAGTAAAGTTTCAGGATACCAAAGCAAAATGCAAAAATCAGCAGCATTTCTATATGCCAAGAGTGAACAATCTGAAAAGAAATCAAGAAAATAATCCTATTTACAATAACTACAAATACAATTATACAATTAAATACCTAGAAACTGAATTCACCAAAGAAGTGAAAGTTCCTTATAATGAAAACTATAAAACATTGCTGAAAGCAATTGAAGAGGACACCAAAAAATGGAAAGATAATCCATGTTCACAGATAGGAAGAATCAATATTACTAAAATGTCCATACTACTAAAAGCAATCTACTGACTCAATGCAATCTGTATTAATATACTAATTACATTCTTCACAGAAATAGAAAAAAAATCCTAAAATTTATATGGAACCAAAAAAGACCCAGATTAGCCAAAGCTATCCTAAGCAAAAACAGCAAAACTAGAGGAATCATATTGCCTGACTTCAAATTATACTACAGAGCTATAGTAAACAAAACAGCATGATACTGGCATAAAAACAGACACATAGGCCAATGGAACAGAATAGAGAACCTACCAACAAATCCACACACCCACAGTGAACTTATTTTCAGCAAGGGTGCCAAGAACATACACTGGGGAAAATACAGTCTCTTCAATAAACAGTGCTGGGAAAACTGGGAATCCATATGTAAACAAATGAAACTAGACTCTTATGTCTCACCATATACAAAAATCAAATCAAAGTGGATTAAAGACTCAACTCATTTCTCGTTTGCCCCAATAATACACTTGTCTCTAATCCTAATGTAACATCATATATATTAGGATTAGAGACAAGTTTTGTTTAGAAATAACACCAAGAACAATTTTTATATTTTATTTTCACATTAGAAAATGAAATATTTTCATATTACTTTTACATTGGAAAATTAATCAGATTTGCTTCAGCCTCAAAGAGTTTGTTTATGTAAAATTAAGTGAGTTCTGGCTGTGAGCTGCAATTTTTTTTTCTAAACAGGAAACGGGTTAAATCTAAGACCTCAAATTATGCAACTACTACAAGAAAACATTGGGATAAGTCTCCAGGACATGAGTTTGGGCAAAAATTTCTTGAGTAATACCCCACAAGCACAGGCAACCAAAGAAAAAGTGAACAAATGGGATCACATCAAGTTAAAAGCTTCTATGCAGCAAAGGCAACAATCAACAAACTAAAGAGATAATGCACAGTATGAAAGAAAACATTTGCAAACTACCCATGTGACAACGGATTAATAACCAGAATATAAAAGGAGCTTAAACAACTCTATATGAAGAAATCTAATTATTCGATTAAAAATGCACAAAATATTTAAGTAGACATTTCTCAAAATAAGACATACAAATGGCAAACAGGTACATGAAAAGGTGCTCACATGACTGATCATCAGAGAAATGCAAATTAAAACAACAATGAAATTTCATATCACCCCAGTTAAAATGAATTTTATCCAAAAGGCAGGCAATAAAAAATGCTCGGTAGGATGTGGAAAAAAGGAAACTCTCATACTGTTGGTGGGAATGTAAATTAGTACAACTACTATGGAGAACAGTTTGGAGGTTCCTCAAAAAACTAAAAATAAATATCCAGCAATCCCACTGCTGGGCATATATCCAAAAGAAAGAAATTCAGTACATTGATGAGATATCTGCATGTCTGTTGCAGCACTTTTCACAACAGCCAAGATGTGGAAGCAACCCAAGTGTCCATCAATAGATGAATAAGGAAAATGTGGTATATATACACAAGGGAGTACTATTCAGCCATAAAAAAGAATGGGATCCTGCTATTTGCAACAACATGGATGGACCTGGAGGTCATTATGTTAAGTGAAATAGGCTAGGCACAGAAAGACAAACTTCACAAGTTCTCACTTATTTGTGGGATCTAAAAATCAAAACAACTGAATTCATGGAGAGAGTAGAAGGATGGTTACCACAGGGAACCAGCTGGGATGGTTACCAGCTGGGAAGGGTAGTGGGGAGGTAGAAGGGGATGATTAATAGGTACAAAACAAATTGAATAAGATCTAGGACTTGATAGCACAACAGGATGACTATCGTTAATAATAATTCAATTGTATATTTGTTTGAAACACAAAGGATAAATGTTTGAGGGCATGGACACCCCATTTTCCATGATGGGATTATTATGCTTTGCATGCCTGTATCAAAATATCTCATGTACCCTATAAACATGTCCACCTATGTACCCACAAAAATTAAAATTTAAACAGTACATATTTACTATGCACCTGGGAAAAGAAAAAGGAAATAACATTTAGCAAATGTGTTCCATATTAAGATAAAGTCAATCGGTTGAATTTTCTTTTGTAATGCATTCCCTTAAGACATTCAAATAGATTCTATGAGGACATATTGGCTGAAGTATTTCATTGTCCCTTTCCAACTTTTGCAATTGGAAACTATTAAATGTATGTAGAAAGATACAAATGCTAATATACAGCCCTCTGATATAGTTGTGGCAACCACAAAACAATTTTTCCTGAAAATGCCTGCATAAGCGAGAATGAGTCACATCACAAGAGTGGACTTCCTGATGTGCTAGAAATACATCTCTGACAAAATTTTTAAGCTCCAGGGACTGCCAGAGAAAAATCTTTTGGGTTATTAGTTGCTCATATTTTGACAGTAAAAAATGCTCTCTTGAGACTCACGAAAGTCAATGCGATCCTGACATCACAGGGTTGAATTTTTCCCTTAACAGACCAGTCCTCTATGAGAAGTTAGTCTTTACAATTCAGGGAGGGAATCATGAAGGGTTCTAATTACATATACCACTGTATTTTATCTACAATAACACAACTGGTTTTTTAAAAATTTTTTTGGTACTTTAAAAAATTTATAAATAATCATGTAATTGTAGCTTTATGACACAGCTTTAAAAGGGTGTTGTGATTTCCAATTTTGCCCTTTTACAAGAAGTTGTTTTAATTTTTTAAATTATAATCCAATTATACAAATGTGAGATGCTATGTATGTTTAAAACAAGGACAAAAATTCACCAACCCAAAGGTAAGTGTAATACTTAATTTTAGCTGATCCACTGTGGTGTTATAAAATTAAATATTCTGTGTGTCTTACCTTAGCTCCTCACTTCCAACACCAAGTGAAACATATTCAATCTGCACATCTGAAAAATAAAAGTTTGCATTAGATAGAGTTCAGTAGGAAGGGGCACCTTGTCTTAGTTATAATGGTGAGCTGACAGGTCTTAGAGAAAGAACAGCAAATGCTTTGGAGGCCCAAGGTCCTGGCACATGTGGAGGGAGAGAGGTTCAGAATTATAGCCCCATAGAAAGGCCATAATGACTGTCTCAGCGAATGGTAACTAGCACATGAGAAACAACCTGCTTTCTAAGAGTATCATAACACATGCTCTGGGAAGCAGGGTAAGTTAACATTTATTTCTCCTGGTAAAAGAAATTTTCATCTTT
The DNA here is from genome assembly GCF_003255815.1 of Theropithecus gelada. Classification (NCBI taxonomy): domain Eukaryota; kingdom Metazoa; phylum Chordata; class Mammalia; order Primates; family Cercopithecidae; genus Theropithecus; species Theropithecus gelada. Next base: position 169,487,298 of record NC_037670.1, on the reverse strand, counting down.
TGCTTCCCAAGGTAAGTGCATGGATTTGCACCTACACAAAAGGTCCCCTTCACACCAAAAGGGGCAAGTGGTGGGGGGTTCAAGGGGCATGCATCCCTGGCTCTGCTCATGAAGCTCTGTACCCGGTACACATTTACACTGAGATACCACATGGAATGGCAGAGGCCTGTTCTGTCCTCTCCTCCTTCGGATACTTTCCCCTTTCTCTTTCTTCTGTCTTCCCTTCCTCCCCCACCCCACTGTCTCCTTCAACCCTTTTCTTCCCTCTCCTCCATCTGAATGCTAAAACAAATATTATGTGAATATTCCAAGAAGATAAATTAGACCTCATTAATAAATAAAAGCAAAAGAATAAGAAAAATTAGGCTTTTGAGGAAGGGAATAAGGAGGGAAAAGATAGTGGGGTATATTGAAATCCAGATCTGGAGATCTGGAATGGGACGGAGTATTTTGAATAAACTAACATCATGAGGGAAACAATGATGGAAAAAGACATTTTCTGGCAAATATCTAAAGCAAACCCAAGCAAGATGAGTCTAAAGAGACTCATTTTGACTTCCCATAAATAAATGAATGATAAGAAAATATTTGTGAGGGAGGAAAGAATAATCAAATACACTGGACCAAATAGTCTTGAACCAGCCAAGACTATATGGCTTCAGCCAGAGAATACTATGCTCAGCAAAATCAATTGAGGATCAATGGGATGTGCTTATAACAAAAATCTAATGAAATCAGTTTTGTAACTTTGTAAATATTCTGTTACTAAAATTTAGTTAATGTGGAACAACTCTCCACATGAACACTTTAAAATATAGGGGAAAAAAGCCCAAGGAAAGCAGAATACTGAGTAGATGTGTCTCTATATTTAGGAATAGAACATTTCTACTGAATGTAGCGTGTGTATGATCTAGAAGGAATAATTAATCTCTTTCTGATTACAAAAACCCCAAGCAACACTGACAGATTAATAAGGTAAAGAAGAAATTCAGTACAGGACTTTCAATTATGATGTCTTTCTAAAAGAACAATTCAAATTGTAGAAGTGAAGTGAAAATATCAGGACTTGTAGGTAAAGATCTATCCCTATAAAATTTACAAATTATAGAATTCTAATACTCAGTTTTGGCAGTCTATCGCTAACATTTTGTACATATTCTTTAATTTTATTCTTTTCCCTTATAATTGAGCACTCAATTAGCTGAGTATTGAACTGGAGCTAAAAATTCAACATTTTTGCATAGCCAATTATTTCAATCTTTGTTGCAATTTCTGAAGCTTATGAAACTAACACTTACTACTTTTTCTATTAATCCATCCATTTTTTTCTAAATGAATAAGGACAAATGCAGTAAAATATTCAGATAATGAAGTGCAAAACCATGAACAATGACAAACAGAACGGTTGGCTGTCAGCCAGTGCCAACATAGCTCAAAATTCTTGTTTTTCAGATAATATGTGAGGTTTAAGTATAGAGTGCCACTAGAAAGAGCTTATGGATATCAATACATAATAATGTAAAATAAGAAAATACTTTATAAAAATAAAACTGTAAAATTTAGGATCCGCCTATAATTTTTAAAACCACCCTTCCAATGAAGCATATAGTCTGTCTCCTTAAAGGTGACAAGATTAGTTCACAGAACAACCTAGAAAATAAAGAGATTAGAAACATAGTCTTCTAAATATAGAAACTGTGATTATTTTGAATTATTAATGCTAAAAATATATCCATGTATATATATGGCCTTCCTGAACTAACCGCAAAAATGGGGAAGATGCTCTGCTCATCTGGAGTTAATCTTAAACATGAAGAAATTGGTTCATGATAGGATCTTATGGAGTAGTTACTGCACCATCTTGGAGACTCTTACAGGAGATGAAAAGCACGAGTAATTTTCAGATATCTAGAATAGGCTTTAAAAATGCAAAGTTCCAATGATTCAATAAAAGACATCCAAGAATTAGGAGTTCTCAGATTTTGAGTTTTACAAAGTTGGGTCAGAGAACCATGATCCATTTTTATATGAGAACCATTTAATATAGCACAGCTACATAAACAAACTTTATTTCCCCTTCTATTTTTTGAACTGTATCTTACCTAATTACCAAGTTCTCCTGAATTTGTTGTGTGTAAAGCCTGCAGGTACATGAATTCTGTAACAAAATGCCTGGCTCCCTTCTTTTTACCTTCTCCCAGTTCTAAATTGATTAAGACCATGACATTGGCTGGAATATATAAAAATAACTTCACTTAAACTACCTAAATGTTTCTTATATTTCTGCTACCATCCCTAATATATCTGGCTTTCTTGCCAATTTATCACAGTCTGTATCAGTAATCCATGTGGCTAAAGGCAAAGTGGATGGAGAGAACCAAATTAGTACAAACATTATCTAAGATAGATAAAAGTATTAGGTGATAGACTGACTTTTGGTATGAGAGAAAGAAGAGTAGATATAAAAGAATATAAGCTAAAGTAATAGTATTGTTTAAGGGCATAATAAATACTTTTTACTCATCTACATTTGGTTATATAGAATTGGATGTCCTAACATCATATTAAGGTCAATGTACCCATATAATTACAGACTTCTCCTCTAATCATTTCACACTTGTCTTAGTTTGTTTTGTGCTACTCTAACAGACTATCTGAAACTGAATAATTTATAAGAAACAGAAATGTATTTGCTCACAGTTCTGAAGGCTGGGAAGTCCAAGAACTACAAGCTGACCTCCGGTAAGGACCTTAGTGCTGTGTCATTCCATGGTGCAAGGCAGAAGGGCAAAGAAAGGGCAAGTGAAAGCAAAAAGGGGGCTACTCTTGTCCCTTTAAAAGCAACTCGCTCCCACCATGAATCCCTGAGCAGATCAGTAATGAGCTCTGAAATTGAAGCAGTAATAAATAGCCCACCAACCAAAGAAAGCCCTAGACAAGATGGATTCACAGTTAAATTCTACCAGATGTACAAGGAAGAGCTGGTACCACTCCTACTGAAACTATTCCAAAAAAAACTGATGAGGAGGGACTCCTCCCAAACTCAATCTATGAGGCAAGCATCGTCCTGAAACCAAAACTTGGCAGAGACACAACAAATAAAGAAAACTTCAGACCGACATCCTTGATGAACATCAATGGAAAAATTCTCAACAAAATACTAGAAAACCAAATCCAGTAGCACATCAAAAAGCTAATCCACCATGATCAAGAAGACTTTATCCCTGGGATACAAGCTTGGTCCAACATATGCAAATTGATAAATGTAATTCATCACATAAACAAAACTAAAGACAAAAAACACATGATTAGCTCAATAGATGCAGAAAAGGTTTTCAATAAAATTCAACATTTCTTGGTGTTAAAAAGTCTCAACAAACTACATACTGAAAAAACATACCTCAAAATAATATGGCACTTATGACAAATCCTCAGTCAACATCATACTGAATGGGCAATAGCTGGAAGCATTCCCCTTGAAAATCAGCACAAAAGGATACCGTCTCTCACCATTCCTATTTAACATGGTATTAGAAATCCTGGCCAGAAGATAAGGCAAGAGAAATAAATAAAGGGCATCCAAATAGGAAAAGAGGAAGTCAAACTATACCTGTTGTATATGAGAGTATTCTATATCTAGAAAATTCCACAGTCTCAGCCCAAAAGCTCCTTAAGGTGATAAAAAGAAAACTTCAACAAATTTTCAGGATACAAAATTAACGTTTGAAACATACTAGCATTCCTACACACCAACAACAGTCAAGCCAAGAGCCAATTCGGGAACATAAATCCATTCATAATTGCCACAAATAAAATGCCTAGAATACACTTAACCAGGGAGGTGAAAGATCTCTACAATAAGAATTACGAAACACAAATAAATGGAAAAACATTCTGCACTCATGTACAGGAAGAATCAATATTATTAAAATCACTATACTGCTCAAATCAATTTGCAGATTTAATGCTATTCCTATTCAACTACGAATGACATTCTTCGTATGACTAGGAAAAAGGCGTTTTAAAATTTAAATCCTAAGCAAACACAACAAAGCTGGAAATATCACACTACCTGAATTCAAATTATACTACAGGGCTACAGTAACCAAAACAGCATGGTACTGGTACAAAAACAGAAACATAGACCAATGGAACAGAATAAAGAGCCCAGAAATAAGGCCACACAACTACAACCATCTGATCTTCAACAAAGCTGACAAAAAAAAGCAATGGAGAAAGGACTCTCCTACTCAAAAAATGGTGCTGGGATAACTGGCTAACCATATGCAGAACACTGAAACTGGACCCTTTCCTTATGCCAAAGACAAAAATCAACTCAAGATGGATTAAAGACCTAAATCTAAAACCCAAAACTTAAAAAGTCCTGGAAAACAACCTAGGCAATATCATACTGGACACAGGACCTGGCAAAGATTTCATGACAAAGATGCCAAAAGCAATTGCAACAAAAGCAAAAATTGACAAATTGAATCTAATTAAACTAAAGAGCTTCTGCACAGCAAAAGAAACAATCAACAGAGTAAACAGACACCCTCAGAATGGGAGAAGATATTTGCAAATTATGCTTCTGACAAAGTTCTAATATCCAGCATCTATAAGGAGCTTAAACAAATTTACAAGAAATAAATGAACAGCCCCATTAAAAAGTGGAGAAAAGACATGAACAGACACTTTTCAAAAGAAGACATACATGTGGCCAATAAGCATATGGAAAAAAGGTCAATATCACCGATCATTAGATAAATGTAAATCAAAATCACAATTTGATACCATCTCACAGTAGTCAGAAGGGCTACTATGAAAAAGTCAAAAAATAACAGATGCTGGCAAGGTTGCAGAGAAAAGGAAATGCTAATACACTGCTGGTGGAAATGCAAGTTAGTTCAACCATTGTGGAAAGCAGTGTAGTGATTCTTCAAAGAGCTAAAAACAGAACTAGCATTCAATCCAGCAATCTCCTTTCTAGTTATAATCCAAAGGAATATATATCATTCTATCATGAAGACACATTCACACATATGTTCATTGTAGCACTATTCATAATAGCAAAGACATGGATTTGACATAAATGTCCATCAATGGAAGATGGGATAAATAAAATATGGTACATATACACCATGGAATACTATGCAGCCATAAAAAAGAATGAGATCATGTCCTTTGCAGGAACATGGATGGAGCTGGAGGTCATTATCCTTAGCAAACTAACATAGGAACAGAAAACCAAATATCACATGTTCTGAATTATAAGTGGGAGCTAAATGATGACAACACATGACTACAAAAAAGCAAATGGAAACAACAGACACTGGGGTCTGCTAGAGGGAGGAGGATGGAAGAAGGCAGAAGATCAGAAAAAAATAACTACTGGGCACTCGGCTTAGTACTTGCATGACAAAATAATCTGTACATCAAACCTCCATGACACAAGTTTACCTATATAACAAACCTGCACATGCACCCTCAACTTAAAAAATGTTTAAAAATTAATTAATTCATCAATTAACTATATCTAAGGAGTTTTATACTTTCTGTACAGTTCTTCTCTTCTGGAACCTCACCCAAAATCCCATTGATGGGATTCTAGGCTTTCTTGCCCACACTTCCAAACTCTTCCAGCTTCTGCTCATTACCCAGTTCCAAAGCTGCTTCCACATTTTCAGGTATTTGTTAGTAACAACACCTCACTTTTCTTATAATCCATTTTGTGCTACTCTAACAGAACCTCCCAAGACTGGGCAATTTATAGTAAACAGAAATTTATTTTTCACAGTTCTGGAGGCTAGAAAGCCAAGGATCAGGGAGCTGGCATCTGGAGAGGGCATTCTTGCTTCTTGCTACATCATTCCATGATGGAAGGCAAAAGGGCAAAGATAGAACAAGAGAGAGAGGAAGACAAAATCTATTCTTTTATGAGGAATCCAATCCCAGTATAACAAACCCACTCCCTTGATAATGGCATTAATCTATTTATGAGGGCAGAGCCTTCATGGCCTAGTCCGTTCTCATTAGGCCCCACCCCCCAACACTGTTGTATGGCAGATCACATTTCCAACACATGCTTTTTGGGGGACATATTCACACCATAGCAATACCTTAACTAATCTATTGATGGTTCTTAAGACTCAACCAGTTTAGAAAGGACGAACTCTCTGACATTTCTTTTCCCTTTTTCCTGGATATTCATTAGTTTTTCCAGGTCATTGTGAACTTGCACTTGGATAAATAGTGTAATTTTCTAATTTGTCTTTCTGGTCCAGTTTAGCTGGAAGCAAATCTGAAAATGATATATCTCTAATAAGGACCCTCTCCCTCACATTCCTAGAGACTTTACAGATGATTTTCTTGAAGCCCAGAAAAGTTCAGTGAATTATCTAACAACATATAGCTAGTAAGTTGTAAAATGAAAATTATAACCAAGGAAATCTCTTTGACAACACATACTTTTTCTATCACACCCAACCTATATATTATTCTGCCTTTAGATTTATCTTCTTCAGATGCTAATTTCAGCTCCTCAAGCTGTCAGTGGCTCTCCTTTGTCTGAAAACACAATCCAAATTTTCTGCCACTCAAAGTTCTCAATTATCTGGCCTTGCCTTACCTACCATTATTTTCTACAATATCTCAACACAAATCTCCACACCCCTCACTCTGGTATCATTATCCCCTGCATACACCATGGTTGCTAAGGACTGTAAGCATTTGCTTATGTTGCTCACTACACTTAAATTATAGTTTCTTACCCTCACCCCTCAATCCATTCATTTCTCTAAAGCCAATTGAAGCTCATTTCATCTTCTCCAAAACAACATTCTTTTGCTTTCCCAATAGTAATTTACCTGTAATTGAATTATTGTTTATAGTCTACATTTTGACACAATAGTTTCTACCCTGCTAAATAATTATTTAGGATAAATAAATTGTCTCTTCCAAATTATTTTCAAAATACTTGAGACAGGTAGTAGCCAGATCTTGAATTTTGTTACTATTCCTTTTAGCAAACAGTGCAGTGCTAACCATATGTTAATCATTTCTCGAATACCTGTTAAATGAATGAAACTCATTTTTAGTGGTCTTACCAAAGAGAAATTCATTTTCATAGCAAACCTCGGTTTCTTGGCCTTTATTTGGGACATGAGTGCCCTCCTCTCTGCCACCATCTAAAACAGCCAATTTGCCTTTCTAAAAGAGAAAACTATTTTTTCATTTAAAAATTTTAAAGCAAATTCCTATGTCAACTAAGACTAAGTTTTTTTTTTTTCCCCAATCCAAAACAAACTAATATCTCAAACCGCCATTTAAACCCAGAAAGCTCTGAATCCTAGAATTCAGACTTGGCCCCCTCGAGAAATTGTTTGCTAACACAGAGAAACACCCTTGTAAAAAACGTTTACATAATTTAAATTAAATTTGGGGAATTGGTTACTACTTTGCCCAGTTTAATTTTAGAATTCGTAGACATTTATAATATACAGGTTCATTATTTGAGGTTACCTAAAATAACCTCAAATAACCACTAAAGTGTCTGTAGTTTTCTATCAAAATGTGAGTGTCAGGGGTTTATTTAACACCGCATCCGCCAGGCATGGTGGCTCACATGGTGGCTGTAATCCCAGCACTTTGGGAGGCCGAGGCAGGCAGATTACCTGAGCTCAGGAGTTCGAGATCAGCCTGGCCAACCTGGTGAAAAGTCGTCTCTACCAAAAATACAAAAAATTAGCTGGGCCTGGTGGCAGGCGCCTGTAATCCCAGCTACTCAGGAGGCTGAGGCAGGAGAATCGCTTGAACTCAGGAGGCGGAGGTTGCAGTGAGCCAAGATTGTGCCATTGCACTCCTGCCTGAGTGACAAGAGTGAAACTCTGTCTCAAAAAAAACAAAAACAAAAACAAAAAAAACACTGGATTATAACTTTGTTTTGATTTGAAAAGGATAATCAATTGATATGGTTTCACTTTGCTTGCTGTTTCTATACTTATAATCTACCACAATTCCATCAACAATTTTAGAGAGTATCAAAGCTCATCATGCCTAAATGGAATATAAGCGATCAAATAGTTCCAAACATGATTTTACAGAAAAGATAATACAGATAAAATGAGTCCATCTCTCTCAAAAACCTCACAATTAGAGATGAGTTATATAGGATAATGCACTCAAATATATTGCCTTAACATCATTTTTATCACTACCTTCTGAATGGTTAAATAGGACCAAGTTATTAATACATTTGTGAGATACCTTCTACCTTTTTAATCACTTCGGGACCCTGCCTCAAGGTATCCCAAAAGCTGATAGTGCCACCAGGAATTCTGAATATTATCTGAGAATGAAATATTGTTTTTAAAAAAGCCACAGAAAATGCATAAGAGCAAACAGATCAAAGGCAGAAAGTCAGTGAGCTGAAATTCCCTGGGAATTTGAATAACCCCACCCACACAATCAAAGAAATGTACATGAAAACATTCTTTTTTCCATTTTTTTTCTTTTTACATTTCTAAGATCCTCACCTTATTAGTTAGCTAGACTCATTTGCTCTTAGCCACATTTTTACCCATTACTTCGTTTCTACTACTTTAAATTGCTTTTCCCTTTTTTATCCAAAATAATTTTTTTTTTTTTTGAGATGGAGTCTCACTCTGTTGCCCAGGCTGGAGTGCCGTGACATAATCTCGGCTCACTGCAACCTCCGCCTTCCAGATTCAAGTAATTCTCCTGCCGCAGCCTCCAGAATAGCTGGGACTACAGGCGTGTGCCACTATGCCCGGCTAATTTTTTGTATTTTTAGTAGAGATGGGGTTTCACCGTGTTAGCCAGGATGGTCTCGATCTCCTGACCTCGTGATCCACCTGCCTTGGCCTCCCAAAGTGCTGGGATTACAGGCTTGAGCCACTGCGCCCGGCCCATCCAAAGTAAATTTTAAATCTACAACATATCCCCTGGTTGCTCTGAGATTTAAATGTGCTAATAACTAATAGATGAGAAATCGTTTAGGAAAGTCAAAAGCTCATTAGAACTGTAATATATTATCATTATCACTCCTCTCTCAAACAGTAATCACCTGTTGTAATTGGGGAAAAGAACTTTCTGTGTGATACAAACAAGAGATTATTCTAGGAATATAGGGAATTGTGGAAGAAAGAACTATACTAGAATATCCACTCAACTGCAGCAAAGATAGCAGGGAGATGAATTGGAAGAAACCACAGGTCAGAAAAAAATGTTGGTATTCAAGTCAGTAAGTCGGGGCGGCTCAGCAGGCTGTCTGGCTTGATGGCTACCATCCAAGGACCAGCCCTTCTTGTTTTCCTTCTTCTCAGTTCCATCTGAACTGCCCTACCTCCCCTGGCTACTCCAGAAGCATTCTCTTTCGGGCTCCAGTTTCTTCAGAACTAAAAATCTCTCTTCTCCCAGTAACCTCTTCCTTCCAACCTATATTTCTGTGTTTATCTTGGATAAACAGATGTCTCCACTCAGAGTCATTTGATCTCCCCCATGGGAAGAAGGCATCACTTGCTTACCTACTGCCTACTGCAATGAGTGAATAGCATTAAAAAAAAAAAAAAAAAAAAAAAAAAAAAAAAAAAACCTTATTGTGGTTATATAAAGACATCACTCATCAACATAGCAAAGATTCATCATCTACGTGCAAATGTATACATGTGTAAGAGTGTGTGTAAGAATATAACAAAGTACAAGTTATACAGAATAAACTAGAACAAATCATCATCTGTTTCAAAATATTTGCCAGATTAAAGTCATAGATTAATGTTTACAGGAGGAAATATAACCTGCTTAATGATTCCCACTGTCTGAAGCCAACTCTTTAGTGGGATGTGTGCCCTGGAGCAGTGTTCTCGAGAGAAGGTATTTATCCATCCTATAGGAGTCTGTGCTAAGGCTACCGCTCAGTGATGACTTCCTGTGGTTATTCTCATCCATTCTAAGAAAGAAGATGATGAAATAAGCACTTTGATGTGCAGATGTAAATATAAATTTATAGGCTTTAAAGATTTGAATTGACAAAATTGTAAGAGAGTGGATATCACAAAGCTATGAAAAAGTTCAAATTTGTTCTTATTTAGAGCTACTAGACACTGAGCAAAGAAAGAAAAATTAATACAGCATTTAGATTTTTTAAAGGCAAACATAGCCAGAAATCCCCAAAACCTTGCAACTTAAGAATTGAGCTTAATTTGGATGCAAAGATAAAAAATGAATATTAGAATCAGATATTTGTGACATCTCATTTATTTCATAATTTTAATAATTGAACATCCTGCAGTGATCCTGGAAAATTTCCCCAAATATGAATAATTTGAATATTACAGGTTCATTTTGTAAAAGAAATATAATCCACTGAAACCCAACATTTTCTTCGTATTGAACATCGAATTGCTGTATTTGTGGTTATCTCAGTTTTGAATTCTATGTCATTCACTGTGACTTTATAAATTTGTTTTAACAGATAAGGCCTAGAGATGCTGATTATTTCTTGCTAGCTCCGTGAGAGCAATTTCAACAACTATCAAGAGGTAGTAGTGACTGCTAATAACTCAGGCAATCGAATCAAGAAAAATTATCTCCACACAGAGAGAATCAAGATACCAATTATAACATATGATCCAGACAACATAACTGCCATTAAAAAAGAAAGACCATTAAAATAATGGCAACAAATTTCCCTATTCACTATATGTGCACAGCATAAATAGAAATTATATGAAATAAGATAGAAAAAATGTGCTTTCTGCCTTTTTCTTCTAACCTCAATTGTTGTCTCTGAACTGTCTAAGTTAAATTTATCCTTTTTGTCTGAAGGATAAATACTTGGCTTTGTCCCATATGCTGAGCATAAGAAACTGCTTTTATTCTGTAGCTGAAATAAATGCCATTTTGTAACTCTAATAATAATTAAAATAATTATCTGCTACTCCACAAAACCTAAAGTCCAAGTACATTCCTGTAGCTTATTTCCAAACTTCTCCATTTCAGCTGTGAAATTGAAAATTATTGCTTATCGGCATATTTTCAAGAAGATACACAAAATTATCAAAATTCTCTCACCCTCACAGACATTTTTAAAATTATGTTTTTAAACTTTAAATTCCAAGACATAAATAGAATTTTTCCCATAATTATATAATTCCTTCCTTCAACAAATTATCATGCTCAGCAATAACATTCTAGGCCACTAATTTAGAATGCAAGAACTTGAGGAAATGCAAAATCCATCTTAAAGCACGCAGGAATATTCGGATCCTAGGTGAGAAATGTTGCATTGGGATAAAGCTCTTACTTTACATGATTCCTTGAGGACAATGTGGTCACAGATATATTCACAGCAATGAATAGTGCAACTGACTTCTGTGACAGTAAGGACACAAAGTCGGTTATGGCATGATCTGACTATATCTTGATCGTAAGGATTATCAAGAACATGCTTTCAACTCTTTAAATCGTCATCTAAATACAATCACAGAATTAAATATATAGAACGAGATGCATGTAAAGAAATAGAGAACTTGAGAGTCTGAGAATGTGGGAACAGTCTATCAGGAGTCCCATGACTTCAAATTAAGAATCTTGTACCAGATTAAAACCTTTGTTTCCCTTTCGTTAACATGCAAGCTTCTACCTCACACAAAGTGCCTCTAGTTGTCATATACTGCCTGGTTTGTTCCTCCCACCTCCTGCTCTGTCTCCAGTCTAGGAATGAATTTTTAAGCAACTGATTAAATATTGAATATTTGTTATACCCTCCACGTCTTTACTTAATTTTTTGAATGTATGAAATCATTTATAACAATAGTTTTAATTCTAACACTTGTGTCAGTTTCAATTTATTTTTCTGTTTATGATAGATCATGTTTTCTTGCCTCTTACATGACTGGTAATCTTTGATTGGATGCCACATATTGTGACTATTTCGTTGTTGGGCGCTGGGTATTTTTGTATTTCCATAAATATTCCTGAGCTTCATCTGGGACACAGTTACATTACTCGGAAACAGTTTGATCTTTTCAGATCTTGGTTTTAAGATTTGTTAGGTAGTGGGAGGCAGAGGTTGCAGTGAGCCAAGATTATGCCACTGCACTCCAGCCTGGGAGACAGAGCGAGACTCTGTCTGAAAAAAAAAAAAAAGATTTGTTAGGTAAGACAAGAGCAGTGTCTAGTCAAGGGACAAAATACCCAATTACTGAGGTACTTTTGAGTACTCAGAGTACACTTTTGAGTACTCTGTTCGGCACCGTGTGAATCACAAGGTTTTCTATGTTGACTAGTTGGAAAGGGACTACAATCCGCTTCTCTCTGGGGGTATGGCACTGCCTTTAATCCTTTTAAGGGATCTGTTTGGTTTTGTTTTTTCCTGACCTTGGGTGTCATTTATATGCACTGATCAGCACTCAGCTAGAATATGCAAGGGAGACCCTCTTTAAATCTGAGGCTCTCTGTCTCTCTGTCTGATCTATCTCTTCAACTCAGAGACCCCACCAGGCTCTGCCTGGGTTTCTTTTTTTTTTTTTTTTTTTGAAATGTAGAATAACATTCTCTTTATTGATAGTTTTTTTCTTTTTTGTGTGTGTTTTTTTATTATGTTCTAGGGTACATATGCACAACATGCAGGTTTGTTACATATGTATACATGTGCCATGTTGGTGTGCTGCAAATGTCCATCAATGACAGACTGGATTAAGAAAATATGGCGGCTGGGCGCGGTGGCTCAAGCCTGTAATCCCAGCACTTTGGGAGGCCGAGGCGGGTGGATCACGAGGTCAGGATATCGAGACCATCCTGGCTAACCTGGTGAAACCCCGTCTCTACTAAAAATACAAAAATTAGCCGGGCGTGGTGGCGGCCGCCTGTAGTCCCAGCTACTCGGGAGGCTGAGGCAGGAGAATGGCGGGAACCCGGGAGGTGGAGCTTGCAGTGAGCTGAGATCGCGCCACTGCACTCCAGCCTGGGCAACAGAGCGAGACTATGTCTCAAAAAAAAAAAAAAGAAAAGAAAAGAAAAGAAAATATGGCACATATATACCATGGAATACTACACAGCCATAAAAAAGGATGAGTTCATGTCCTTTGTAGGCACATGGGTGCAGCTGGAAACCAGCATTCTCTGCCTGGGTTTCTTTCTTAGCATTGGGACCTGGAAATTCCCTCAAACAGAAAGCTGGGATCATCACAGGGCTCATCTCATTTGTTTCCCATCTCTGAGGGATCACTGTTCTTCACTGCTGATGTGCCTTGTCTTACAAACCACGGTTTTGTGTACTGTATATAATATTCTTAATTGTTTCAGAAGGGAGGGTAAATCTAGCCCCTGTCATTACATCTTGGCTGAAAGTGAAAGTCTTCTATCTAAACATTGAATTGAATTGCACTGAAATGAATTAAAGACTAAAAAAGATAGATAACACAAATAAAATTCTAAATAAATAGTATTCACACAGTGAATCAGCTAGAGCACAGGCTAGGATGCTATAACAAAAGAGTAGAAAAAGTAAAGTGTTCCAAGAGGTCATTTGGGGAATATTCAGGGATCTGTTTCCTTCTATCCTGTGGCTGCCATCTGCTTAGCCGTTATCTTTAGGCAGTCAGACACATTTCCAGCTAAAACTTGGAGTTTCTATTATTTTGTTGTTGTTGTTGTTGCTGCTGTTGTTGTTGTTGCTTTGAGATAGAGTCTCACTGTGTCACCCAGGCTGGAGTGCAATGGCGCAATCTCTGCTCACTGCAACCTCCACCTCCTGGCTTCAAGCAATTCTCATGCCTCAGCCTCACAAGTAGTTGGGACTACAGGCATGAGCCACTGCACCCAGCCTACGGTTTCTATTATTAAAACAAATATAGGAAAATTTGATACTGTGTACAATAAAGAATTTGAGGCCAGGAGCAGTGGCTCATGACTATAATCCCAGCACTTCAGGAGGCCAAGGCATGCAGACCACTTGAGGTCAGGAGTTCGAGAGCAGCCTGGCCAACAAGGCGAAACCCTGTCTCTTCTAAAAACACAAAAATTAGCCAGGTGTGGTGGCGGACACCGGTAATCCCAGCTGCTGAGGAGGCTGAGGCAGGAGAATCGCTTAAACCCGATTCAAGGTTACAGTGAGCTAGGATCAGGCCACTACACTCCAGCCTGGGCGACAGACAAAGCAAGACTTCATCTCAAAAAAAAAAAAAAAAGGAGATTTTGGGCCTCAAACACTAAGAAAGTGAATTCAAATGTCTTATATTATCTACATACTTCATCTTTTCCAAAAAATAGCTGAATTTGAGCTGAGGAGTAATTTAAAAAATCGCTCAGGAATATGATAAATGCATACAGTACTCAGATTTTTCTGCTAATCTGTATGTATTTCTCACCTCAGTCTAACAGTAAGCTACTTGGTGATTCACCTAAAATTCTGTAAACAGTCATTTTGAAATTGAAAGCCAATGCTTTAGGATAAATTTTCTATCTCTTAATCTGTTGTGATGAAAAGTGAATGCTTAGGGATTTGCAAGCTTCTGTTATCTTTCTATGCACTACTGTACATTATCCATTTGCTGAATTTTGTAGGCTTGGGAACCTAGCAATTAGCTTCACCCAGTTTTACCAGGTCCTAGGCAAAATGAATCGGATGACAAAACTTATGCAAGGCTGATCTGGGGCCCAGGTGCTCCCAATCAATTTGATGAATTATATAAATATTTCCAATGCTAGGAAGACTTATGTATGTAAGATCGTCAGTCTACATAAGAAAATAATTTAAAAGATACCCCATGAGGATGTGGAAAGGGGAGTACTATGGACAGTGCCTAAGTCAGACAGAATTTGTATTGTGGGCTTCCCATTACACACTGGGGCAGAGCTCCCTTTGCAATATCGCTGAAAATAGAAGATTTGGCATCTGTCTTTCTCTGCCAAATATACCTTTCCAGTACCCAAGGAGCCTCTTGGTTCCATCACACCATAGATTCAAGAAATAGTTGGTCCTTCTTATTTCATAGAAAGCCTCCAGAGGCTTGGAACCTCTTTTTAATATCTTGGGAGGATTGGTTAATTCATAGCAACATATTGGCATATTTTAGTCTTCTAATAACAAAAGAAACCAGGGAAGCAGTTCTTTCATAAGCTTAGAACAAAAAGATACATTTATATTTTTTATTCTCCCTCAAATGTATGTAGTCAGAATATAACCATGGCAAGATGCCTAATATACCCCCTTTAAGAAACTCACATTGATTCTGAATGTTAAATGGGGATGCATGTTTTAAAAGTTTTCAGGTCCAGGATCAATCTGAATCTAAGTCAAAAGCACACAACTATTAGATATTTTTCCCAGAGTGTTTTTGTGTTTCATAAAACAAGGAGAAGGCACAAGACTTGAAAGGGAGTGACGGTCTCTCTGGAGTGCAGAATGGATAAGTAGACAGAGGATGTTAACTCTGGGGCTATTAGGAATTTGAATTCTCGCACGGAAGAGTGCTAAGAAAACGAAAGGTGAATACAAAACCAGCGACCTCAATCACTGGAATAACATTTTATACTTAGTTTGATACCCTTCAGGTCTGGCGGGTGGGGAACAGTGGAGGATTTTGAAAATTTTGGCTGAGAAAATACTTTTGTTTTGCAGATAGTTTTAAGCTTTTCAGAGCTGAGATCTAGAATGATTAATAAAGCCACCACATTGATTTAGAGAACTTTAGCAACAGCAAGGACAGATTCCCTTGACACAGGCTGAATAAATCCATTTCTTACTGAATTCAGGCCATTATTATTAGCTAAATACTGTCAAGATATGATGCCTTATGTCCTGTGAGAATGAACTTAAACCACTGCATGAGAGAAAACTGTGTGTTTGCAATCAACTTTTGGAGTCTCTGTATTGCAAACCACTAAGAGCCTCCACTCCCCGATTTTACATGCTTTTTACATAGAACCAGAATTACGTTTACCTATTAGCGCAGGAAGGCAAAAGGGCATAATGATCTAAACCTGGGTTTTCAAGTTAGTTATCCTGGCTTCAGCATTTACAAATCATATGCCTCTGTCACCTCTCAGATCCTCCATCTCCACATCTATAAAGCAGAGGTGATGGTGGTCATTCTATAAGTAAATACATATTAATTGAGCACCGGTCTGTGTCAGACCCTAGAGATATGACAGGCCACAAAACAGATACACCTCCTACTGTTAGAACATTGTAATTTAGCCAGTTATACTCATCAAATTGTATTTCTCCAAGAGTTTTCTCAAATGACACAATTGGCTGAAACTTCTTAACAGAGTGCCTGGCACATAATAATTGCTAAAAAGCACGCTACTTTAATGCTGTGTCTTACTGTTTGATTTTTGTTTGCTGTTGATGTGAACGTTGTCATTATCAGTTTCTTCCTGTTGCTAAAAAATGTTAGCTACATATACAGTGTGGTTTCAGAAGTCTCAGGAAGGCCCAGATACAAATAAAATATTCACTCCCACCTAATTAATGATATAAAATCTTAACCAAGTGCCCAGATCCAAGATTACCTGTGAGTTTGGACAATAGCTTGTCCTGGTAAATAAGTGAGCTACATACATGACAGAAGGTACATTGAACATAGAGTTTGGAGGAACCTGAAATTAATACAAAAGTCAAATGCTATTGGAGCTAGGAAATGTGTGTTAAGACATGAATAAAGTTTCATGTTATGATTTGAATTTGAAACTGCCAAAATTATTTCAAGCTTATTCTCAACAGCTATGACTAGGAGATAGGATACAAGGTTGCTTCCAAATATGGGAAATCTTACTGATGTTTTTATAAGTATTCAAAATAAAGACCTTGGCTTTGGGATGGGGTAAAGATTAAAAGACACTAAGTTCACTTAAGTTGATTCTGTCTGTGTTTTTTAACCGTAAGTGAAAATAATTATAAACCATCCCTATTTCCTGCCGTGGTCATATTCTAAGACTTGCCTCAGTTCTCCAAAATGGAATTTATAAACTTGCAACATAAACACCAAGTTTTATATTTAAGAGGTTACATTTCTGGTGAGTAAAATGACAATAGGTGTGTCCCTGTTTTAACAATAAAGTGGGTTTACATTGCTTATTCTCTTACTTGCAACCCACTCTTTTTAAAATTTATTTTTATTATTTTTATTTTTTTATTAACAAATTGTATTTTTAGAGACAAGGTCTCAATCTGTCATCCAAGCAGGAGTGCAGTGGCACAATCCTAGCTTACTACATCTTTGAACTCCTGGGTTCAAGCCAGCCTCCTGCCTCAGCCTCCCAAGAAGCTGGGGCTACAGGCATGCGTCACCACGACCAGCTAACTTTTTAATTGTTTGTAGATACAGAATCTTGTTATGTTGTAATTGTTGTAGATACAGAATCTTGTTATGTTACCCAGGCTGGTCTCGAACTCCTGGGCTCAAGCAATCCTCCTGCCTCAACTTCCCAAAGTTCTGGGATCACAGGCGTGAGCCACCACAGCTGGCTAGGTGTATACTTTTCTCTTCACACTGACTGGCAGGAAAACACCACAGAAAAATCATCACCATCCTCAGAGTTAAGTAGAAGCTTTTATTTGAGAAACTGATTTCAAATATGATTAGTTAGCCAACCAAAGCTTTCGTGTTCAGTTTACTACATCAAGGTTCCAGCTTCCCTGTAAACACACAGAAGGGATTTCTAAGAGAGAAATTGAACACAGAAGTATTTTCCCCCAGGGAATTGCTGTGCCTCCCTTTAATTGAAGCCGATTCTTTTTTACAGGAAGAATCATACTTCTGATTTTGCATTTTTCTGCATCAAAGAAGGGACTTAAAATATTTGGATTCCTCAGAGGAAGCAGAACAGAGAAGTAAACACAGGGGAAGTTTTACACCTCAGCCCCTGGGAGGAATTTAGTAATGGCTGTGAATGAGTAGATTTCAAGACTGAAACTGCCCAGGAATTATATTACTTGTAAGCAAGCCAACTGGCTAATGTTTGAGAAAGGTACCATTTGTGATTATCTGTTGATGTATCTTAATGCAACTGAATTAAGACTTGTCCAGTATTCAGACATTTCAAAGAACAAAATATTTTAACAGATTTTTACAAAAATTATTTAGCTCTAACCTACCCAAAGGAAGTACATTCGTGCAGAACAGTGACTAACCGTATGTGGATTCTCCATGGTGGGATTCCTGCCTTCCAGGGAGAACTGCCTCTGAAATTTAGGAGAGAGGAGATGAAGATAGAGCTTTGAAATGCACTTCAAAACCTTAGAGATTACTGAAATGGGAGGAATACGCCACACTCTCAATATTCCCATGAAATCAGCCCGGAGACTTCCACTCTATGAGCAATACAGTATAATGAACTATTAATCACCATACTCTGCGTTAGGTCTCCAGAACTGATTCATCTGATAACTGTGGGATATTGTCCTTTGACCAACGTATGGTTTCGTATGGTAAGAAATGTGGCATATGATCCAGCAATCCTACTTCAGGGTATGTATCCAAAGGAAATAAAATCAATATCTCAAAGAGATAAGTATACCTCCAGGTTCCTTACAGCATTATTCACACTAGCCAAGATATTGGCTATTCCCTATTGGTTCCTAGGTTGGAAACAACCTAAGAACCTAAGTCAGTTGACAGATGAATGGATAAAGAAAATGGGTGTCTGTGTGTATAAATTGTGTGTGTGTGTGTCTAAATACATGCATTGGAATATCATTCAGCCTTAAAAAGGTCAGAGATCTTTGCCATTTGCAACATGGATGAACCTGGAAGACACTCTACTAAGTGAAACAAGACAAATACTGCCTGATCTCTCTTACATGTAGGATCTTTTAGAAGACGTCAAACTCGTAGGAACGGAGAGTAGAATAGTGGTACCAGCGGCTGGGGGATAGGGAGAAAAGGGAGATGTTGGTCAAAGGACAACATCCTGCAGTTATAAGATGAATCAGTTCTGGAGTACAGTATGGTGATTAATAGTTCATTATACTGTATTGCTAGTAGAGTAGATCTCAAGTGTTCTCAACACACACACACACACAGAGTAACTATGTGAGGTAATGGATATGTTAATTAGACTGTAGTAATCATTTCACAATATACACGTATATCAAAACATCACATTGTATACCCTGAATATATACAATTTTTACTTGTCAAGCATACCTACATAAAGCTAGAAAAAGATTACTAATACTGTCCAAGAATTGAGGTACAGATTCCCTGAGAGAAATGTGTCAATTCTTAGTCTTTAACACTGAGATACGAAACTATTATATTATATAATTCTCCATAAGCACATTATGATAAGGAGGAGTGCAAAAAACCATGAGGACCTTAGGTACCCACCCATGTCCAGAGTCCTAGAAAAAGGCTGGATGGAGGAACATATGCCTGCTTCCAAACAGGGCTGGTCTAGCACAGTGGGATCAAGAGAGAAACTTCCACTACGGTGATGGAAGGCTTGGGTTCCGGGGTTAGACCCACAATATCCTCTACTGACTCCTCTCATGACTGTTGATAACCTGCCTAATCCCTGTAAACCTCAATTTCCTTGTCTCTACAATGTACACGTTAAACCTACTTCACAGAGCCTGATCGAAAGAAATGACCTCTCCTAAAGCAGGGAGCACGTAGGTAGACACATTATAAGCTGTTAATTCAAGTTAATTATGACCGTTTTTGTTATTGTTATTTTTAGGGATGAAAAAGAAGCACTCACCAGCCATGTCTTGCCTAGCTCTAGCAAAAAGGGATGCTCCTTTTCAATATCTCTGAAGCCCCTCCCGTCTTCTCTCCCAGGTCATCAGAAGACTCACCTTCAATAAGGCAATGCCTGTGCTCCAGGCTCAGGGCAACAAGCATGACTGAGCAGGCTCTTAAATTCTCTGGTCCTGTTTGCCCTTATGAGAAGCCCATCCAAGTCTATCATCTAGAAAAGAAATCTATTAGATATCACACAAGCAAAGTTTTGAACTCTTTTTTTTCAATTTACAAAATGTGTTTAGCGCTTATTTAATGGCATAGCTGAACGACACTTCAAATTGGCCCAGTAATTGAGAACTATGAATGTACCATGTAATTTTCTTACAGATTTAAATGTTTCTTTTCTCTGCTCCTACTTGAAAAGAAAATGAGAGCAAAAAAAATTACTGAAATGGGCAAAATTTAAGCATCCAACATTCAAAAATTTATAGTAGTGCAGCAGTAATCTTGCAATATATACTCTAGTCATATTAAATATAATTTCCAAAATAAAGATAATTTTGTATCAATATAGACAGTGAGAATTTTACATTTTCTACATATGGTATATTAAAAATGTTAGCTGTGAAGGTAAATTTAAAACTACAGATTTTCATGCTGTTTGACCTCATGTATCCAAAATGAAAAACCAAAACAATTGACTGTAAAGCATTCCTTTGTTCTAACATTTGTTTTTCACATTTTCCCTATCTATGCATTTAACAGTATTTTTTCTCCTAAATAATGTCATTAACTTGCAAAAACAGTATCAAAAAAATGATTGAAAGTTCTCTCCCAAATACTGTGTTATAAGGATCCCAGAACCTTCGTCCAACTTTTGAGGCTATAAAGTAGTTAAGAAAATGGTATGTGGAAAAGAAATGCAAAGTGACCAGAACAGAATTTAAGATTTTGAAAGAACTTCAGCTTATTTAAGTATAAAATGTAAACCAAGTCTGTGTATAAGAAAATGGCAGAAACAAAAAGGCTTTTCTCCCTGAAATTGCAGAACTGTTTATTGCTGTTAAAATCAAACTTTTTTTATTGTACTAATGGAACTAGTATCAAGTGTGCAGTGATATGGTATACATAACAAAATATGATCAGATTTTAAGTGATTGATTTATAAAGCTAAAGAGAACTATTTTTAATTAAAATAGAGATTTGACAAAGATTTATGAGACTAAAATAATATCAAATCTTTTGAGTGGTTAGAAAATTGATACAAGTGGCCGGGCACAGTGGCTCACACCTGTAATCCCAACACTCTGGGAGGCTGAGGTAGGTGGATTACCTGAGCTCAAGAGTTCAACACCAGCCTGGGCCACATGGTGAAACCCTATCTCTAATTTTAAAAAATAAAATAAAATTGATACAATAAAATATTGAATAAAGGTGATAATTCCTGACCTACCCTGATGCAATGAAGATTCAACTATATAAAGTAAGATACAAGATATTTTAAAAACTGTTTATAAAAGAGAGGTGAGATTCTGAACTGCTTAATGATAAAGTTCCAGATCTGTTGTCTTTATGTCACCTAACATCTAAGACACTAACATATGCACGGGATCTCAATATATTTTTGTTGTAACAAACCAAATTTCTGATTGATAAAAACCATTAATTGAGTTATTTGAGAGTTTGTTCCAGCATAGTCCTAATGAGGCATGGGATAAACTAAATATTGTAAGTTGAGGTCAGGCAATATCAGAACTTCTATATTATGTCTGGAGGAGAGAGTTGATTAGATGCTCACAGACTTTTTTTATTAACTTTTTTTTTTGAGATGGGGTCTCGCTCTATTGCCCAGGTTGGAGTGCAGTGGTGCATTCTCAGCACACTGCAACCTTCACCTCCCAGGTTCAAATAACTGTCCTGCCTCAGTCTCCCAAACAGCTGGGACCACAGACATCCACCACCATGCCCGGCTAATTTTTTGTATTTTTAGTAGAGATGGGTTTTCACCATGTTGGCCAGGCTGGTCTCAAACTCCTGGCCTCAGGTGATTCACCTGTCTCTGCCTCCCAAATTTTTGGGATTACAGGCGTGAGTCACTGCACCCAGCCTCTTCATTTATCTATTCACCTTCTTTAAAAAATTACCTAGTTTACCCATTGTTCCAGAAAATATCCTCAGTTCTGGATATTTAACAGTGTGTAACATGTTAGTTGTTGCCCTGAAGGGTCTTTTAAGGTCAAAATGTCACCCAGGCTCTAACCACCTAGGCAGACGGATGTGCTAAGAGAGTAGAGGTGTTAATATTTCTAACATCTTAACTGTCGTATCATTTGTTTACTTAAAATCCTTCAAGATTTTCCCCTTGCTTTTAGGATAAAGTTCAAACTTCTTACCATTGTTCACAAAGTCTTCCTTGACTAGCCTGCCACATGCATCTCTGACCTCAGCTACACGTCAGTCCTCTGACACTTTGAAAAAGCTTGACCCTTGGTTGCTCTTCTTCAGAAGCTTCTGTCCATGCTGATCCCATTGTCTAGAATGCCTTTCCTTTCCCTGTATTGCCTACGGGATTAAACTGAGTTGAATCAATATTTCAATTCTTGTTTACAGCATCTCTTCCCTCTGCAAGAATGCCTGTGTGCACACATACACAGACACACACACACACAGACACACATACAAACCACACCCAAGGCTAACTCAATTGCCTCTTTTTAGTGCTGAATCTTTGTACTCCTATAATCTTTGGAATATCTCCATAGTACTTATCACTTAGGTTTGTCAACACCTGATTGTTTCACCTTCACTGACCTGCAAGAGAAAATCTGTCTTATTGAATATTGTATAGAAAGTGCTTGCCATGTCATTTGACCATTAATAGATTCTCAGCAAAACATCATTTTACTATAAAAGATGACAAAAAACACCAAAGAAATCACTGTGAAGATAAAGAAGTCCCAGAGCTTCAAATAAGACCTTTATGTTTCAGACTATATATATTCCAGTTAGACTTTTTACTATCTTTGTGCCTTTTTCATTTTTGAGTTAAGCCATATTTTTATTTTTCCACATAATTTGACTCAAATTTAGGAGGATGCAAGATATGTACCCAAAAATATAGATTAAGAAAAGTAGAGAGATTTGATGCTCAGTTAATCCTAAATGCAGTTCTCTTCTCTCCTTGATGATCAGGGAGGGCTCTAAGTGAACTGTACAATCTGTTAGTCACTCTGAAAACACAAACAGTTTCTAGTAACATGATTAAGTTGCTTCCTTGCATAGGCCTGAATAAAAAATGACAAGTCGGAAAGCCTACAGATACGGCATGCTAAAAAAAATAATAAAAAAATTACAAAGGCATTGTTAAGTCATAGAGATTGATTTACTTTAGATGAACCATTCTTAATATTTCCTTTGTGTTACATAAATTCACAAGAATGCTATTAATTGAAAGGAGTTGATAGTTTCTAGAAAATTTTTCAGCAGTAATAAATGCAGCCCAGAGCTATATTAAGACATCCTTTCACCACTTTGAGCATCGCATTTTTTTCCGAACAGCTGGTTTCTGTTAATAGGCATATCCTTCTTGCCAGAGCAAGCAAATTTGCAATCCCCATCATGCTCGCTGTGTAACTGCCCCAGAGCACGTAATCACAGAGTACGCTCCTGTTGCTTTACAAGAAATTTTTTTTCTTTCAAAGTTGTACTTTTGGGAGACACACCATCTATTTTGTACTCCAGTTTCACGTCTTTCTTTAATTAGAGCATCTGATATTTACAGTGAGGGGAAGAAGGTAAAGTGAAAGGTGTACAACTGCCTATTTAAAATATGTGAACTTGGCCGGGCGCGGTGGCTCAAGCCTGTAATCCCAGCACTTTGGGAGGCCGAGACGGGCGGATCACGAGGTCAGGAGATCGAGACCATCCTGGCTAACACGGTGAAACCCCGTCTCTATTAAGAAATACAAAAAAAACTAGCCGGGCGAGGTGGCGGGCGCCTGTAGTCCCAGCTACTCGGGAGGCTGAGGCAGGAGAATGGCGGGAACCCGGGGGGCGGAGCTTGCAGTGAGCTGAGATCCGGCCACTGCAGTCCAGCCTGGGTGACAGAGCGAGACTCCGTCTCAAAAAAAAATAAAAATAAAAATAAAAAAAAATAAAATATGTGAACTCACAATGCCTCAGAATATAAAAAGTTTTCTGAGATGCCAAAAAAAATTATTTCA
Organism: Theropithecus gelada; assembly: GCF_003255815.1. Lineage (NCBI taxonomy): Eukaryota > Metazoa > Chordata > Mammalia > Primates > Cercopithecidae > Theropithecus > Theropithecus gelada. Next base: position 169,463,363 of record NC_037670.1, on the reverse strand, counting down.
AATTACAGAAGCATCTCCTACTGTAAAACATTTTTTAAAATGGATGATGGCCATAATATATTCAGGATCTGATAAATTCTGAAATGCATTGAGTGGGAGGGAAATGACTGCCTATTGCCACTTTACGATTTCACTGGATGTTCACCAAAAGTCTTCAGTAATTCATTAGAATTTGGTTTGTTGAGTTTTAGCTGGTTTTGTTTTCCATATTAGATAATAATTCTATTCACAATTTGGTTGTAGAAAAGCAATCACTGAGCTCCATACTTAATTCTCCTAGTAGATGTGGTTCCTTTTAATTTCAGATTGCAGGTTCGTCCACAGTTTTGGTCTGAGTTAATTCCTCTGGGATAGAGGAAGTTCATATTGAAATACATGAATTAAAAATGTGTGATTATTTGGAAAGAGGATGGGTAGAAGTTTGCCTCTTCCATACATGAAGGGAAAACTCATTTAAACAAAAGTTGAAGGTGAATATTTAATCAAAAGGCAAGAAAAATGTTTTAAATCACATAGAAAAATAATACATGGTATGGTTTTTTTAAGAATACAGGAAATGTTTCTTTTCAAAATACCTTCAAAAGTCAGAAAGAGAACCAATAACAGTTTGATCAACAAGTGTTGGTAATATCAGGGAAGAATAAACAGAGGAAAGAATAAACAGAGGAAAACATGCACAATGGTAGGATTGAGCAGATGATCTGATCGGAAGATTGGTTTACTCCCTGCCTATCCCTGGGTAAACTAATCCCGGAGTGAAGGCATCCTGGAGGTAAGGAAGAGAAGAGAACTGGAAAGAGTAAGATTTGAGCGAATAGATATAGGAATAGTGTAGAAGCCAACTCAGAACCTTCACAAAGGAGTGAGTATCTCTAAAACTTACCTTCTTATCTCCTTTCTAAACTATTCCTAGAAGGTAATTTGTCTGTTTGTGCACATATTTATTTTAGAAGGAAATCAAAGTGTGTTCTTGACCATACTAGTCCTATGGGATCTGCCTGCCTTCTACCCTGGTACCCCAGACAAAATCTTATTAAGGAGCTCAGATTATATTATTTCCTTTTAAATTTTAACTTTCATGTTAGATACAGGGGGTATTTATACAGGTTTGTTGCCTGGGTGTATTGCATCCAGGTAGTAAGCATAATACGCAGTAGGTACTCTTTCAACCCACATTCCCCTCCTTACCTACTGCATCTAATGGTCCACAGTATCTTTTTTCCCCATGTTTCTGTCCATGTGTGCTTAATATTTAGCTCCCACTTATAAGTGAGAACACGTGGTACTTTGTTTTCTTTCCCTGTGTTATTCACTTAGGATTACAGCCTCCAGCTCCACCCATGTTGCTGCAAAGAACATAATTTCATTATTTTTTATGCTGTGTAGTGTTCCATGGTGTATATGTGCCACATGTAATCACAATAAAGCCACACACCTACAGTCATCTGATCTTTGACAAGGCCAACAAAAACAAGCAATGAGGAAAGGACTCACTATTCAACAAATGGTGGTGGGATAAGTGACTAGCCATATGCAGAAGAATGAAACTACCCCCTTGCCTTTTACCATATACAAAAATTAACAAGACAGATTAAAGATTGGAATGTAAAACCTCAAACTATAAAAATCTTAGAAGAAAACCTAGGAAATACCCTTCTCGACACTGGCTTTGGCAAAGCATTTTTGGCTAAGTCCCCAAAAGCAATTGCAACAGAAATAAAAATGTACAACAGAACCTAATTAAACGAAAGTGTTTCTGTACAGTATAATACACTATCAAAATAGTAAACAGACAACCTACAGAATGAGAGAAAATCATAAACTATGCATCCAACCAAAGTCTAATATCAAATTATTTTATGTTAAAACAAATTAAGCCTATTAAAGCATTGGTACATTCACTATATTATTTTCTACCAAATAATCATTCAACTTATAAATATGACTATTATATTTAAGATAACCTAAATTTCCTCACAAAAAGATTTTTAAGATTTTGGAGCATTTTATTCTGTACTTAAAAAACTTAGCCTCATAACTTATCTCCATGGAATCTCTTTTATATCAATGAGTTGGGAAATAGAATAACAGAAGCACTCATTCAATGAAGACTTTATGATACTTAGATACCAGAACTGCATAGTAATAAAAAAGATAACAGTACATTTCCAAGATAAAAATGGCTTGGCAACATGACAACATGAATGATGTTTTCTCTATTATAAATTTTGGCATCAGGTTAAATACCTTCTCTTTAGCATCACTGAATAAAATGAAGTTCAATCATGGTATTGTACATTTAGCTCGGTCATTTTGGAAAATATTTGTTCTATCTATAACCAAAGCAGTGTTTCATAGTAAAACTGCTTTTATCCAGGATACAGAATTCAAAACAAACATCACAGGAAAAGTTTTTTAAAAATAATGAAAAAAATCTCCAATTCATTGCATTGTAATTTAAAGAAAACATCTTTGCCATACATAAAGCAAAAAAATGCAAGACAGGAGAGTACTAATATTTCAGAGAAACGTGATAATGAGCTAACAAATATTCAACATTTCAATTTAAATGTTAAAGATATTTGTAATATAGCTAGAAATGTTTTTGAATCAGAGATAAATAAAATCTATGCTTGCTGAGACACCAGTAAACTAATAGCTCCAGCATGTATAGAGTATATAAATTCTCCTGCAGGTTCACTGAGAGAAAAAATTTAGTGTTGAGAATATTCAACAAAATAAGGCTCCAATAGAAGCATACACATCTTTGATTATTTTCCTCTTTAGTTTAGAGAGTTGCTTCTTAAATAAAACTCCAGGCCTGAATGGCTTTGCTGGAGAATTCTCCCAAGCATTTCAAGAAGAAATAATTCCAATTCTATATAAAACTTTTCCCAGAAAAATTGAAGTGGAACTTTTCCTTTGAGGCCAGCATTGTTCTGACACTAAATCAAAGACACTATAAGAAAGCTACATACTCATGTCCCTCATGAATATAGATGCATCAGTTCTCAAAATATTGGTAAGATATGGGCAAATTAAATTCAACAACATATCAAAATATAATACACCCTGACCAAGTGGCATTTACTTCAGGAATGCAAAGATTGTCTAACAGTTGAAAATCAATGTAGTTCATATTAAAAGATTAAAAAAGAAAATTATATAATCATCTCAATAGATGTAGAAAATTCATTTGACAAAAAAGTCCAACATCTATTACTGATAAAAACTTAGCCAACTAATAATGGGCAGGAATTTCCTTAATCTGATAAAGGGCATCTATTATCTAAAAAATCAGCCAACAGCATATTAAATGATAAAAGACTAGATGCTTTCCCCCTAAGATGAAGAACCAGACAAGAATGTTACTCCTTAGCTCATCTATTCAACATTAAAATGGAAGATCTCAACAGCGCATTAAGGCAAGTAAAAGAAATCAAAGTTATCCAGATTGGAAAGAAAGGAGTAAAACTGTCTTTATTCACATGATTCTTAAAATATAAACAATAAGTTAACAGAATTAAAGTTATTAAGTAATCATTGGGAAACTTTTAGTGAAACCAAATTTCAATAAGAATATAAAAGATTTGAATAATGTTATTTTAGAAATTTAAATCATATATAGTAATCTGTCTGTGAGAGTTGCCAAAAACACATTCTTTTCAAATATTCATGGAATATTTAGCATAATTAAGAAACACTAAGATATTAACAAAGGATTTAAAGCAACTATATTTTCTGATTGTAGGAAATATGATAGAAATAAAAAAATAAAAAGATATCTGGAATCTATATATATTTAGAAAGAAGTATATTTCTAAATAACCAATGAGTGATAAAAAATAGCAATAGAACTTAGAAAGTATTTTTATTGAATGCTTATAAAATACAGCATATTAAACCTAGATAATGCAGAAAAAGCTGTGCTTATAAGGAAATGTATACCTTTATTTAAATAGTTAGAAAATTTAATAAACATTGTTTGGTAGCTAGGCTCCAGAGGTGACCTCAGAATGAAACAGCCTCTTGTTATTCACATTCTTGTGTGGTCTCCTTTCTTGAATTTGGGCTGGCCTTCTCACTCACTTTTTACCAGCATAATGCAGCAGACATGAATTCCCATAATTTCTGAGCCAGGTTATAGAAAGTCTTATAGCTTCCACTTTGCTGTCAATCATACCTAACTAAAGTGATTTTTTAAAAAAAGAATGCTCCTCCATGCTCTCTTAGAACAACACTTCCATCTAACTCTCTCAGAGTGCTCATTCTGGCACAAGCCAACCAGATGTAAAAAATTCAACTGTCTTGAGATCACCATGCTGTGAGTAAGCCATCCACAGTGAAGAAATAGTGTGGAGATAAGATAAAGCTCAGTCAGCCCCCAACTATTCCAGCCATCCCACTATGAGGTATCAGACATGTGAGTAAAGAAGCTACGTTAGGTGGCCTTCCCCTCAAGGCTTCAGATGACTCCAGCCCCAAATGGCATTCATCTATAACAGCACAAGAGACCCCAGCTAAGCCCTATCAATTCAGAGAGCCATAAAACATAAACAGTTTCACTGAGTTTTGGAATAATTCATTGCACAGCAATAGATGACCAAATAATAAACATCTATCTCAAGAAATTTGAAAATGTTCAATAAATTACTTCTACCCACCAAAAAAAAGAAAGAAGAAAATAATGAATAATCAATGGACCCATAAACAAATGTTACCTTTGAGTTTATCAACAAAAGCAACAGTTGATACTTTGAAAAGACTTTAGAAATTTACAAATTTCTAGCAAGACTTCAAAGAATAAACATGACAAAACTTTCAGATGTAGACATTACCAGGGTTTATAGCCATTAAAAAGATAATGAAATATTATATCAATTGTATACAAAGAAATTTGAAAATTTAGATGAAAAGGGAATATTCTAAGAAAACACAATGTACAAATACTACCACAAAAAATGAATAGAAAATCTGAAGAATTTATTGAAGTTTTTTGCAATCATAGATTTAATATCCATAACTATAAAACTTCCACCAAAAAAACTCTAGATCAAAATGCTTTCACCAGTAGATTCTACTCTAATTTTCTAGTGAATTCTACTAATATTCAGGAAGAAGCAAATTCAACACCTGTAAAAACTCTTCCAAGAAGAAAAAAGGGAGGAATACTTTCTAACTTATTTAAAGAATTCAGTGTAATCTTGACACCAAAACTGGCATGAACATAGATAGAAATATTAAGCAAAATACAAAATACCGGCAAACCAAAATCCAGCAATATAGAAATATTACGTATGACTAATGTTGGGTTACTCCGGGAATGCAATGGTGTTTTAATATTACAGAAACTCAACATACTCTGTCACATAATGAAAATAAAAAAGAAAAATATGATCATCTCAATAAATGCAGAAAAATGTTTGATACATTTCAATATGTATTCACACTAAAAAGGAAAACAAAAGAAAATTTTATCAAACTATAAAAGAAGGCATTTTCCATACACATATCAATTTCAGATCACTTTTATTACTCTAATTACAAAAGGTAAGATAATAAAACTTCTAGAATCTAGCATTTAGATAATAACATAAAATATCATCAGGTCAAAAGGATAGGACAAGTTATTAAAATCAAAGAACATTAACTGTAGAGAAAAGGTTTGATAAACTAAATTGTACTAATAACTTATACTAATGAAAAATCATCAGATAGAGAACATAATAACTATAGCATAGAAGATATTTACAAGACATATAACCAACAAAAGCTCTTATCCAAGTATATATAAAGCAAGCAAAATGATGACTTAATAAAAAATGGACCAACCACTTAAACTGGAAATTAACAAAAGGTGATATCTAAATGTCTAAAAAACTATGAAAACAGTCCAGTCATCTAGGAAATGCAAATTATAATTTTCTTATTATACCAATGTACACTCAACAAAATAACTTTAAAAATTTCCGATTGAATCACTAAGTATTGGCAAACATGAAGCCTAAGGAACTCTTTTACTGCTGGCCACAGCGTAAATTCATGTAAAACTTAGGATAGCTGCTTGGCATTATCTACAAATATGAGAAATGCATCCTTTTATGACCCAGCATTTTCACATTTATTTGTAGCCAATTCCTAATAGAAGTACATTCACATATACACCCAAAAAACATTATGACAATGTTCATGGCAGCATAATTTATAATAAGCAAAAACTTAAAACAATCCAAATGCCCATCAGCAGTAAAATGGATGAATATAATGTGGTATATTCATACAATGGAATCTATAGCAATGAAAACTAACGAATGCAGCTACATGTAACTGTAAGGAGAAAAACGGGCAATCTCTGTCCTTCCCATTACAAAGGTCATGACCCACACCCCTATAACAAAAGTTAACAAGATAAAAGCATAAAAATGAATTTGACCATAGTGTTTCATAACATGGCAGCCTTCAGACTGGAGATCCCAAAATACAGGAGAAGCTCTCTAATTTTATAATTAAATTTGACAAAGCAGAAATAGGCATGTAGAAATGTGTTTGGCCAAAAAAGGGGTATGAGTTAATGGTACTAGACAGGGGAAACCTAGCAGGGCCCATCTGTTCAGAGTCTTCTTGGCTTTTCTACTGCAGCTTTTCTTTCTTCCAGGTTTAGGGTAGGACCCCTCTGGAATGAGGGTGTTAGTTTACTTATGACCAGTTCTTACACAGAAAAGTGCATAAAGGTTACAGTAATATTTTAGGCTTTATGGCTGGCTTTGGGGGAAAAGGGTTCTAATTTCCATGACTTGCCTTGAGGAAGAGGAACTCTAGTTTCTGTAACTCGCCTTGGGGGAGAATAAGAGGCGAGCAACAGGAGGGCAGGAGATCAGAGAGAAACTTTGGTTTTCTCGAAAAGCCTTCATTTTGATGTATCATTTTCTGAGCCCCTATATAACAAAATGATTAATTCTTATAAACAATATTTTTGAAAATCAGACACAATATAATCCATACAGCGTGATTACATTCAAAATCAGGCAACATTAATCTGTGGTGTTAGAAATCAATATTCTAGAGATCTTTAGGTAGAGGAGAAGGTTGTGGTTGTCAGGAGCTGCTAATGTTCAACCTGTTGGCCTAGGTGATATCACATGGTTAAGTTAATTTTCTGATTTTTCATGTGGTGGTACACTAATGTGCACTTTACTACAAGTCCATAAGATAGTCATGCACCACATAACGTTTCAGTCAACAATGGACCATGTATACAACAGTGGTTCTGTAAGATTATAATATCATATTCATATTTTTACTGTAGCTTTTCAATGCTTTGATATGCAAATACTTTTATGTTACAATTGCCTATGGCATTCAGGACAGTAACACGCTGTGCAGTTTGTGGTTTAGGAGCAATCAGCCATACCATTCAGCCTAGATGTGTACTAGGGTATACCAACTAGGTTTGTATAAATTGTATAAGTGCCTTTTTTTGGAGATGGAGTCTCACTCCATTGCCCAGGCTGGAGTGGAGGGGCATGATCTTGGCTCATTGCAACCTCCACCTCCTGGGTTCAAGTGATTCTCGTCCTTAGCCTCCCAAGTAGCTGGGATTACAGGCACACACCACCATGTCCGGCTAATTTTTTATTTTTAGTAGAGAAGGGGTTTCACCATGTTGGCCAGGCTGGTCTCGAACTCCTGACCTCAAGAAATCCACCCACCCCAGCCTCGCAAAGTGCGGGAATTACAGGCATGAGCCACTGCACCCAGCGTAAGTGCCCTTTATGATACTTGCACAATGATGACATGGCCGAATGGTGCATTTCTCAGAACATATCCCTGTTGTTAAGTGATGCATGATTGTATATATACTTCAATAGGAAGTTTAAAAAAAAGTTTTAGAGATTTTTTTCAGTAGCATGTTGGAATACTTATTTTGAAAAGACCCTTCCAAAACAAAACTGCTAAAAATGTTAGAAATATTACAAACCTCGTTATAAATACATTCCAAGAAAGTAAGGAGCATCTCCAAAGACTAAAAATGAAAACTAAACTCTAGAATTGTGAGGCATTGGCAATTTGCTACCATGATATATTTGATCATTTCATTAATGGAAGGACCTGGATTTCAGCAGACATGGGACAGGAGATTGGGCCTTGCCCTTACATAAGTAAGGCATTTGAACCTAACACTTCCACAAAATGTAGGGAGCCTCAAAAGTCCAAACAAAACAACAAGGAAACTTGTACTCTAGGAAAAAAAAAAAATCCTAAAATATAAGAAATATATAAACGGATAGCTTCAAAAAGTTTTAAAATTTTAATTTATTTTATAAGTGCAGTACATTGCTAAGCTAAGGAGTCTACAGTCTGTGAAAGACACACCAAAGAATTTCAGGCAGACAGTTTCACAGTTAATATACAACCCTACATTCCACCTTCTTTGCTTTAAACGGTTTCCTACCTACCAGGTGAAGAATGTCTTTTAGAACTAACCACAAATTCCAATCCATACTCAGGAAGATCAATGCAGCGGACACCCAGGAGTTACCCCACTATCACCAAACCCCTCCCACCCCAACCTCCTTGACCTGTCATCAGGATCATCTGCACTGTCCCCTAATATTACATTGTCCTAAGTGGTCAGACTGGATTGTGCCCATCCTTCTGTGATTGTAGAAACAGTCCTAGGGCCCCAGTATTTTTTTCAATATAGCAAGGTTTGGTTACACAATCAACATAATCACATTTGTCTTCTCCACATTAAAAGTCAAGCTTGACCCATCCACCACATAGCCTTCCAAGAGGGGGTTTTCCTGAGAAGACCCAGGAGTGGTTCTTTCAGTTTCTTCGAAATTATCTTCCTCACTGAGATGGGAGGAGAGTAGAGTTACATGGGCCATGTCCTTTTAGCCACCCCTCTGGCTCCTGTTGAACTGAGACATAGAGCATTCCTGCATCTTATACTGTCTTGGGTTGACCCTTCCAGTCAGAGAGGAGTATCAGAGTTGTCCCATCTTTTTGGCCCATTTGGATAAAGTTACGTGATAATCTCAAAATAAAGAGCATATTTTTAGAAATCATCTGTGAGAATTTTCAAATTACAACTTCATCAGGAGTTCAGCTCTGTCTGGTGTGGCTCCGCCCTCTCCTAGGCAACTCTCTTCAAAGCTATCAATAAAAAGCAAGGAACTCCATTCTGGGTGAGCTTCTCCCCCAAAGTCTCCTGTTTCTCAGGACACTGTAGCTGTCCTAGCCTTTGAAGCTGACTGACTCCTGCCCCAAGTGGCCTTCTCTTAGGTCTTTTCCGGAAAGCAGGTTCCAGGACTGACACTGATCTCCCTGCACCATTTGAAGAGCAAAGGCGCATACGCTTTGGAGGCCTTCAGTCACGGCATTGATGAGCCAGAGAAGGGAGGTTGGTGCCAATGATTCCAAGAGCAGCAGCAGATGATGAGTAGGTTGTTTCTTGTCAAAACCCAGTTCTCTACATTAGTGACCAGATGATAGCTTTCCATCATTGCACCAGTGTGAATCTTCTCTTCCTCTGAAGCGTCACATTACTTGTTCATAACTCTCATCATATGTAGCACTTTCTACTTGTACTTACAGTTACAATATAGTACAATGCTAAAGGCAGAATTGATAATATCAGTTAGTCCCCAAAGCTAGCACTATGTCATAGACTTACAGGACTAAAGAAGACTTTGGAGGTCATTTAGTCCATTGTGCAGCTGATAAAACTAAAGCCAAGAAAGGTGAAGCTAAGAAACCTGAAGAGCCATAAGTGCCTATTCCATCATTTCTTTAATTCATTCTGTAAGTAAAAGGGGGAGAAAAGGGCCTATTATTTAGTTCTAGCCTTTCCTGTCTACAAGATGCTACTTTATTGCACTTTGGGAGGCCGAGGTGGGCAGATCACAAGGTCAGGAGATCGAGACCACAGTGAAACCCCGTCTCTACTAAAAATACGAAAATATTAGCTGGACATGGTGGCGGGCACCTGTAGTCCCAGCTACTCAGGAGGCTGAGGCAGGAGAATGGCGTGAACCCAGGAGGCAGAGCTTGCAGTGAGCCGAGATCGTGCCACTGCACTCCAGCCTGGGCGACAGAGCGAGACTCTGTCTCAAAAAAAAGATGCTACTTAATCATTTCTTTCTGGCTGGGTGTGGTGGCTTACGCCTGTTCGAGACCAGCCTGGCCAACAGGGTGAAACCCTGTCTCTACTAAAAATCCAAAAATTATCCAGGCATAGTGGTGGGTGCCTGCAATCCCAGCTACTCAGGAGGCTGAGGCAGGAGAATCACTTGAACCCGGAAGGCGGAGGTTGCAGTGAGCTGAGATTGGGCCACTGCACTACAGCCTGGGCGACAAGAGTGAGATTTGGTCTTAAAAAAAAAAAAAATCTTTCTTCGCTAATGTATCATCAGTGTATTCCTTTGCACCGGCAGCTTTTGCTCAATCCGTATGTCACAGCATTAATCAGGAATGTTGAAGCTACAAGCAAGGAAAACCTGACCGATACTTGCTTTAAGAGACAGGTGAGCCTCGAACAACACAAGGATTAGGGGCATTGATCCCCCCTCTCGCCAATCCTGCACTTGAAAAATCCACCAATAACTTTCAACTCCCCCAAACCTTAACTACTAATAGCCTGCTGTTGACCAAAGCCTTATTAATAACATAAACTGTTGACTAACATATATTTTGTACGTTATAGGTACTATATACTGTATTCTTACAATAAAATGAGCTAGAGAAAAGAAAATGTTGTTAAGAAAATCATAAGAAAGAGAACATATATTTACTAATTATTAAGTGGAAGTAGATCACCCTAAACGTCTTCATCATTGTGGTCTTCACATTGAGTAGACTGAGGAGGAGAAGGGGTTGGTCTTGCTGTCTCAGGGTGGCAGAGGAGGAAGAAAATCTGTATATAAGTGGACCTGTGCAGCTCAAACCCATGGTGTTCAAGATCAACAGTATACGGTTTCTTTTTCTCACATTATCTGAAGTTTGAGGGGCTCTCACATAGCTTCAGCCACTCAAGGATGTTAAGACTGGCTTCTCTGCAATTGTTCAGCCTTTTCCTTATAGTCAAAAGTGGATGGTCTTAGCTCAGGCATCATAGGTATTCAAGGCAGGAGAAAAGGGGTAAAGGCACAATAACAGTCACAGTTGCACCCTTTACCAGAAAGCAAAATATTCCTGCAAGCTCCAAACATCTTCCTTCCACTTAAATATTATTGGATGGAAACATAGCATGGTTCTCCTGGATGCAAGGAAGAGTGGAGGCTACAGTGGGTTTTGCTTGTTGTTCATTTTTAAAAAACATTGCTGCCATCAAAAATACCAGGGGTTTGTCAGTGAGGAAGAAAAGAGACCATATAATGGCTTGGCAACCAGTAATAGCCTCTGGCATTCTAGTGCCCTTAGCATAAAATCTACCCTCCTCATCCTGACCTACAGGGTGGGAGATCCTGAACAAACCAACTCAGCCCACCCCACCAATCACATTTGGTGCCACTCTGACCTTTAGTGATTGAATTCCAGCCAAGCACCCTTCTTTCAGTTCTGTGAACAGGCCAAGCTTTTCTTCTTCGGGTTCTGAACATACTACTGCTTCCATCTAGAACTCTCTCTTCTCCACTTGTCTCATAGCTGGTTCACTCTCATATTCATCCTTCTGAGACCTTCAGGCCTCAGCTGAAACAGCACCAGCTTTGCAGAAAGAAGCCTTCCCTGACCATACCACCTAAAGAACCTCCCCCTCCATTATTCTCTGCCAGCCATTAGTGGTTACTTTTTCTTCATAAGAATTATCACAATTTGAAAATCATCTCATATCTTTAGTGAATGTTTATTTTTGCTTCTCTCCTCTCTTAGATTGTTGGCATTACTCATTTACATCATTTGCCCATTCAACAGGTATTTGTTGAGTAATAGTTCTGTGCCAAGCACTATCCTATGTGCCAGGGATGGCAACGAACAAGACAAAAAGACCCTGACCTCATAAGGTCCACATTCTAGTCGGGAAAACTAATAATAATGAAAATAATTAACAGGTATCTTGTTTTCCATTGTGTCTCCAGCCTCTATCGTAGTGCCTACTGTTCAATAAATATTTATTGAGTGAATTAATAAATTGATATTACTTGCTAGACACCTGATATGTGCACTGAGGTTACAGCCCTTATTCTTTAGGAGTTACAATCAATTCATGACCACATTTGTAAGTAGCTAGAATGGCTTTTGGCTTACAGGTAGAATAACAGCCTACCAAAATCACTTATGCCTGGAACTACAATGGAAAATCAGTTTCTTCAGAAATTGCTCACGAAGTCCAAGTTGAATACTTTAGTTAGGAACAATCTCAAAGTAATTGTAGCAACTTATAAACTACTTGTTTAAAATATTTAGACGAGAGTTTTAATGAGAGGTTAGAATTAATATCCTCTACATATCTAAGTTTCTCTGATATCTTTTTCCATTGAACCGAAGAGACAATGAAAGATGAAGACACTAAGATGAAAGAGAACTTCGATGATACAAAAAAAATCAAGAGACAACATCAGAGCAGATTTTGGACTCTAACAACTATTACTTTAACCAATCCAGGGAAGGCAACTATGGGTTTTATATCTTTCAGAAAAACATTTTTATCATTAGATCCATTAAGAAAACCAAAAATGAAATTATGCTTATTAGTGACATTTGTGACCTGCAGAATAATGAGGATATATGTATGATGTTTTAAGATAGATGATGATAATAAGAAGACATTACCCTGATAAACTGGGATTGTCCAAAAGGAAAAAGCACTGGTTATGAATTACACATCATAATGTAGGGCCTTACATAAGGTTTCTCAACACTCCTTCTTAGTATTCTGCAGGTGTCTGTAGTAGGAAACAAACAGACTAGGCCTCAGACTCATTTCAATGCCAACTCTGTTTCTTCATCTGTTAATTTAAGGTAACAATATTTAGATGACGAAAAGTTTGTAATTAACCATGAGAAAGTGCTTTGCATACTATAACTGCTACCAAAAATTTGCTGAGATATGTGTATATATACATTTATATATGTATACATCTCCCATATGTATACGTATGTGTATGTGTGTGTGTGCATATGTGTGTGTGTATATAATACATATGTATATGGGGGTGTTGAAATGTATATACACATTCACAGGATAGGAATACACAAAACTCTAACACATTGAAATTTCTCGATATTCTGACGTAAATTCACAAAAAATTTTTGACTAATTTGTGTCCTGATTTTTCATTATTAATTTTTTTCTGATTAAGCCAAATAAGTTTACTCCTGCAAAGTAGAATGTAATTCTGTTTGTTTTTTATGCATTAGACGCTCTGTCCCACATTCACCTAAACAATTCAATGTATTAACTAAATACTTTAAAAAATTAGATAGTAATACAAGTTTATTTAGATCAATGGAACTAAAAGCACCCTTTGGGCAAAACAACATCTTATGTTTCTTTTTGTTCACCATAGTCAGTGCTAAATAAATGCTATTAGTTCATACAAATTATGTCTTTCTTCAACTCACAGAAAAATATTTTCATTCGGCCCATATATGTTGCCTATCAGGTATATTTTTACACAATTTATATGCTTTCATTTTTATATATACCCTTAGCCTTAATGAAAATAATTATTTTCCTTTAAGAATATTTTTGTTTAACTTTATGTTGAGCACCTGCTGTGTGCTTAGGTCTATGTTGAGATAGCAAAACCAATGCAGTTTCTTCATCACTTGGACCACTGCAAAGTTATCAGTGACAACTTGTGAGTTTTCTATAAATAAAAACAATATTTTTATACAATCAAGCCTTTTAAAGATATTCCCAGTCTTGGTCACAGAAATTCTCACTTGTGGAAGTTTGGTCTCTAGCCATATGATGTGGCCTTATAGAAGATGTGTCCATGTGGAATTGAACAATGAGATCACTTGGACACATTAAGGGGAACATCACACACTGGGTCCTATTGTGGGGAGGGATAGCATTAGGAGATATACCTAATGTAAATGACGAGTTAATGGGTGCAGCACACCACCGTGGCACATGTATACATATGTAACAAATCTGCACGTTGTGCACATGTACCCTAGAACTTAAAGTATAATAATAATAAAAAAAGAAGAAGAAGATGTGTTCATGATAGAGAAAGTTTGTTCGGAAGATATGATTTCAACAAGTCTCTTCTCTGTTAGAAAAAAAAAAAAAAAAAAAAGATGGGTAGGGGAGGGAGAGAAAAGGAGGTGGGTAAAATGACCAGAAATAGCATGTGCCTATTCCATTAAAATAATTTGCAGAACATTTTAATAATCATTAAACCTATAATTCTTACCATATACACTAATTTTTAAGTGGAAGTTAGATTTATTTTCTCTGGTATAAATGTATGAATGATAAGGCAATGGTTTGTGAGATATGCCTTACCCTGAAAACATATTCACATGTTTCATTCAAGTTAGAGACAAATGCACACATCTGGGCCCTTTCATTGTCATCAAGAGAAAAGCAAAAAGGAAAAGGAAAAGAAAAAAAGAGTCTTTCCTGTCTCCTAATTATATGCAGATATTGTTATGGGAGTTATTAAGAAATAATTTTAGGCAGAGAGGAAAAGAGGTCCTTGGAAAGTTGTTTCCTTTAAAGCAGCTCCAGAAACACTTCCTGTCTAGCAGGAAAGCCCCATCTCTTAGAGCCCAGCAGGCAACCTTTGACAGGCAAATGCAGTCCATTAGAAACTGGGTCCACCCAAACATGGTGATTCCTGCCCTCTTCTTCCTGCCCATGCCCCTACATGTGCCTGGCAACATACCCGCCCCGTGTGTGTAGAGCATCATGGTGCCCTGCATTTGCATATTAAAAGGCTAGAGTGGGAGAGCCAGATTTTTTGCCGGCTACCTGGATGACATGCCTGGTCAAGCCAATGCCCTGAGCCTTATGCCAATCAGACACTGCCTCACCCAGCCTCCTCATATAACTGACTGGTATCAGCCAGACTCAGGGTCTCCTCTCTCGGCTTTGGGGCCCGCCTCCCTTTGTCTCTGCATGGGGGAGCTTCTTCCTTCTTTCCTCTCCCTTCTTTCCTGCCTATTAAACTCTCTACTCATTAAAACCACTCCACGTGTGTCCGTGTCGTTTTATCTAATTCAGCATGAGACAAGAGCCCTTATGTTTCTCCACTAATCGGAGCCATATCAACATTGATGAGGGTAGAGAGACATACATATAAATATATACATTTATATACTTCAGCACTTCCTGATAATTCTCTATGTATTGTTTCATTCTGTAGTACCATAAGCTTTCCATCTTTAGGTACTACTTGTTTACTAAGTAACACTCTTGCTGACTGTACAAATGTTCATTGATATTCTGTCCCCCAGTGCCAGTGATAACCTGTTCATTTAAACCAACCTAAAGTTGGCAGGGATCCCAAATTACTGGGGACACAGCAACCACATGAAGCTGAGGAGACTTCGCAGAGCATCATTGAGAATAAACATTTCAAGCTGTTGGTACAAAGCTTAGAACTTCTGTTCTCCCAGACATTTGGTTTCACCATGCTCTTTGAACAGAAGTGGGCAGAGAAGCAGTATCAGAACATTCTCTGTCTTCTCATTTCTGCCTCTCCATATGTAGTCAAGGCTTAGTCATTGTCCACAATATTAAGAACACATGGACCTCTTCTTCAGTATGACTGTGAGGAAGAGTTTTTTCTTCTAATATGAAAAGGACTGTAGACACAAGCTCCACAAACTTATTGTCCTTGTATATGAGAAGTAAATCAGTCTAAAAGGTCTACCTGGATGTTTTCTTCCTTCCAGAAACATTTGCTCTTTCTCAACCTAATTTGTGGATATATATATATATATGTTAATATGAGAGTAGAAGGATTGAAACCATTGAACCTTTCTTTTCAAGACATTAAAATTAGAGTCACATATTAAATGATATTCTCTCTACTACCAGGCAATACTGAATAAAATCAATACCAAAAGGTAGTTTTTTTACCATATTGATCATGTTTGTTTAAAACAAAAGTTGTTTGGTATTTAACACAATATGTGTTAAGCACTATGATATTTAGCTTGCATGCTTTTTAATGCTTTCTCCATCCTAAGGGAACCAAGGAAAGATACCTTAATAATTTATTCATATATTTTAATTTCCGTTATTCAAATTCCTTATGACAGCCTCCATCACCACAAATGCGCACACACACACAATCATTTAGTTTCTAAATTTAAGCAGGATTTTTTTCATATTGAGGCTGTTCTATAAGCCTGTAATAATAATTGCTATCACTTCTTTGCATTTTCCTTTAATTTCTCAAGTTAGTAATTAATGCTGAAAGGGTGGCAGAATGCTTTAATTTCACCAGTTGGAAAATTATACTCCCTCATTAAAAGTAATTCAAAAGGAAGAAACTGCATAGTGTCATAGAAAGAATACTGAGCTTGGAGAAACATTCTATAATTTTAGGGTTAACTGCAGGAACTAGAGCAAATCTCCTTACCTCCCTGAATGTGTATCCACATTAGCAAAATGTGACAGTATTAAAAATGTCTTTTACAGAAAAAAAAAATGGCAGATAGGAGGCAGGGCTAACTTGCAGCTCCTACTCAGATGGACAGAACAGCAGGTCCATCTGAGACTCACACAGTGAACTTTTGCTCCAAGAACTACCATAGGAACATACCAGAAAAAAACAAAAGAATTCACAGACACTTTCAAAGAAGCAGCTTGCCACAGGAAACTCCATGAGACAGCCAAAAAACTGAATACACAAAGTGTGAGGGGGGGAAAGTCGGCCTCTAAACAAACATCCTCACTGGGGAACCTGAAAATCCAGATAATGAGAGGAGGGAACCTAAAAATCCAGATTATACCTTACCTGGAGTTGAAACAAATTTAGACAGCCAAGTGAAATATAAAAGTAGAAGCAATGAGAAGAGCCCTGTATGCACTCCTGGTCCCCAGGGAAGCCCAGGGAAGCCATTTCTGACTTTCTCACACAGGAGTCCTTGGGGAGGGCTGCCAGTAGAATTGGGGAAGGACCCCAGGAAGAAGGAAACCCCCAGCTGAACTTGGTAATAATTTCAAACCAGGCCAAATTTTCCTGGGCAGAATCAGGGGAGTAGGATGGGGGCATGAACAGGAAGTACAGATATGCACAAAAGCCGATGCAAGCAGAGAGGTGGGGACCTGAAAGGCTTGCTTGCTTTCTCTGTGGGGAAGCTTGTAGCCTGGCGCAAGATCTCAGCCCTGCTCATGGGGCTGGCTGGATGTAAACTCAGTGCCATTGGTGGGGCACATGAGAGTGAGACTGGCCATGCTGGCTATGTGGGGGAGCTGGATGAGGTCTATCACTGCCAGCTTTCTCCCACTTCCCTGGAGACCTGTGTGATGCAGCAGAAGGCAACCAAAATCCCCCTGGGAACATAACTTCATTAGCCTGAGAACCACACACCCATCCCCAACAGCAGCTGCAGCAAGCCCCGCCTAAGGAGAGTCTGAGCTCAGACATGCCTAACCCTGCCCCTACCTGATAGTCCTTCTCTACCCACTCCGTTAGCCAAAGACAAAAGACATAATCTCCTGGGAGTTCTATGTCCCCACCCATCACCTGAGAAACCCAAATACTTATGCAGGCAAACTTAGGGCAAGCTTGTATTCCCCCTATACTACCACAGCTGATGCTCTCTGGAAAGTGCCACCTTCTGGCTGGAGGCCAACCACCTCAAGCTAGTACAGCAACTCATAAAAGAACAGCCCAGCTCCAAGAAAGAAGAAAACAACAGCTAATTTCACCACCTGTAACATCCTGGCTAACTAGAGGTCCAGACTCTGTCCACATGACAACTATACTGCTAATGCAACCAGAATTCAAGAAAACCGGTGCAGTAAACAAAACTACAACCAAGAATCTTAACAGGTCCACTTAATTCCCCTGCTACTTCCACCAAAACGGGTGCTGGTATTCATGGCTGAGAGACCTGAAGATGGATCACATCACAGGACTCTTTAGACACTCCCACTATCAGACCGGAGCTTGGAGCCTGGTTGCTCCCCTGGGTGCCTAGACCCAGAAGAGCAATAACAATCAGTGCAGTCTGGCTCTCAGGAAGCCCCATTCCTAGGGAAAGGGGAAGATCACTACATCAAAGGATTAGCCCATGGGGCAAAACAATCTGAAAAGTAGCCCTCGAGCCCCAGATCTTTCCTCTGACATAGTCTACCCAAATGAGAAAGAACCAGAAAAACAATTGTAATAATATGACAAAGCAAGGTTATCTAACACCACCAAAAGACCACACTAGCTCACCAGCAATAGATCCAAACCAAGAAGAAATCTCTAAATTGCCAGAAAAATTAATTCAAAAGGTTGATTATTAATCTACTTGAGGAGGCACCAGAGAAAGGACCTAACCAGAGGAAACCAACTTAAAAAAATTTAGCCAGGCACGGTGGCTCACACCTGTAATTCCAGCACTTTGGGAGGCTGAGGTGGGAAGGTCACCTGAGGTCAGGAGTTTGAGACCAGCCTGGCCAACATAGCAAAACCCCATCTCTACTAAAAATACCAAAATTAGCCAGGCATGGGGCCCACACCTATAATTCCAGCTACTCAGGAGGCTGAGGCAGGAGAATTGCTTGAACCTGGGAGGCAGAGGTTGCAGTGGGCTGAGATTATGCCATTGCACTCCAGCATGGATGGCAGCGGGAGAAACCATCTCGAAAAATTTTAAGAATACAGAATTGACAAAAACTCCAGAGAAATAGAAAGCATCCATAAAAAACAATCACAACTACTGCAAATCAAAGGCACACTTAGAGAAATGTAAAATACACTGGGAAGTTACAAAAATAGAATCAAACAAGTAGAAGAAACAACTTCAGAGCTCAAAGACAAGGCTTCCGAATTAACCCCATCTGACAAAAACAAAGAAAAAAGAATAATAATAAAAAAATGAACAAAGCCTCCAAAAAGTTTGGGATTCTGTTAAATGACCAAACCTAAGAATAATTGGTGTTCCCAAGGAAGAAGAGAAATCTGAAATTGTAGAAAACTTATTTGAGGGGATAACTGAGGAAATCTTTCCTGGCCTTGCTGGAGATTTAGACATCCAAATGCAAGAAGCTCAAAGACCACCCAGGAAATTAATCGCCAAAAGATCCTCACCTAGGCACATTGTCAGCAGGTTATCTAAATTCAAGATGAAGAAAGAATCTTAAGAGCTATGAGGCAAAAGCACCAAGTAACCTATAAAGGAAAACTTATCAGATTAACAGCAAATGTCTCAGCAGAAAACCTACAAGCTAAAAGGGATTAAAGTCCTATCTTTAGCCTCCTTAAACAAAACAATTATCATCCAATAATTTTGTAGTTAGCAAAACTAGGGTTCATAAATGAAGGAAAGATAAAATCTTTCTCAGGCAAACACTGACAGAATTTGCCACTACACAGCCAGCACTACAAGAACTGCTAAGAGGTATTCTAAATCTTGAAACAAAACCTTGAAATATACCAAAATAGAACCACCTTAAAGCATAAATCTCACAGGGTCTGTACAACAATAACACAAAACAAAACAAGGTATTCAGGCAACAACTAGTAGGCTGAATAGAATACTACTGTGCATCTCAATACTGACATTGAATGTAAATGGCCTAAATGTACCACTTAAAATACAGAATCACAGAATGGATAAGAATTCACCAACCAAGTATCTACTGTCTTCAAGTCAATAAATGTGATACACCACATAAACAGATATGTTACTCACCGAACACATAAGGACTTACATAAACCTAAAAGGTGGAAAAAGATATTCTATTCAAATGGACACCAAAAGCAAGCAGGAATAGCTATTCTTCTTACAGCAGACAAAACAGACTTTAAAGCATCAATAGTTAAAAAAGACAAAGAAGGACTTTATAAAGGATAAAAGGACTAATCCAACAGGAAAATAATACAATCCTAAATATATATACACCTAACACCGGAGCTCCCAAATTTATAAAGCAATTAGTACTAGACCTAAGAAATAAGATAGAAAGCAACACAATAATGGAGAGGGACTTCAATACTCCACTGACAGCACTAGACAGGTCAATCAAGACAAAACATCAACAAAGAAACAATGAACTTTATACCCTAGAACAAATGGACTTAATAGATATTTACAGAATATTCTACCCAACGACTGCAGAATATACATTCTATTCATCAGCACATGGAGTATTCTCCAAGATAGACCATATGATAGGCCACAAAATAAGTCTCAATAAATCTAAGAAGGTCAAAATTTTATCAAGTTCTCTCTTAGACCACTGTGGAATAAAACTGGAAATCAACTCCAAAAGGAACTCTCAAAACCATGCAAACACATGGAAATTAAATAACCTGCTCCTGAATGATCACTGGGCTGACAATAAAATCAAGATGAAAATTTAATTCTTTGAACTGAATATTAACAGTGACACAACCTATCAAAACCTCTGGAATACAGCAAAAGTGGTACTAAGAGGACCACTTATTTCATTTCATCACATTAACTACATTAAAAAGTCTGAAAGAGCACAAATAGACAATCTACATTCATACTGTTAAGAACTAGAGAAACAAGAACAAACCAAACCCAAAATCAACAGAAGAAAATAAATAACAAAGATCAGAACAGAACTAAATGAAGTTGAAACAAAAGAAACACAAAAGATAAATGAAACAAAAATCTGGTTCCTTGAAAAGATAAACAAAATTGATAGACCATTAGTGAGATTAACCAAGAAAAGAAGAGAGAAGATCCAAATAAGTTCAATTAGAAATGAAATGGAAGACATTACCAACAATATCACAGAAATACAAGATTATTGAAGGCTACTATGAACACCTTTACATGCATAAAGTAGAAAACCTAGAGGAAATGAATAAATTCTTGGAAATATACAACCCTCCTAGATTAAACCAGGAAGAAGTAGAAACTCTGAACAGACCAATAACAAGCAGTGATATTGAAATGGCAATAAAAAAATTGCCAACAAAAAAAAGTCCAGGACCAGATAAATTCACAGCTGAAATCTATCAGACATTCTAAGAAGAATTAATTGGTACCAATCCTATTGAAACTATTCCAAAACATAGTGAAAAATGGAATCCTCCCTAAAGCATCCTACGAAGCCAGTATCATTCTAATACCAAAACCAGACAAAGACATAATAAGAAGAGAAAACTACAGACCAATATTCCTGATAAACATAGATGCAAAATCCTCAACAGAATACTAGCAAACAAAATCCAAAAGCATATCGAAACGATAATTCACCATGGTCAAGTGGATTTTATACCAGGGATGCAGGGATGGTTTCACATACACAAGTCAATAAATGTGATACACCACAAAAACAGAATTAAAAACAAAAATCACATGATCATCTCAATAGATGCAGAAAATGCATTTGACAAAATTCATTATTTCTCTATGATTAAAACCCTCAGCAAAATCAGCATAGAAGGAGTATACCTTAAGGTAATAAAAGCATCTATGACAAACCCACAACAAACATTATATTGAATGGGGAAAAGCTGAAAGTATTCCCCTGAGAACTGGAATAAGACAAAGATGCCCACTTTTACTACTTCTATTCCACGTAGCACTGGAAGTCCTAGTCAGAGCAATCAGACAAGAGAAATAAATAAAGGGCATCCAAATTGGTAAAGAGGAAGTCAGACTGTCGCTGTTCACCATTGATATGATTGTATACCTAGAAAACTCCAAAGGTTCATCCAAAAGACCCCTAGATCTAATAAATGAATTCAGTACAATTTCATGATAGAAAATCAATATACACAAATCAGTAGCACTGCTATACACCAACAGCAACCAAGGGCTGAGAACCAACTCAAGAACTCGACCCCTTTTACAAATAGATGCAAAAATAAGATAAAATACTTACGAATATACCTAACCAAGGTGGTGAAAGACCTCTAGAAGGAAAACTACAAAACACAGCTGAAAGAAATTATAGACAACTCAAACAAATGGAAACACATCCTGTGATCGGGATAGATAGAATCAATATTATGGAAATGACCACACTGCCAAAAGCAATCTACAAATTCAATGCAATTCCCATCAAATTCTTCACAGAACTAGAAAAAAAATCCTAAAATTCATACGGAACCAAAAAAGAGCCCACATAGCCAAAGCAAGACTAAGCAAAAAGAACAAATTTGGAGGCACCAAATTACCCAACTTCAAACTCTACCATAAGGCTATAGTCACCAAAATGGCAAGGTACTGGTATAAAAATAGGCACATAGACCAATGAAACAGAATAGAGAACACAGAAATAAAGCAAAGTACTTACAGCTAACTGATCTTTGACAAAGCAAACCAAACCATAAAGTGGGGAAAGGACACCCAATTCAACAAATGATGCTGGGATAATTGGCAAGCCACATCTATAAGAATGAAACTGGATCCTTATCTCTCACCTTATATAAAAATCAACTCAAAATGAATCAAAGACTTAAATCTAAGAACTGAAACCATAAAAATTTTAGAAGATAACATAAAAAAACCGTTCTAGGCATTGGCTTAGGCAAAGACTTCATGACCAAGAACCCAAAAGCAAATGCAACAAAAACAAAGATAAATTGACGGGACTTAATTAAACTAAAAAGATTCTGCACATCAAAGGAAATAATCAGCAAAGTAAACATAAAATTCACAGAATGGGAGAAAATCTTCACAGTCTATACATCCAACAAAGGACTAATACGCAGAATCTACAAAGAACTCAAACAAATCAGCAGGAAAAAAACATAATCTCATCAAAAATGAGCTAAGGACATGAACAGAAAATTCTCAAAAGAAGATATACAAATGGCCAAGAAGCATATGAAAAAATGCTCAGCATCACTAATTATCAGAGAAATGCAAATCAAAACCACAATGCAATACCACCTTACTCCTGCAAGAATGCCTATTATCAAAAATTCAAAAAATAATAGATGTTGCCGTGGTTGTGGTCAAAAGGGAGCACTTTTACACTGCTGGTGGGAACGTAAACTAGTACATCCACTATGGAAAACAGTATGGAAATTCCTTAAAGAACTAAAAGTAGAGCTACTATTTGATCCAGCAATCCCACTACAGGGTATCTACCCAGAGGAAAAGTAGTAAAGGATACTTGCACACGCATGTTTATAGCAGCACAATTCACAATTACAAAATACAAAAATATGGAACTAGCCTAAATGCCCATCAATCAACGAGTGGATAAAGAAAATGTTTTTTTTTTATATATATACACACACACACACACACCATGATGGAATACTCCTCAATCATAAAAATGAATGGCATTCACAGCAACCTGGATGGAACTGGAGATCATTATTCTAAGTGAGGTAACTCCAGAATGAAAAAACAAACATTGTATGTTCTCACCTATAAGTGGGATCTAAGCTATGAGGTTGCAAAACCATAAGAATAATACAGTGGACTTTTTGAGGGGGAAGAAATGGAGGAGGTGAGGAATAAAAGACTACACATTGGGTACAGTGTACACTGCTTGGGTGATGAGTGCATCAAAAATCCAGAAATCACCACTAAAGAACTTATCCATGTAATCAAACACCACCTGTTCCCCCAAAACCTACTGACATTTTTTTAAAGAGATAAAAAAAAATAAAATTTTAAAAAAGGAAAAGTGTTTTAAAAATTTGAAGAACTGTTTAGTATCCATGTAGTACCTATATATACCTAAAAATACCCAAAGTGCTATCAAAATAAAAGCAAAATGATACTATGGGATTTGCCTTCAGGGTTCTTAGATCTTAACTGGTAACAGCAGTTGGTACACATTCGAAATGGATAAATATTAAATTAAATATTTAAAAATTAAAAGAAAAATGCTATGGGATCAATAGATATTAATTAGCATTACTTGGTAAAATATGGAAAACATCGTTCCTACTGTATACAGAAAACTTTGCAAGTAACAATCATTGCAGGTTGGTGTATTAATCTGTTTTCATGCTGCTGATAAAGACATACCTGAGACTAAGAAGAAAAATATGTTTAATTGGACTTACAGTTCCACGTGGCTTGGGAGGCCTCAGAATCATGGCGGGAGGCAAAAGGCACTTCTTACATAGCAGCAGCAAAAGAAAAATGAGGAAGAAGCAAAAGCAGAAACTCCTAATAAACCCATTGGATATCATGAGACTTACTGTCACAAGAACAGCACAGGAAAGACCAGCCCCCATGATTCAATTACCTCCCCCTGGGTCCCTTCCACAGCTCGTGGGAATTCTGGGAGATACAATTCAAGTGGAGATTTGGGTGGGGACACAGCCAAACCATATCAGTTGGGAAAGGAATTTATTACGAATGTTCAGAGATTGGTGTAAGAATTGTAGATATATGAGGAGAAGGAAGATGGGTCGACAGAGGCAAGGATCCCTTTCATTGTGCATGCTGGAGCTCCCCATTTGAGATTAACACATTCCACTGCATATTTCTCTTCTCTAAACTGTCACCCCATTTATTCTATGTATTAATAAGACACACCTCATTTTTTGTTACATACTGTACT
Source organism: Theropithecus gelada (assembly GCF_003255815.1). NCBI lineage: Eukaryota > Metazoa > Chordata > Mammalia > Primates > Cercopithecidae > Theropithecus > Theropithecus gelada. Next base: position 169,438,726 of record NC_037670.1, on the reverse strand, counting down.
TTAGTAGGCACGTATCATTTAAAAACATTTTCATCTTTTCTTTCCTTGAATTTCTCCCCAGTTGTTGTAATCATTCTTTGTGTCCTAAATATGCCTTCCGGTGACCTCTCCACTTTCTTTCTCTTCGTTTATTACCTATATCACCTCCAATAATGCTTTTTTCCAACCCATCTGTTCTTCAACCCACAAACTGCAATTGCAGTAACTCCACTCTCTCTGAAACTTCAGTGTAAACATCAGACTCTTTGATCGATACGTCCTGTATTCCTATTCATTTTCTCCACTCTCATCTCTGCAGCCATCCTCCTGCACACTGCAACACTCCCCTCCTAACATAGCCTAGATCCATGTCCCAGCAGTCCATCCACATCCTCATATGTCTTGCAAACACTATCAAATTTTGTCTATATTTCTCTTCCTTTTTTGTTATTTGTTTAAAAACAGAATGAACATCATTATATTTTTCTTTGGACTTTAAACCGAAATCTGAAAATTGAGAAATTAAAGCGTTTAATCCCCATTTTTCACTTTAAATTGATAACCATCAAGAACAGCTAAGTATTCCATTACTTGAATATCCTACATTATCTAAGTTTTCCTTCACTTGTATCAAATTTATAATAATTTACCACACATTTGATCATAAAGCAAATTTCAGAGAATGAAGTTTCTTTACTCCATGGCAATTCAACTAGAAATGATAATGAAAAGATAAAGTATCTAAGACCTGTATTTGAAATTTTCAAAACACACTTCTAAATAACTTACGCAACAAAAAATTAATACAAATGTAAAAGTACAACTAAATAATATTTTTGATGCTGCATTTTATATTTCATAAGGTATAATAAAAACAATTTAGGAGAACTTTAGAAGTTTAAATGCTTATGTTTTAATATAAAGAAGTTGAAGTTAATTAACTAAAGTCCTCATTTTAGAAAATTTTTAAATGAAAAGAAACACTTAAATATGGTAGAAGGAAATAATAATATAAAACGGGAAATTAGAGAAACAGAAAACAAAGATTCAGTTGAGAAATAAATGAGGTCAAATTTGTTTTTTTAAAGCAACTACTAAGATACCAAATATCTTGCAAGTTTCATTAAAAAAAAAACAGAAATAAGTAAAATATCTAATCACAAAGGAGACAAAATTATAGGTATGGCAGAAGTTAGAGACAAAACTAAACAAATTCTGCTTTTGCTACAGTGATAGACGCCTCCTATGGCCCATTCCTTCCTCTAATTTTAACTAAAACTTCTAGAAAATATCCAAAATAAACTGCAGTCTCTGAAAAGTAAACAAAAGCATGAATATTGTTCAAGGGAATCTAAATATGGGGAAGCAAACTGCATGAGGATAAGTTTTCTTGCAATTTTTCTTTACAAGACTTTCCTGGAAGGTTTTGTCACAATCATTGATAAGTGCTACCCAAACAGCTAATACAAACACAAAAATCCCACTATAATTATTGCTAGTGGAAGCAGGGAAAGCCCTTGTGAGCAGGAGAAATGATGGGAAACATCTTAGGAGATAGAGCCTGAAATGTTTAGGCTTTGTATCCCCACTCAAATCTCATCTTGAATTGTAATCCCCAGGTGTTGAGGGAGGAACCTGGTGGGAAGTGATTGGATTAGGGGGACAGTTTCCCCCACGCTGTTCTCGGGCTAGTGAGTGAATTCTCATGAGATCTGATGGTTTTATAAATGGTAGATTTTTCTGTGCTCTCAAGCATGCTCTCTCACCTGCTGGCATGTAAGTTGTGCCTGCTTCCCCTTCTGCCATGATGGTAAGTTTCCTGAGGCCTCCCCAGTCATGCATAACTGTGAGTCAATTAAACCTTTTTTCCTTTATAAATTACCCAGTCTCAGGTATGTCTTTATAGTAGTGTGAAAATAGACTAATATCCCCTAATGTTATATATAAACTCACACAAATATCCACCCAACTCCTAAACTGTGCATTCCTACGGTAGACTTAAACCAGAATAATATTAAACCTTAACTGAGGTTTGAACACAAAACACAGAATGAAAGACATACCTCAATGCAGAAACCTAAATGTGTTGATTGCCTACTAAAATGAGAATATCAACATTATCCAAAGGATCGTAACTTAATATGTAGTCTATACAGCAAAATACTAAAAATATGCAACATAAAATCCAAAACTACTCAACATACAAATAAGCATATACATGTAGCCTGTTCTCAAGAAAAAACAAATCTACACAAGCCAATTCCAAGATATTCCAAGTGTTAGAATTATCAGGTAAAACCTTTAAAGCAGCTATTATAAATGTGTACTATGAGATAGCAGAAGAAACCTTACTGAAGAAAAAGAAAACAAAGATTCAATTGAGTGAGAATAAATAAGTCCAAACTTGGTTTTTAGAAACAACTAATAAAATAGCAAACACCATGCTATTTTGATGAAAAAAATAGATAAGACATAGTAGATAAATAGAAAATATAAAGAACTAAATGGAAATTTTAGGACATAAAGATAAAATCTGAAATTAAAAACTTACTGCATGTATGTCCATACTGCTCAAAACAATCACAGATTCAATACAATCTCTATCAAAATTCCAATGGTATTTGATACGGTTTGGCTCTGTGTCCCTACCCAAATCTCACCTTGAATTGTAATCATCCCCACATGTCAAGGGCAAGGTCAGGTGGAGCTAATTGAATCATGAATGTGGTTTTCCCCATACTGTTATCCTGATAGGGAATAAGTATCATGAGATCTGATGGTTTTATAAATGGGAGTTCCCTGCACAAGCTCTCTTGCCTACTGCTATGTAAGTCGTGATTTTGCTCTTCATTTGCCTTCAGCTGTGATTGTGAGGCCTCCCTAGGCATGTGGAACTGTGAGTCAATTAAAGCTCTTTCCTTTATAAATTACCCAATTTCAGGTTTGTCCACATTAGCAGTGAGCATAGACTAATACATCATTTTTCACAGAAATAGAAAAAACAATTCTAAAATTTATATAGAATTTAAAAAGGTCACAAATAGCCAAAGCAATCTTAAGAAAAAAGAACAAAGCTTAAAGCATCATATTTTCTGATTTCAAATTATATTACAAAGTTAGTTATGTAGATTTTGTTATAATGCAATAAAAATTAGTCACAAAATCTAATATAAGCATTAGCACGGAATTCAAACACTGTTTAATACAAAAGAAAGCAAGAAAATAGAAACAAAATATACAGAGGACAAATAAACAAACAAAAGTAAAATGGCATACCTAAATCCAACCATATCAAAAGTTACATTAAATGTTATTGGTTTCAACAATTCACCTAAAAGGCAGAGATTTATACCAAGACTTGATGAGAAAAAAAAAAAAAGCAGAGATTGACAGAAAGGATAGAAAAAACACAAATCTTAATTATATGCTGCTCACAAGAGACATATTTTAATATAAGAATAGAAAAAGGTTAATAAAAGAATAGAAAAAGAGAGTAGATACTAAAAAAAAAAGATGTTTACAGTGCACAACTGTTAACATAAGGCTGTATACTCCTCCCTCAAGAGTAGCTGTACTAATATTAAATGAAATAGAACTCAATACAAAGAGTAACACCAGAGACAAAGAGACACATTTACTAATCATAAAGGGTATAATTCATGAGGAAAGTCTAACAATTGTAAATATGTATACCTAATTGTAAAAGTCACAAAGTATAAGACAAAAATGAAAGTATTAAAGATATAAATAAATAATTCCACAACTATAGAAAGAGAGTATTAACACCACTCTCCCAGCAATTTATAGGAAAAGTAGATGAAACATCAGTAAAGCTCAGGTCTGAACAACATCATCAACCAGCTCGATCTAACTGACATTTATTGAACACCGCATCCAGTAACAGTAGAACATTCATTTTTTTCAAGCACTCATAGTACATTCACCAAGACAGATCAGAAAGAAAACTCTCAAAAATAAAACTTCAGGCCCATATTCTTCTGGTGGTTAATTCTATCAAACATTCAAGGAATGTTTAATATAAACTTTTCCAGATAAGTTTAAAAAAGGAGAAAGTAACATAACCTTAATATCATTTGTCTCCAAAAAAAATGGAGACAAATATTCCTCATAAATATAGATTCCAAAATGCTTTTAAAATGATACTAATTCAATATAGTAGATAGCAAATTATGACCAGGTTGAATTTATTAGAGAATGCAAAGTTGGTGAGGCATTCAAAAAGTTATCAATATAAGTCACCATATTAACATAAAGGGTTTGTCAGAAAAAGCATTGAACAAGATTTCACATTCATTTATGATAGGAAAAAAAATCCCTTAGCAAATTAGGAATAGTAGGAATATACCTCAAACTGATACACCTACAGCTAATATCATATGTAATGGTAATAAATTGTTTCCCTCTAAAAATGGGGAAAAGTCAAAGATTTACCCTTTTACAACTTCTAGTTAACATAGTACCTGTATTAGTTCATTCTCATACTGCTATAAAAACAAATACTACCTGAGACTAGGTAATTATAAAGGAAAGAGGTTTAATTGACTCACAGTTCTTCAGGCTTAACCGGAAGCATCGCTAGGAGGCCTCAGGAAACTTACAATAGTAGCAGAAGGGGAAGGGGAAGCAGGCGCTTTCTTCACAAGGTGGCAGGAGGGAGTGAGCACGTGAAGGAGGAACTGTCAAACACTTATAAAACCATCAGATCTTATGAGAACTCACTATCATGAGAACAGCATGGGGGAAACTGCCCCCATGATCCAATCACCTCCCACTGAGTTCCTTCTTCGACACGTGGGGATTATGGGGCTTATGATTCAAGATAGGATTTGGGTGGGGACACAGACAAACCATATCAGTACCAAAGGTCCTAGCCAATGTCATAAGGCAATTAAAAAAATGACCAAACATAAAAACAAAGTAAACTATTGCTATTAGGACATTATATAGTCATATAAAAAGAAGATGCCAGAGAATCTACAAAACTATTATTAGCATTAAAAAGTAAATTTAGCAAAAATCAATTGTTTTCTTATATCCTAGTAGCAAACAATTTGAAAATAAAACTTAAAAAATAATTCCATTACAGTGACACCACAAAACATTAAATATTTAAGAACGTGAAACAGAAAAGATTTGATACTTTTCTTTCTCATCATAAGGGTCACAGCTGACACTCCTACAACAAAACATAGGTTAACAAGAGGAAAGCATAACAAATGTATTTAATCAACTTCTATATCACATGGAAACCTTCAGAAATAAAAATCCAAAGACTTAGGGAAAATTGTCTGTTTTTATGCTTAGGTTTGATGAAGAATGGACAGCCATGTAGAAATGTAATTGAACAAAAGAGAATGATCTAATCATAATAGACAGAGTGAGATAATACAGGAAGGCCTGTTTAGATTACTCGTGGCCTTTCTGTGCATTATTTCTTCCTCCGAGGTATAGGGCAGGACCCCTTTTGAAATGAGAGTCTTATGATCTACTACTGGATAAGGGAGGTCAGAGAATTTCTTCATGGCCAGCTCCTACACAGCAAGGTGGGGGAAGGTTAAAAGAATATATCTAGGTTTTATGGCTGACTTTAGGGAAGAGCGGTTCTGGTTTCTATAACCCACCTTGGAGAAGAGGAATTCTAGTTTTTATGACCTGCCTTGGGGTTGGGGGAAGGGAAGCAGAAGAAAGAAAAACAGGAGAAGGCCAGAAACAGACTTTGCTTCTCAGGCCCTTCCAGTGTCCTTCAGTTCAAAGTACTCAGCATACCAAAGTGCCATAATTTTGTGTATGATTTTCTGAGCCCCAGTAGAAATAAATCCGATGAAATATTTTCAAGACTTTTATAATGAAAACTATTAAAAATTGCAGAAAAAAAGACCTAGATAAATGGCAACCCATATCATATTCATGAACTGGAAAACTCAATTTTGTTAAGATGGTAATTCTCCCCAAATATAAATTTAATGCAAGGTCAATCAAAATTCCAATAGGCTTCTTTTTTTTTTTTTGAAATTGATGAGATGATCATCTGGGGGCACAATGAAGCTTTAAGGAGTAAGGGAAAGGTGTATTACCTTGATTGTGATGATTGTTTCATAGGTGTATACATATGTCAAAATTCATCAACGGTACACTTGAAATATGTGAAGTGTAGTGAAAGCCAATTATATCTCAATACATTATAAAAGCAAAAAATATATAGACATGAGGAAATTTTTATCACCTTAATGCCTATACATCTAAAAACTTAGAAAAAAATGGGCAAATTCCTAGAAAACTGCAAAATATAAAGACTGATCATGAGAAAATACAAAATCTTGATAATTTACGGTTAATAAATTAATTTGTTTTAAAAAATCTTGCCCCACAGAAAATACCAAAGGTCAGATGCTGTTGCAGGTGAGTTTGATCAACCCTTAAAGAAAAAGATCAAAGTTTTCCTCAAACTCTTTAAAAGACTAGTGAAACAGGAACCACTCCCCAACTCAATCTATGAGGCTCATAAAACCAAAACAGAAAACCAGACACAGACAATAGGAAACAGGAAAATTCAAAGCCAATCTCAATACTGAATATGGTGCAAAGTTCCTAAACAAAATATTACCAAAATATATTCACAATATGAAAAGAAAATATGTAATGCCAAAATAAAATTTATTCTAAGAATGCTAGGATTGTTTAAAATCCAAAAATATAACTGAGAAAAAGATTCTTTTAACATCTATAGAAAATATATTATACTATTATATATACTAGTATATATTAATATGTTATGTATATACATATATGTATATTAACATATGTTATCTGTTATATATGTTAGTATTTATATATGTGTATATTAATATATAATATATAGTATATATAATTATATTGCATATATACTATCATATTATATATTTATTAATTATATTATATATTAAATATATTGTTATATATTATATATAATATAAATATATTATTTAATTTATAATATATATTATATAATTTATAATATATTTAAAATATACTTTATAATATATGGTATATTATATAATTTATAATATATTTAAAATATAATTAATAATATATACTATATATAATATAGTATAATATACTAATTACCATATATATCATATATACTAGTCTGTATGTAATAGTATATACTATATTATATAGTATATACTCTGTTATATTACATATTATATATAGTATATACTATATTATATATATTTCATATATAGTATAGTATACTAGTGTATATATGAGTATAGTATATAATTATTATATAAAGACACAAGGAAATTTTTACCACCTTAATACCTATACCCCTAAAAACTTAGGCAAAATGAGCCAATTCCTAGAAAACTATAAAATATAGACTGATCATTAGAAAATATAAAATATTGATAATTTGTAGTTAACAAATTACAGTTAATACAGTTAACTGTCATTGCATATTATGTAATCATATTTATACTATTATACTAGTGCATATAATACATATCATATATACATTGCATATTATATAATAGTATATATACACTATCATAAAGTATATTTTGTACTATTATATAGTATATTAACTATATATAGTTATAATAGTAATTAATATACTATTATATAATATGCAGTGACAATTTACTGTATTAACTGTAATTTATTACATATTATACTATTATATAGTAGTATATTAATAGTAATATACTATTTATGCTGTAGGATAATAGTACAAATAATATTCATATTTGTAGGGGATATAGGATTCAAATTGTAGAAAATCAGAAATGAGACTCTCTCGTGACAATGTTCTGAACATAAGAGGGGTTTTCAGAATAAACTGAGTAACAAAAGGCAAAACGAACATCCATTAGAGTGGAGAAGCTATTAGATATTTCCCACTTAGTTGTTAGTTCTGTGAAATTTATTTCATATTTGTCACATTACTCATATAGTTTGAAATTAGTCCATTATTGTATACTATTTTAATAGATATTATTGTAAATATCTATTTCTTTGCTTATCCTTACCATTAATTCAGTCAGTCAAAAAACACTTAACGGGACACCTGCTATGTACCAGGCACTGTTTGATTGAGACATTGGGATACACAGTGAATAAAATAGACAAAATATTTGCCCTCATGGAGCTTATATTCCAATGAGAAATGTAGCCGTTGGGGTGTACTCTGTGTATTTAGAAATCACACTGAGTTTGAATAATAATGCCAAACAGGAAATAAAAAATCAAGCATAAGCATATATGTCAAGCGATTCTAAATAGGGCATTGATAAAAATATGGATAATTACCGTAGCCCATTAGTAAAGAGTTTGGGTGTGCAGAATTCTGCTGACAACATATGCCTAGTTAAGAAAAAAAATGACCTCCACAGTGAGGATAAAAGCTGTTATATTTACTGAGCTACATCCTGAATATAATATACTGTTACCTAAGGACAATGTTGCAGTTCTGGATAAAGCAATCCCCAAATATGTCTAGTGGCAATTTAAAATGGGTTCATTCCACCCTTAAAAATCCTTCATAGTAAAAGGCAGCATACAAATATAAGTCCTTTGCTGGGCTAGTAATTTATATTCATGAAGAGGATGCATCTAGCAATGATCATTTAACTAACAAATATAGAGTATTCTAAAGAGAAATGATCCTTCCCTTATGCCAAATATGTCATCCAATATCAGTGTCACTGCTGAGGTATCAGGAATGTCAGATAAATCTTCAAATGCCTTGTGCCCTGTGCAGTGGAAGTAATTCACTTGAGGATAAAACCGCCATTTGGCTCAATTACCTTCATACAGTCTAATTCTAGAAGGCGGGCAGGTTTCTTTTTCAACTCTCTTTTAAGCTTTGAAAGGTTTCATCGCTAGAGTGATTTCCCTGGACAGAGAATATGTTTCATTTCAGCATTAAATGCAGTTTAAAACCAAACAATCTTTGGGAAAGATTTCAGCAGGCAGTTTAGCAGATCTCCCTGTTAGTGGGTGTTTTTAAACTATGCATAGCAATGAGGAAACGTAGTCATCGCCCTGTGTCACCATTCAGTTTTTAACAACAACCTACAGAGGAAGGATATTTTATCAACATATTGTGTAATAAGTCATTTATGTAAGGTCAACAAAGGTTTATACTGAGCATAAGACAGATATTCAAAATCCTGTCGTACTTGCTTGTGTTGACTATTTTCCTATGAATTTAGAGTGTTCTTTAAAACTTCTACATATCAGATATTTCCCTTTTTACAAAGCACCTTATAATAAGAGAATAATTTAACTTCACATTCAGGTTTGTCTTTCAGCTTATAGGCAAATGACTTGTTGTTGTTTTTTAATTTTTTTTTTTTTTTTTTTTTTTTTTTTTTTTTTTGAGACAGAGTCTCGCTTTATCGCCCAGGCTGGAGTGCAGTGGCGCGATCTCGACTCACTGCAAGCTCCGCCTCCTGGGTTCATGCCATTCTCCTGCCTCAGCCTCCCAAGTAGTTGGGACTACAGGTGCCCACCACCATGCCTGGCTAATTTTTGTATTTTTAGTAGAGATGGGGTTTCACTATGTTGGCCAGGATGGTCTCGAACTCCTGACCTCGTGAACCGCCCACCTCAGCCTCCCAAAGTGCTGGGATTACAGGCGTGAGCCACCACGCCTGGCCGTTTTTGTTTTTTTTTTTAAAGAAAAAAGAAAAACATAAAAATGGTATTACCCTATACACAGAAAAGTAAATTCCATTTTTTAAAGAATGTTAAGTAATCTTTTCAACAAAACGGTTGAATTTCGATGGGTCCAAAAATGTATTCTACTCTAGAGAACTCAAAAAAATCAGGTTACTCAACCAATATCTACTAATTTTATTTTTAAATGGTTTTATCCAAATATCCAAATATCATATTTTAATTTTAGGAAACAAAATGGAGATGTTTTCTCTCAAATGCAACTGTTTTTGCATTGAAATTTTACCTGTTATTATTTTGTTCAATTAAACAATATATACTATCAAAGGAGTGAAAAAAGTAAAAGGCATAAATGAAAATTTAATGTCTGTGTTTTGATTTTGAATTTCTAACCGGATACTTCAAGTTTCTGTATTTTAAATGTCCTTCGTAGTAGACTTAAGTGTAGTCACTTTTAAGAACATTTTTTCATTTTTCAAGATATGCTCAGCTTCAAAATGTATTCAACCTTCATTTGCAGAATTAGCAATATATGTTATATTATAACCTGCTCCAAGTTATAACTATCTTTCGCATTGAATAGTCATAAGAAAGTTCTTAAATATTATGTGATGATATACTTTTATCTATTTCAAAGGAGAAATAGATCTTTATTTTGCATTAATCATCCTCTCATGAATCTTTTCTAACAATGTATGCATTACCTCCCAAGTATTTCGCAATAGTAAACCCAGAGCAATATTCTCATCCCATGTTTAATCCAGAAGAATGGGGAAGCGAGGAGAGAAAAACATAATTAACTAAAAGACACTTCACTTCAGCTACTTAATTCAGGAAAATAAAAGATTGCCTGCCAAGCTTCAGTTGGACCCCAAATAGAAAATAAATAAAATACAAGATTTCACTTTGATGAACTAACCAAATATATATATATATGAATAAAGTTAGCATTTTCACCTATTTTTATCAAATACATTTTAATTAAATTGTATTTTTATTATTATTATTATACTTTAAGTTCTAAGGTACATGTGCACAATGTGCGCAGGTTTGTTACATATGTGTACATGTGCCATGTTGGTGTACTGCACCCATTAACTCATCATTTACATTAGGTATATCTCCTAATGATATCCCTCCTCACTGCCCCCACCCCATGACAGGCCCTGGTGTGTGATGTCCCCTTCCTGTGTTCTAGTGTTCTCATTGTTCAATTCCCACCTATGAGTGAGAACATGTGGTGTTTGGTTTTTTGTCCTTGTGATAGTTTGCTGAGAATGATGGTTTCCAGCTGCATACATATCCCTACAAAGGACATGAATTCATCCTTTTTTATGGCTGTGTAGTATTTCATGGTGTATATGAAATACCACATTTTCTTAATCCAGTCTATCATTGATGGACATTTGGGTTGGTTCCAAGTCTTTGCCATTGTGAATAGTGCTGCAATAAACATACGTGTGCATGTGTCTTGATAGCAGCATGATTTATAATCCTTTCGGTATATACCCAGTAATGGAATGGCTGGGTCAAATGGTATTTCTAGTTCTAGATCCTTGAGAAATCACCACACTGTCTTCCACAATGGTTGAACTAGTTTACAGTCCCACCAACAGTGTAAAAGTGTTCCTATTTCTCCAAATCCTCTCCAGCACCTGTTGTTTCCTGACTTTTTAATGATCACCATTCTAACTGGTGTGAGATGGTATCTCATTGTGGTTTTGATTTGCATTTCTCTGATGGCCAGTGATGATGAGCATATTTTCATGTGTCTGTTGGCTGCATAAATGTCTTCTTTTGAGAAGTTTCTGTTCCTATCTTTTGCCCAATTTTTGATGGGGTTGATTTTTTCTTGTGAATTTGTTTAAGTTCTTTGTAGATTCTGGACATTAGCCCTTTGTCAGATGGGTAGATTGAAAAAATTTCCTCTCATTCTGTAGGTTGCTTGTTCACTCTGGTGGTAGTTTCTTTTGCTGTGCAGAATCTCTTTAATTAGATCCTATTTCTCAATTTTGGCTTTTGTTGCCATTGCCTTTGGTGTTTTAGACATGAAGTCCTTGCCCATGCCTATGTCCTGAATGGTATTGCCTAGGTTTTCTTCTAGGGTTTTTTAAGGTTTTAGGTCTGACATTTAAGTCTTTAATCCACCTTGAATTAATTTTTGTTTAAGGTGTAAGGAAGGGATCCAGTTACAGCTTTCTACATATGGCTAGCCAGTTTTCCCAGCACCATTTATTAAATAGGGAATCCTTTCTCCATTGCTTGTTTTTGTCAGGTTTCTCAAAGATCAGATGGTTGTAGATGTGTGGTATTACTTCTGAGGGCTCTGTTCTGTTCCGTTGGTCTATATCTCTGTTTTGGTACCAGTACCATGCTGTTTTGGTTACTGTAGCCTTGTAGTATAGTTTGAAGTCAGGTAGTGTGATGCCTCCGGCTTTGTTCTTTTGGCTTAGGATTGTCTTGGCAATGTGGACTCTTTTTTGGTTCCACATGAACTTTAAAGTAGTTTTTTCCAATTCTGTGAAGAAAGTCATTGGTAGCTTGATCAGGATGGCATTGAATCTATAAATTACCTTGGGCAGTATGGCCATTTTCACAATAATGATTCTTCCTATCCATGAGCATGGAATGTTCTTCCATTTGTTTGTGTCCTCTTTTATTTCATTGAGCAGTGGTTTGTAGTTGTCCTTGAAGAGGTCCTTTACATCCCTTGTAAGTTGGATTCCTAGGTATTTTATTCTCTTTGAAGTAATTGTGAATGGGAGTTCACTCATGATTTGGTTCTCTGTCTGTTATTGGTGTATAAGAATGCTTTTGATTTTTGCACATTGATTTTGTATCCTGAGACTGCTGAAGTTGCTTATCAGCTTAAGGAGATTTTGGGCTGGGATGGTGGGGTTTTCTAAATACACAATCATGTCATCTGCAAACAGGAACAATTTGACTTCCTCTTTTCCTAACTGAATACCCTTTATTTCTTTCTCCTGCCTGATTGCCCTGGCCAGAACTTCCAACACTATGTTGACTAGGAGTGGTGAAAGAGGGCATCCCTGTCTTGTGCCAGTTTTCAAAGGGAATGCTTCCAGTTTTTTGCCCATTCAGTATGATATTGGCTGTGGGTTTGTCATAAATAGCTCTAATTGTTTGCATTTTATTTCAATTATTTTTTAATATATAAACAAGGTTGATTATGTGCTACTGCTAAAGTTCTTTTTGCAAAGTTTATTCTGGTATACAATAATAAAAATAAGTCGACCACTCATAAATTTGCATTGTTTCAAGCCCTTATAAATTATGAACAATAACCCTTATAATTTATATATGCTAACCTTTATTGTTCATAAATTGTGACATCTCTAGCATCTCCCATTTGTACTTATTAAAATTATATTTACCATTCAACCCTCAGCTAAAATACATTGTTCTCCATGAAGAATATGCACATCTCCCGGCTCCTTCATTATGTCTCCTTTGAATTTGTTTTTATCACTTCTGAGAGAAAATAAAACTTCCCTAAATTCATCAGTACTCCTGCAAAAGCTATGACCTCCTGAGACTCTTTACATACCATGAGAATTAGGTTTGTATCCATTGTTTACTTAATTGTTCTGAGATCCTTCAATACAGGGATATAGGAAAGGAGAATGAAACTTTTCTTACAGCCTGGGGTAAATCCCTAGGTTAAGCTACAAGTCAAGAAGACCCGGGTTCTACCTTACTAGCTATTTATATTTCAAAAGGTAGGAAGCCCAGACCTTGAAGACATGTTTAGGTCACAAAAGCCAGAGAAGCCTGGCACAGTGGCTCACGTGTGTAATCTCAGCACTATGGGAGGTGGAGGCAGGCAGATTATGAGGTCAGGAGTTCGAGGCCAGCCTGACCAACATGGTGAAACCCCATCTCTACCAAAAATACAAAAATTAGCCGGGCATAGTGGTGGGCGCCTGTAATCCCAGCTACTCAGGAGGCTGAGGCAGGAAAATCGCTTGAACACAGGAGGCAGAGGTTGCAGTGAGCCAAGATCTTGCCACTGCACTCCAGCCTGGGCAACAGAGTGAGACTCCGACTGAAAAAAAAAAAAAAAAAGCCAGAGATACCCAGGGTTTATCAGGTCATTGGAAAGACATACTAATATTACAAAAGGTGAGAACCCTGGATTCTTTTCACCTTTTCTCAAAGGAGTAAAAGTTTTCTTGAGGAGAGAAGGGAGATGGCTATCTAATAGTCCATTGTTAATTCATTGCTCTTTGTTCCTCACCCTTGGAATATCAGTCTGATATTCCTCATGGCTAAAGAATTCTCACTGGTTCTAATTGCATGGCCAAAGGGTGAACCTTGAACATGGGGACACATTACTTATTATGAGGTAATCATTAGGAAATCTGATTCAGAACACCTCGTGAGCAAATTCAGGATAAAACAAAAACAAACACTAAATATTAAGACAACTTTTTCACATTTTTTGGTAATTTTTGCCTATTGTCTGACCTGGTGATTATTTGTAGACATCATTTATCTGTTTCCTCATCGTTTTATCTCTTCACAGTACATAGTGCGTTGGACATACTTTCACAAAATGTCTGTCCCAGGCAGAACGCTATTAGTCACTAAAGATTTGTTCAGTGAGTAAGGAAAAACAGGAAATGAGCCACTATTAAATATTATTAAATATTAAATATTATTATCCCAAGTTGGGATGTGGTTGAAGAGCTCAAAAGTATGTTAAGGCTAGACCTTGAACCTTGTGAAATGTTGTATGACCTTGGATAATGTAATGTTAGACATAGTGTAATGTTATGCTGCATGTAATGGACTCTGTGTAAGGTAATGATGTAAGTAATGTAACAAAATAAGGTTGTAATGAGTGTAATGTAATGCTGCATGTACTGTAATATAATTTTGTGTGACCCTGTTCTTCCAGATAAACTTGTAAGTGGAACATCACTGAGAAGGCTGTGTGAAACAGAAGCCACTCCATTGGACTTGAGTGTAGATTTGGTATTATTCAGAGTAGGGTACAGTGCTACAGAAAAGACCCTCAACATTCTCCTATAAGCAGCTCTCTTTTCTTATCTTACAATAAGCATCTTATATAGAAAAATGCATATCTTTAATTGAAGTAACATCTGTTCCCTGTACTCGTTATTTATTCCTAAGTCAGGAATTTAAATTTTTTAAAGGCACTTCAATTTTTATTTAGTCTTTTAATGCATTATTAATTTTTTTGTCTTGTATAATGCATTAATGGTTAAAAGGGTTTTGTTGTATTCTTTTCTGTTTTATCTTTCTTTGGTACCATAACTGTCAAACAAAATAAGCAGCAAAAATTATATCAGATAGAGAGGAGGAGCATGAACAAAGGGAAGAGGAACAGCACATACAGCTGCAAAGGTCAGCCAGAGCCTATCCCACCAGAGCTAGTGGGCCATGCTAAGGCCTATGTTGGGAGAATAAGGGGGAAGTCAATGCTTTTTAAAACACTTTTTATTTGGAAATAATTTCAACTTAAAAGCCGCAAGAATGGCACAAGGAATATCCATATGCCCTTTATTCAGATTTCAGCAATTACTAACATTTTGACATTTATTTTTTTTCCCCTCAACCATTTGAGTCAATTGCCTAAGTCATTCTCATTACCCCTGAATACTTCAGGATTTTTTCTAAGAATTGGAGAATTTTCTTGCATAACCACAATACAGCTATGAAATTTTGTGAATAGTAAAGGGTACAATATCATTACCCATGTTTCAACTTAGTCAATTATCCTAATGTGGGATAGACTCTTTTTCTATTGCGGCCGTAACAAGTTACCACAAACTTAGTGGCTTAAAACTATACAAATGTATTCTTAAAGTCTTATAGGTTGAAAATCTGGTACAAATCTCACAGAACTTCAATCAAGCTGACTGAATTCCTCTCTAAGGGCTCAAGGAGAAAATCTGTAGCTGCTCATTCAGGTGGCTGGCAAAATTCAGATATTTGATGTTGTAGGACCACAGACCCTGTAGCTGGCTGTAAAATGACAGTATTTACCAAATTCTAGAGACCAATGCCTCTCTTGACTTTAGTCGCCTTCTCCATTTCAAGATCAACAATGGTGGATTGAGAACTTCCCATAATCACATCTCTCTCATTTGTCCATGTTTTTATCTCTCTGACTATGGCCAGGAAAGACTGTTCCCTTTTAAGAAATATGTGATTAGGTTAAGTCCACCCTTATATAATCGAGAATCCTCTCCCCACTCAAGATCTGTAACCTTCATCATATCCAAAAGATTTTTTAGCCATGTAAGGGAATATATTCACAGGCTCCAGGGTTAAGGAGCAGATTTCATCTGAAGGGGTGGGTATTATTCTGCCTGCAACATAAGACAACAGTTCTATCACGTGGCACGCTAACAACCTTGCGTGTCTCCACATTGTCCATGTAGGCAAGGCTTGGCTACACTTTGACCTGAGTCCTGGTAAAATGCCCTGTGATTCTTCCTAGACCCAGGGGAGGTACTCAGCCTTGGTAGGAACTGCCACGAAGCTGTTTCTCATCCATTTCCCTAGTTTATAGCAGAGCACAGGACTTCCCAATGGTACTCCTACCCACTTTCAGGATGTAGCTGCAGGGTTCTGAGTAAATCTATACAACTCATTGGTTGTATTCTAGAGTTGTCGCCTCACTGCCCAAGTAACCCACCAGCCATGCTAGCTGCCATCTGGCCTCTGAAGTTGGTGTCACTTTGTTACATGAGGAACATGAGGAGTTGACACCATACTGATCTAGCTTATGCTGTGTCAGTCATAACTGCCTAAAATCAATTGGGCTTTTTGCCTCCTTCCTGGCCAAATCCATAGGCATGTGGCAAGTCAATTCAGCGGCTGCAACAGTGGTCCTTTTGGTCTTGGTAGTCACCGAGCTACTGACCACGTGACGTCCAGTCATGTCCTATGTAGCATCTTCTTTCTTGTCCAGGATCCAATCCAACTTCATACCTTGTACTTATTTGTCATATCTCTTTAACCTCATTTATTCTGAAATAATTCCTTCACCTTTCTTCTCCTTTCACATCTTGACATTTTTAAAGGATAGTCCTTCAATTTGAGTTCATCTCAGGTTTCCTTATGATTATAGTCAGGTAGTTACTTGGGGCTGGAATACTGAATAAATAATGTGTTCTTCTCATCAAATCACATTAGGGCACATGTGGTATCAATGTAACCAATATTAGAAATGTTAACTTTGATCTTTAGGTTAACATAGTACCTACTTGGTCTCTCCACCGTGATGCTACTATTTTTCCTTTTATAATAAATAAATAAATATCATTATGTGGCAATAACTGAATTTCATCCAAGTATCTTCTTCAAAATGCCACCCACTGGTTTTAACATCTGTTAAAAATTCTTTCCTGAATAATATCTACAGTGGTTGCAAAACTGCATTTTCTAACTTCATCATTCAATATATATTCACGATTTTTCACTCTACTGAAAGGAAGAGCTATTCCTTCCTAGTTGATTATTTAGTTAGTTACATTTAGTTAGAGTAGAAATCATGAAATGTTTGGTTTAAGGCTATTCAATTCAGTTTAGAGTATTGCATTACAGTTTTCTTCTACTTTGTGGTTCTTTTGGTGGGGAATTCTCAATTCAGCTGAAGTGTTTGATTTTCATTTTTTCTTTGCTTCTTACAGTAACTGTGTATGGATTTTTCTTGTTCCAATTCATTTCCTGAACAAAATTGCTTGTTCAAAAGTATGGTTATTTATTTGTAGAGGAAAGTGCAGCTTCCTTCTTGGATAATATGGTTAGGGGTAGGAAAGAGCTGTTTTTTCCTGTGATTCTCTATTGTTTCTGCCACATCCTTGATTTTCTCCAGGTACTTCTTTCTCTCCTTCCACTACACGTTTATAAAGGATGCCTCCCCCTTTCTATTTCCCTTCTTCTCTAGAAGCACTGCTTTGTTGAGAGAGCCACTCAAGTCCACACACTTTCAAAACCCTTTCCTGTCCCTGTTGCTGAGCCCAGTATTTTAATACATGATGTTGGGCTTTCTCCAGGGCTGATTTTGACTGTGCTTAGTCTGTGTCCTCTGCACCCCAATCCGCTATTCCATTTGCAATTGTTCAGCTTATTCTCCTGACTCTCTGTGTGTACAAGCTAACAGTACCATCAGTCGCTCTGGTGATATTTCTGTTGTTTATTTATGCAGTGTGCCCCTTGTTAATCTAAGTGTTTTTTAAGAGAATGTGCAAAGAAATACGGATACAGAAGGCCAATTAACCTAGGACCGACCAGAAATTCACATAAGAACTTCAAGTAGAGAGTTGACATGATTCAATTTGCATTTTAAAAAGATCCTTACTTCACTGAAGAGAATAGATTGTAGGAGTCAAGAGTAGATTGAGGAAATGGTTTCAGAGCTAAGAGTCCACACAAAAGATTGTTGTGCTTTGATCAGAGATTTTGAGCGTAAAATGGAGAAATACACAGAATCAAGAAATGTTTAGAAGCTTCAATAGAAAATATTTAGTGACTAATTAGACATAATACTCCCAGGTTTCTGGCACTAGCACCATGTACATGCTCTTAACCGGAAGCTTTGTTTTCTTTCTTTCTTCTTTACTTCCTTTTTTAAAACACAACCCTCACTTCACAAATCAAAGCTTTTAGATGCGTTTTCTCCTACATGGAGTGCATATATAACTGTGTGCGGTAGGCAGAATAATGGCCACCCAAAAATGTCTATGTTCTTATCCCCAAAACCTGTGAATATTTTACCTAACATGGCAAAGAACTTTGCAGATGTAACTAAGGTAATAATCTTTTGTTGTTGTTGTTGTTGTTGTTGTTGTTGTTGTTGTTTTGTTTTGTTTGAGACAGAGTCTCTGTCGCCCAGGCTGGCATGCAGTGGTGTGATCTCCGATCACTGCAACATCTACCTCCTAGATTCAAGCAATTCTCATGCCTCAGCCTCCTGAGTAACTGGGATTACAGACATGCGCCACCACACCCAGCTAATTTTTGCATTTTTTGTAGAGACGTGGTTTCACCATGTTGACCAGGCCAGTCTCGAACTAGTGGACTCAAGTGATCCACCCACTTGGCCTCCCAACGTGGTGGGATTACAGGTGTGAGCCACCACGCTGGCCTAAGTGAAGAATCTTGAAATGAGGAGATGTTCACAGATCATTCCGTTGGGCTCGATATAATCACCAGGGTTCTTATGAAAGAGAGGCAGAGAACAACAGAAGCAGAGGGAGACGAAGAAAGGGAGAGAGACAGGAGGATGGCTCTTTCAAGGAACTATGCTGCTCGCCTCGAAGATGAAGGTGGAGATGAAGACCAGGGAATGTGGGCAGCCTCTAGAATCTGGCAAGGGCATGGAACCCACCCTCCCCCAGAGCATCCAGAAGGGAGGCAGCTCTGCCTATGCATTTTGTTGACATTCAGAATGGTAAGATCATATATGTACATTGTTTGAAGCCACTAAAAATTGATGGTGTTGATTACCATAGCAATAGGAAAAGAATACACCAGGTGTTCCACAATCTCACCCCTTCACTTTCTCCAGAATTCAGCTCAGATGTTACCTCGTAGGAGACACTTACCCAGACTACCCTATTGAAAACAACCTGCTCACTCTCCAGCACCCTGAGGTTGCTTTATTTTTTAAAAGAGGGGTTACCATCATCTAACCTATTTTTTATTCATTTTTGTTTTATTGTTTTGGAAATAACAGCAGAGACTTGTTTTGTTCACTACTGCATCCCAGCACCCTAAAACTGTGTCTGGCACAACCCCTTATTATGAAGACGACACACTCCTTTATGTTTCTGTGCTTTTGCAAATGTTACTTCTCCATCTACCCAGGCTCAACTCATCCTTCAAAATTGACTTCAAAGTGTAACTCCCCTGTGAAAACTTCTTTGTTACCTTTATTACCAATATGGCCCCTCCTTCCTCTCTAATCCTTCAGTATTGAGTATTAAGTATATGGCAGAACTTCTCACAATGTTCTGAAATGACTTATTTGTGTGCCCACAGCCTTTACTATATTGTCAGCACCACAAATCTAATATGTGCCTGGACTATATTAGGTTCAAAGTAGGTTCAAAGACATAATGAATATTTCTTGAATATATTCATAAAATGAATGAACTGTTTAAATGATAATACCATTTTCTAATATAAAGACACTGGATAAAGAGAGAAATTGAAGGAAAATAAGTTTAGTTTTGTATATGACAACTCTGAGATACTTGTGAAACACTGTTTTAGACTCAAAAGGGCAATTTGTCCTGGATATATAAATACAGCTATCTTCATATAGTTGATAACTGAGATCACGGAAGTGGATGAGCTCTTCTGGAAACAGAATGTTTTCCCTTAATGGGCTTCATCGTATGATTCTGCCACAAATATCTCAACAGTTCTCAAAATGAACCCATTTTTCCCTGACATCCAAATACGGGTTTCCCCTGACATCCTTATCTTAGGCAATGGCATCATCGACCAGTCACCAAAATAGAATATTGATTCTTCCCTTTCTCTACTTCAAAACTGAATTAAGTAAATATTGTTGATGCTATTTCATATATACCTCAGAATTCCATCCATCATTCTCTATTCCTACTGCCACTGCCCCTGTTCATGGCTATATTTTCTCTTGCACAGCTTATTGTAATAATCTTCTAACCAATCTCTCTCACCCTAGCCCTCTTCTCCAATTTAGTTTCCCCTCGATCACAAAGCTAAAATTCAAATCTGTTGTTTTCTAACAAGAAAAGAACTCCCTAATATACTATACAAGATCTGGCATAGTCTGTTTCTAACTTTCCTGTCCATATTTATTTTAAATCTCTTATTTCCACTCCCACCAGACACCACCTGAAATATGCTGCCTCAACCCCTTATTATGAAGACAACACACTCCTTTACGTTTCTGTGCTTTTGCAAATGTTGTCACTTCTCCATCTACCCAGGCTCAACTCATCCCTCAAAATCGACTTCAAAGTGTAACTCCCCCGTGAAACCTTCTTTGTTACCTTTATTAGCAAGATTGGCTCCTCCTTCCTCTCTAATCCTTCAGTATGGAGCATATGTATATGGCAGAACTTCTCACAATGTTCTGAAATGACTTATTTGCGTGCCCACAGCCTTTACTATATTGTCAGCACCACAAATCCACTATGTGCCTGGACTATATTAGGTTCAAAATAAAAAATCTGATGAATGAATGAAGTTGAGTTCACTAAATTATTTTTTTGAAATAGTAACAAAGTTAGTTAGCTCTAAAAATGTTTTCTAAAGAGCTTCTGAGACCAACTTACATATGTTCATTTTTATTATAAAGAGATATTATATTGTGCAGTGTTGATCAAAAATACTATGCAGCAATCAGAGAATAAGAAATTGGAGCCAAATATTTCTAAGTCAGGCAGTTATAAATTAGAACATTGCCCAGATAATAGTCATGGCTGCAGGAATCCAAAACAGAGAAAAGTTAAATGTCAGTGAGAGAATGTCATAGACACTGAATGCGCCCACATCGCGTTCTCTCAAATCCACCATGTGCTTCAGCCCCCAGTGCTGCACCTGTTCTTCGGATAGGTAATTGGACAGCGTCTTGTCTCAACTGCACTGCACTCTCAGTCTACTCCAGAGCTTGTGTGACCCGGCTGCTTGGGAAGCCTGCAGGAAGTTCCTAAGCATGTGACCTGGCTGCTTGGGAAGCCTGCAGGAAGTTCCTCAGCATGTACAACCTGACAGTATGAGGGAATCAGGGGTGGGGCATGTGCAATCCCATAGAGGGGAGGTTGTGGATAACTGAATCTGCATGCTGTTCCTCCAGTGGAAACTCTTGAGGCTCATTATATGCAGCTACTTAGAAAACCCCACAAGGGTCTAGCTGCAGTTGCCCTCAGTGGGAGCACAGGCAACGATGTACCCTGTATCAGCTTTCCCTACTTCTGTTTCATGCTTCCCACACCCTATCCTCTTCTTCCCTGAAAATACTTCCTCAAAAATAAACTACCTATATACAAGCCCCTGTCTTCGTGTAAGCTTTCTGGCAGAAACTCTAAGAAAACTGGGATCAAAACTGGCCCTGGAAAGCAGACCCCTGAGATGAAATTGGAACTGGTCAGATGGTAGTAAGCCGGTTGGTTGCAACTCCTTGCACACAATAGCCAATACTAAGCACTAAGATTCCTACAGGTGGTGAATCAGGATGAAGTCCAGGCAGAGAGTGAATGCAGTAGCCATGGCATAAATGGTGTGGGGTAAAGGTAATTTTAAGGATTGTGGAGTTGGCTACTTTTGTTAAGGCTTCTAAAGTTAGACTCCTACCTCAAGACAAGCTGTGAAAATCAGAAAACATCCATGGAAGTATTAAAAGAAACCTTTATCTTTTAGGATAACGGGGGGAAAGTAGGTTTCAAATCATGCCCAGGAATGACGGTCAAGGAAGCAGAGCTGCAAAGGAGACTGAATGCAAAAGCTCAATAGCTAATGGGAAAGCACTGGGCCGCTGAGATGAAATTGTTGGTGACCTCCAACAAACCTGAGATTCTTGAACTCCCAGAAGTCCCTGAACCTTTCAGGTCAGTGGAAGCCACTTCCTTCTCACTGATGAGATGACATTGTTGGTGACCTCCAGCAAACCTGCGATTCTTGAGCTCCCAAAAGGCCCTGAACCCTTCAGGTCAGTGGAAGCAATTTCACTGCCACTGATAGAGGAGGAAGTGCCACTTGTCTAGGCACCCTGAAAACATATTACCTGAGTCAGATGCATTGCTACAAGATGTGTGTCCTTCTCTAGAGCCACTCCATTGCCTGCAGACAAGTAACGGCGATTGAATCACAACACGGTCTGCACAGGGAAATCTAATGCTTGCTCTAAGAGAAAATAACAGATATAAATTAAAAGACATGGCTAAGTATGTACATGTAGCAGACAGAGAGTGAGGGTGACAATGAATCTTGATGACGTCAAACAAGGAACTACTGAAATATGAATAGGCGACAATGTATTAACATGGGAAAACTCTTCCATGACTCAGAGTTTGCCTTGGCAAGGACACTTAGGGCCAGCCCCAGTGTTTCTGAGAGAGCTCCCTAAAGCTTGAATATAGTATTGGTCTACAAAAAATGTTGTATCATGTGAGAATTGCCTTAACAGAGTACTAGGGAACAACTCAGGAGCATAAGAATGTTAGAATCGATACAGTACACAAGCTTGGAGAACCTGCCATCAGACCATCTTTTCTAGGAGTGCCCGAAGAACAAGCCCTTCACTAATACAATAAAGAATGCACAGGTAAAGACGGCTTGTCCACTTCGAGAAGGTTGATGATGACTGTCCTCTGTAACATGTCAAGGAACTAAGATCACTAGTATCAGTGGGAATCATATCTATAGCAGAGACTTGGTGGAAATCTTTAACTGACAGAAGTAAGATGCCTGTAATTACTATAGTGGGCATCAAGGCTCAAGTGGTACCTTCACCCACAAAGATCTATCTATCAAGCCTAATAGACTGTGATATGTTTAGGGATTAAAAAGACAAGAAACCAGTTATTTGGCTTGCTTAGGAAAAAGTCAAGAATTGCTTAGAAGAATGTTAACGTCAGCTACCACTTTAAAAAGCTGTGACTTCTCATTCCGTTTTCAAATCTAAGCAACATCTTAGACCTAGAGCCCATTAATTGATGTGAAGGCAATGTTTCTTTAAGGAAGGACCCTGTAGTATCACCACAAGTATATAACATCACTATTGCCCCAATTCTTCCTCCAAAAGGCCTTTTAGCATATTCTCCCAGAGAGAATATGCACCTGGAAAAGGGAAATACCCAAACATTTTGAGAACTACTGGATACAATGTCTCATCTGACACTGATCCCCAGAAATACAAAAGGCCATCACATTGCGCAGTAGGACTAGGGACTTATAGATGCCAAAGGATAAATGAAATGACAATCCAAGAAGGTGTCATAGTGCATCAAGTGGTCTGCAGACCCGTTCTGTGGTCTTTGCCCTAGTCTCCCAATGTATAGCTGGAATGGCTAGACAGGATTTGGCCAAACCCTGACCTGTAGAGTAAATCACCATTGAGAGAGAAAGGAGGTCCCTAACATGTACCATTTTGTCTTCTGTATTCCATCTGTTACAAGGTGTTGTTTTAGTTAAAGTGGTTAAAGGAAATAATGCTTCACACAGATATGTAATTGGAAAAGGCCGTATTTTATAATGCTTCCGAGCATTGTGACTATTGTTCTTTGATACTATGCCAACATTCAACAAATAGTGGCTTTTTAAGCATTAGTTGCAAAAGTGAAATCTGAAACCATATCAATGAACTTTGCAATTCTTAGTTAAAAATCCGTTTGCCTAGCATGTACTCTGAATAGATTGTTTTACCCATGCTTGATTTTGTAACATCTTCCAAATACTGACATATTTCATTATACAATATCAAAAAAATCACATTCATTAATATCACCACCAGTCTCCTCAAAAAGGTCTTTAGGTATTGAGACACTGTCAAGCTCAAAGCGGCAGTTAAACCATTTCCAGAATTGTAATTGTTGCTTAACAGCTTGAATTTTGCCATTGGTTACAAAGTTCATCAGTTATTTCCTTAAGGTGACAAACTCACTTCATTCCTTTTCAACAAAATGTCTGCCAAATACCAAAGGTGGAATAACTGTAGTTTGTCAACCAGCTATTTGAGTAAAAATTATATTCCATGAAAAGTGACTAGGTTAACTCAGTCTCACAGGACTTTTTCCTTGAGATGATCTTAATAGTTTGGTATGTAGTGGAAGTACCTCATGCATACTTCCCATTTCATCACAAGTAATATTAAAAATATCCATTAAATATTAGCATAAATAACACTTCATGAAAACTATTTTTTTAATAGTGAAAATTGGGACACTTTTACTGGAGTCAAAAACTAATACCAAAGGAGTAGGATGAACAAGACAGCCAAACAAAAGCCTCCAGCGATCACCCTTCCCTCCATCCTGTCCTCCAAATTGGACAAATGTCAACACAAGAAAGCACCTTCATAAGAACCTAAAATCAGGTGAGCAATTACAGTACCTGGTTTGAAAATCATATCAAGGAAAAGGCACTGAAGAGGGTAGGAAAGGCAATCTTGAATTGCCAATACTTCCCTTCCTCCCTCCCCCGGCAGCTGTATGGTGTAGAGAGATCATCTGTGCACCTGCAGAAAAGAAAGCACGGTGACTGTGGGACTTTACATCGGACTTTACTCAGTGCTTCCCTGTCACAGTGGAAAGCAACATGGGGCAGAATTCAGCCAGCAACCATGGAGGGGGCATTTAAACCAGCTCCAACCAGAGGGACAACATCAATCCCAACTGTCTGAACTTAAGTTCCAACTGTCCCTACCACCACAGGGTAAAGTGCTCTGGGGTTCTAAATAAACTTAAAATGCAGTCTAGGCCACAAAGGCTGCAATTCCTAGGCAAATCCTGGTACTGAACTAGGCTTAGGGTCAGTGGACTTGGAGTACATGTGGCAACCTAGTGAGACACCAAGGGCAGCCAACGGAGTGCTTGTGTCATGCCTCTGTCAGCTCCAGACTGTGCAGCTCACATCTCCAGGAAGAGAGGGAAGAGTAAAGAGATCTTCATCTTGCAACTTGGATACCAGTTCAGCCACCACAAAATAAAATACCAAGCAGAGTCCTGAAGCCCCTTCCAGCCATAGCTCCTGGAAGAGATTTCCAGATCAACCTTGGGTTAAAAGAGAACTTACTGCCCTGTCCTAGCAGAATTCACCACCCGCTTACAAAAGGGTCCTTGGCCCTTGAGTAAATATCAGTGGTAGCCAGGCAGCAGTTGCCATAGGCCTTGGGCAAGACCCCATACTGTCTGGCTTCAGGTTTCACTCAGCAAATTCCCAGCTGTGATGGCCATGGGGAGAGAGTCCTTCTCCTTGGGGAAAGGAGAGAGAATAAAATGGACTTTGTCTTGCAACTTGGGTACCAGATAAGCCATAGTGAAATAAAACACCGAACAGACTTATAAATTCCCTGGTTCCAAGTGTTAGCTTCTGGAGGGCTTTTCTAGACCAACCCCCTGAGCCAGAAGGAAATCCACTGCCCTAAGGAATAGAGACCAAATACCGACAGGATTCATCACCTACCAACTAAAGAGCCCTTAGGTCTCGAATAAATATCAGAGGTAGCCAGGAAACAGTCGACACAGGCCTTGAGCAAGACCCAGTATTGTGTTGGCTTCAGATGTGACCCAGCATAGTCCCAGTAGTGGTGTCCCTGGGAGTGCTCATGTCACCCCTCCCCCAAGTCCAGGTAGCTCAGCACAGAGAGAGAGAGAGATTCTATTTGCTTGGGGGGAAGTAAGGGAGAAGCACAAGAGACTCCGCTTGGTGATCTAGGGATTTCTCCCAGATCTTACCCACGACCATTAAGGTGACGACTCTATGAGTTTACAAGAGTCATAGTGTTGCTGGGCTTGGGGTTCCCCCATAATGCAGATATGCCTATAGTGAGCAAAGACTTAGATCACAACACTCAATTCCCTTTGAATACTTGGAAAGCCTTTTCAAGAAGGATAGGTACAAACATGTCCAGACTGCAAAGACTAGAATAAATACCTAACTCTTCAATGCCCAGATATCAACAAACATCCACAAGTATCAACATCATCCAGGAAAACCTGACCTCACCAAATGAACTAAAGAAGGCACCAGTGACCAATTCCAGAGTGACAGAAATCTGTAACCTTCCAGGCACAGAATTCAAAGTAGCTGTCTTGAGCTTCAAGAAACCCAAGATAACAAGAAGAAGGAAATCAGAATCCTATCAAAGACACCAAAGAGACTGAAATAATTTAAAAGAATCAAACAGAAATTTTGCACCTAAGAATTCAATTGAAAGATTGAAGAATGTATCAGAGTCTCTCAACAGCAGAATTGGATATAGAAGGAACATAACTCAACACAATAAAAGCCACATATGACAGATGTACAGCTAGCATCATACTGAAGGGGGAAAAACAGAAAGACTTCACTCTAAAATCTGAAACATGACAAGGGTGCCCATTTTCACCACTGTTATTCAACATAATACTGGAAGTCCTAATTAGAGCAATTAGACAAGAGTAAGAAATAAGGGACATCCAAATTGGAGAAGAAGGAGTCAAATTACCATTATATGCAGGTGATAATCTTATATTTGGAAAAACCTAAAGATTCCACCAAAAAAAAAAAAAAACCTGTGCAAACTGATAAAGAAATTCAGTAAAGCAGCAGGATACAAAATAAACATACAAAAATCAGTAGCATTTCTGTCTGCCAAAAGTAAACAATCTGAAAAAGAAATCAAGAAAGTAATCCCATTTACAATAGCTACAAATAAAGTGTCTAGGAATTATCTTAACCAAAGAGATTAAAAAAAAACTCTACAATGAAAACTATAAAACAGTGATGCAAGAAATTGAAGAGGACACAAAAATATAGAAAGATATTCCTTGTTCCTTGATTGGAAGAATAAACATTGTTAAAATATCCATACTACCCAAAGCAATCTACAGATTCAGTACAATCCGTATCAAAATACCAATTACATTTTTCACAGAAAAAGAAACAATCCTAAAATTTATATGGAACCACAGAAGAACGAAAATAGCCAGAGCTATCCTGAGCAAAAAGAACAAAACTGAAGGAATAACATTGCCCAACTTCAAATTATACCAGAGAGTTTTAGTAACCAAAACAGCATGGCACTGGCATAAAAATAGACCAATGGAACAGAATACAGAACCCAGAAATAAATCCATACTTCTACCATGAACTCATATTTGAAAAGAATGCCAAGAATATATATTGGGAAAAGGATAGTTTCTTCACTAAATGGTGCTGGGAAAACTGGATCTCCATACACAGAAGAATGAAACTGGACCCTATCTCTCACCATATACAAAAGTCAAATCCAAATGGATTAAAGACTCTAAGAACTCAAACTATGAAACTACTAAAAGAAAATATTGGCTGAGTGTGATGGCTCATACCTGTAATCCCAGCACTTTGGGAGGCCAAGGTGGGTGGATCACCTGAGGTCAGGAGTTTGAGACCAGCCTGGCCAACATGATGAAACCCATCTCTACTAAAAATACAAAATGAATTAGCCAGGCGTGGTAGCATGCACCTGTAGTCTCAGCTACTCTGGAGGCTGAGGCAGAAGGACCGCTTGAACCCAGGAGGCAGAGGTTGCATTAAGCCGAGATCATGCCACTGCACTCCAGCCTGGGTGACAGAGCGAGACTCCATCTCAAAAATAATAATAATAATAATAATGGGGAAGTTCTCCATGCCATTGGTCTGGGCAAAAATTTCTTGAGTGATACCACATAAGCACAAGCAACCAAAGTAAATACGGACAAATGTGATCATATCAAGTTGAAAACCTTCTGCACAGCAAAGGAAACAATCAACAAAGTGAGCAGACAATATACAAAATGGGAGAAAATATTTACAAACTACCCATCAGACAAGGTATTAATAAGCAGAATAAATAAGGAACTCAAACATCTTTACAGGAAAAAAACTAATAATCTGATTTTAAAATGGGCAAAAAATTTGAATAGACATTTCTCAAAAGAAGACACACAAATGGCAAACAGATACATGAAATGGTACTCAACATCACTGATCAACAGAGAAACGCAACTCAAAACTGCAATGAGATTTCCCCTCACCCTAGTTAAAATAGCTCTTTTCCAAAAGATAGGCAAAAATGAACACTGGCAAGGATGTGGAGAAGAGTTGGCAGAAATGCAAATTAGTACCACCACTATGGAGAACAGTAGAGAGGGTTCCTCAAAAATTAAAAGTAGAACTGCAAGATGATGCAGCAATCCCACTGCTAGATAGACACCCAAAAGAAATCAGTATATTGACGAGGTGTCTGCACTCCTATGTTTACTGCAGCGTGATTCACAATAACCAAGATTTGGAATCACCCTTAGTGTCCATCAACAGATGAATGGATAAAGAAAATGTGGTACATATTTACAAGTTCACAGTGAAAAACAGAATAAGACCCTGTCATGTGCAAAACATGGATGGAACTGAGGACATTATGTCAAGTGAAATAATCCAGGCACAGAAAGTCAAACTTCTCATGTTTTCACTTATTTGTGGGAGCTAAAAATTAAAACAATTGAACTCATGGATACAGAGAGAAGAATGATGGTTGCCGGGGAATGGGAAGGGTAGCTGGGGCTGAGGGGATAGGAAATTTAGATGGTTAATGGGTTTAAAAATATAGTTAGATATAAAGAATAAGATCTAGTATTTGATAGCATGGCAGGGTGACTACAGCCAGCAATAATTTTTTGTCCATTTTAGAATAACTGAGGAAGCACAACTGTAACATTCAAAACACAAATCATGGATGTTTGAGGTGATGGATATCCCCATTTACCCTGATGTGTTATAATGTATTGTATGTCTGTATCAAAATATCTGATGTGTCCCATAAATATATACACCTGCTATGTACCCACGAAAATTAAATATAAAATGTTTTAAATGAATGCATTTGCTATTTCATCAGGACATTCTTAAGTAAAACTTTTTTTAACTCTGAGTACCTGGTGGTGATAACACAATGACCCACCTATAGGTTGGTACCACTGTTTTGATTTGTGCAAAGGCACCAGCTGCTTTGCCTACCATTGACTTCTGCACCACTGGTGCAACTATCCAGAGTGAAAGGATCAAATAACACCTCATATTATGAAAGCAATATGGGCCTTGTGGAGCATGCAGAAGGGTCTTGAAGACCCCCAGGGATCTACAAACACCACTCTGAAAATCACTGCCTTAAAGCCAGTGAAAGCTAAGGCAGTGGGTAGATATGAAACATTGGTGAGACCCAAAATATGATCTTTATGAAAATCCCACACTGAATAATGATCAGAAGTTGCATAGACACTTTTCAAGAATCCCAAGTAGGCAAGCAAAGAAGAACTAGTTCCCAGGATTTTTCCATGCAGAATGGACACACAAAACCTGGTTGACAGAGAGGGAAAAGGTGCCTTGAGAGGAAGTCATCACAGCTATTTTTTCAGGTAAACTTTAGCTTAGATAATCAGAGGCCCTGAGAAAATCACATATACCTTCTCCTCCCAAATATTTTCCCATGCCCTTCAGGGCAATGTGCAATTGTATAAATAGACTTTCAAGAACAACTGAAATGTCACAAAGTTCCTAAACATTGATATGCAAAATAAAATCTAGCATGGTTCTACTAAGGGGTCTCTTCCCCAACAGGCTTGTGATTGCCTTAGCAAGGAAATGTATCATCTGACTTCCTAAAGTGCTCCCATCATCCCCAGCACAGGGCTGGCCCTGTAACAAGCCTTAGATAAATACTTGATCCACTGATCTGATATAATAAGAAGCCGAATTAATGTGTGCGTGGAGTGATGGAGGCGAGTGTAACTGAGCAAGAATGCTGCAGGCAGAGATATTTTATGTGAACTCCCACAAACTAAGACACTCACTAATGATAAAATTATTTTAACTCCATTCTCTCAATGTTTTTTATTTACGGGTTGAATATTATTCTCTTTAACAACATGTATCATCGTAGGTACGCCATCCAGTTTGTCCTGTTCTGTAAACCATGCTCTGGCTGTGCGTTCTCTATTCAACCTCACTGGGGCCTTGCAACCCACCTGAGCTCCAGGCCAGTGCAGGCAGGAAGGGGTTCTCAGCTTCCCTCCTGCACGGCAGGCAAAGCCAGAGAGTTCAGAAGCTGCTGGAAGGACTGCAGAGAAGGAACACGCGCACCAGTCTAATGCCTATCTGGTTCTACTATGAGGACTTGAAATCTATTCCCAAAGCATTAAGTGCTTTGGGAGACTCTCTCAAAGCACCATTTTGCTACCGTGATATTTAAGACTCATTTCAAACTTGAGATACATTCACCAGTTTAATTTAGAAGACTGTGTGATGGCATTAAACACACCACTCAAAATTTGGTGCCAAATGAAAGTCAGACAGTTCATCTAAGTCTCTTGCCTCTGCAACCCCCATGCTAGGTTGCTATGACCTGAGGAAACCAAACAGCATTCCATTTCGCCTCTGTACAAGCCATCTAGACAAAAGACAGAAAGATCAGCTTTTCACCGGAGCTATGTATCATATACAAACATAGATGTACCATACACACATACATATATAATATCCTCTGACATTTTGTTTGTTTCGCTTTTGGAAAATAAACTACCATTTTAGTTCTTCCTCACTGACAAAACCAGTTCTTTTAGAGGTAGAGTTCTAGGTGCAATGGAAGTACCCTCTGCCTTCTGAAATTCCCCCTGCTCAGCTGCTCATAGGTGAGTGAAAGCTCTTTAGCCAAAGCAAGTATTTTATTTAGAAAAATATATGTCTTAAAATATAGAATTGAGGCAGTGACTTTTAAACTCCTGATACAAAAGTGTAAATGGTTCCCATAACAAATTGCTCATTTGGGGGAGGACTGGGCTCTCAACGGCACTGGGCGCCATCACACATTGTAGAGGAGGATGAAATGGCACAAAGGGCACAAAGAAGCTCTAAAGAAAGAAAAGATCAGGCCAGGTGCCGTGGCTCATGCCTATAATCCCAGCACTTTGGAAGGCCCAGGCGGGCAGATCACTTGAGGTCAGGAGTTCGTAACCAGCCTGGTGAACATGACGAAACCCCGTCTCTAATAAAAATACAAAATATAGCAGGGCATGGTGGCGCGTGCCTGTAATCCCAGCTACTTGGGAGGCTGAAGCAGGAGAATTGCTTGAACCGAGGAGGAGGAGGTTTCAGTGAGCCGAGATCACACCATTGCATGCCAGCCTGAGCAACAAGAGTGAAACTCCGTCTCAAAAATAAATAATAATAAGAAAGAAAGATCAGAGCTGCTGAACACCAGCTACACAAATTTCACAATTTTATCTATTTTGGAAGACAGAAATTTCATGAAATGGACAGCACTATACAATCCTGCCTTTTAAAACAATTTTCTTGAAGTATGTTTGCCTTGTACTAATTGCTAATTAAATAGAACTGTCCTAGTATGATAGTTACATAATTTTTTCTCATGTTCGGTTTTCAGAAAAATATACTTTAACAACTGATACTTTTTTATTTCCATAAGCAAATGGATTATTTAGATATTGGTCACTTTTCTCCAGTATGTTCTGTAGATGAACTGAAAAACCCTAATTCCCTTGTACTGCCACCAGGAAATCCATCCTTTTTTTTTTCTCCTTATTCGTTTGCATTGAGAAACCAGGATTACTTCTCTCCCTTCTGTCCATTTTTCCCAACAAATCACCATCCCTGTGGATGGTGCTGTGGAGTCTCTGGGTTTTTTGCTGCAATAGACATCTCAGTTGCAGACGTCAGATGCACCTCAGGAAGTTGGTTGCAAAATCTTGGCCCAAATCAAGGATATTATTGTTTTCTTTTCCCTGCTAACACTTCATCCTCTCTCTGCTTCTCTCTCTTCCCACGTCTCAGTAAGCCTGCCTGTGTCTCTGTCTGTTTGTCTGTGTCTCTTTTAGGCTATGTGACTCATCTGCAAACTCTTAGCCCGGTGAGTCGGCAATTGTTAACCCATAATGTCTGAAATTGATTTCTTCTGTCTGAATAGTACCTCTAGAGTTTGGAGAACAGCAACAAAAGGATACAGTAATATACAAAAATATGAGTGAGCCCAGACCTATTCTAAAGAAGTTCTTTTTTATTTCTAATACATATGTAAGAGAGTGTATATATTTAAAGGAATGGAATGTATTTGCATTAGATCAGAATCTGATTGCCCACCAAGATATAAAATCGAGCAAGAGCTATCACAAAGTCTGCCTTTCCAACAAGACTCCATGTTGTCCCCTCTGTTCTCATCATGGGTCTACCTAGATCCCACCATCCTGTCTGCACAGACTGGGTTGGGGCACCTTGACACCCCTGACCTGCCTTTCACTATCCAATGGCCCACCCCGCTACAAGGGCATCATCCTTCTGTAACTGCAATGTAAAATTTTTTAAAGAATGGCCATTTTACAAATCCTCATAGGATTATTCCATTTTGAGGAATAATTCTGGTAATATGTCAAAATGACTTATATTCTATATTTCAAATTCTCTCAAAATTTTCCCCTTTAAGCTTTTTTTTCTTCCACATTTTTAGCTCTTAATTCTTCCTTATCCTTAATCTCATCTAGAATAACAGCTTCAGGCTCTCATCCCACTGGGTTTTGTCATTTTGCCTGAAATTTTTACTGCTTCTTTAGAAATGTTTTTTTAGAATGTGGTTCTAGCCTTTATTTTCAATTTGATTTCTCTTATCTCAAATTTTAAATTTTAGCTTTAATGTTTAACATTCTTATTAGACCTCAACTCTCCTACTTTATGGGAGCATAAGCGTTAATAAAATACTTCCATGTGTTTAGCTTTTCTCAACATTTTATGTTCTTACAAATGCTTATTTCCCCAATTGTTTCTCTTCGCCCATCCTTTTCAGAAACTTTTTTATAATATTTGTTGAGAACATTGTCCATTTGTGCTGAAATTGCTTAATGAGTCTAAGTCATCAAAACATAGGAGCAGATAAATATTTCGCTCCTAGAATTGTCCTTACGATTATTTCACTGGTTTTTCCAAACAGATCTCCTGGACCTAATACTTCATAATGGTGGATATGAAAAAACAAACTTAAGACACTGAATCTATAGGTTAACCCTTAGAATATAAAGTTTTTCCAGGTATGCTTTTCTTCTTAAAAACCTCCTACCATCCAAGCCTTATGTGAAAAGATACAAATTTTGACACTTATCACCTCTGTCTCCATATACTATACTGTACCATGAGAAATTCAAAGCTATGGCAAGGCTCTCCGTTCCCTGCCCCGGGTCAGAAATCCTAAGCAGGCAGGTGGCGATGGGCCTTCTGATGGTTACTTAAGATTCATAATATGGTAGAGGAACCACAGATATCTTCTACTTACACTTGAATGCTCAATACATTTTCTGGGTTGTGTCAATTCCCTTCTCAGAGGAGTCATCCAAGAATCTCCTCAGTGTTAAAATCCATAGACTTCTTTCTCTCATTGAAAGACTTAAGACAAACCCTTGCAATGAGAATTTTATCCAAATTCTTCTGGGGTGGGATGTCCTATTTTTGTCAGAAATTATATTGAAGGATTTCAGGCTACAAAAATATACCAGAACCTAAAGAGAGGGTAGAAATATTTCGCTCTAGGGCATGCTTTTTGGTTCTAAGAAAATCTGAGATGACAACTAGATGGAGATGCTCTTCCTAAAGGAAAACTAGATATTCTTCTGGGAAAAACAGAATTTCTAAAAGACAATTTAAACAGTCCATCAGGGTATAGACAAGAATCAAATTGTTCCTGATTTTCTGTACTATATATCACTCCTGTTAAACTCTAGTATGTGGTAATATCTTATTATAGAGGTTAATTTGAATTTGGGTAATTAACAATGGCGTTGAACATCTCTTTATGTATTTGTTGGCCATTTGGGTATGTTCTTTGATGAAATGTGTTAAGATCTTTTGCCCATTTTTAATTGGGATTTTTTTCTCTTATTATTGAGCTATAAGGGTTTTTAATATATTCTTAATACAAGTGATTTGTTAAATACATATTTTGAAAACTTATTTTCTATTCTTTGGCCTTTCTTTTTATTTTCTTAAAAACCCAGAGAGGCTATCTGTGTGTTTTTGCTGAGATTATGCAGCAAGCCAGCTTGATTCTACTTCTAGCATTATTTCCACTATGCAGCACTGAGGGCAATTTTCTCTGCAGCAACTTTACTGACTATTCAGGAAATATACCATAGATCAGGAGCTTATGGATAGGGAGCAGACTGAGGACAGGAATCTGTAATAACTCTGTTGCTTCTTAAGAAGGAATTCCTTGGCAATTTGCTGTGTGAGGACCTCTCCAGGCTCAAGTACTAGTTGTAATCCCTTTGTTTTTAAAATAACTGATCGTAGAATAAATAAATCTTACTTTCTCTTTTAAAAACAGGCTTCAATATGCTAAAATATTCACTCTATATACAAACAAATGTAAGCTTTAATAGAGTGTCAAAAATGGCTTTACAAAAATGTCAATGGGTGAGTTGCTATGAATAGTTTATACATAAGCACAGAATGTTGCTGAATTAATAGAA
Organism: Theropithecus gelada; assembly: GCF_003255815.1. Lineage (NCBI taxonomy): Eukaryota > Metazoa > Chordata > Mammalia > Primates > Cercopithecidae > Theropithecus > Theropithecus gelada. The sequence goes on along the minus strand of NC_037670.1, from coordinate 169,403,837 downwards.
CCCCAGCCATTCAAGACCATGACAATGGTCTCAGAGCTATTCTCCTCTCCACAGAAACACACATTCTACCAGAGCATCCCAAATTCATGAAGAATATTGATATATTTGTGCTGATTCATCCATGTTCTTCCACCTAATCTCCTGAAGTAACTGAGTGGGAGTTTTGGAAATTTAAATCTAATTTAAATTACAAGGAGATGCAAAGTGACCCAGACTTGTATTTAACCAAAACCTTTTGTCTAATGCATCGAATCAACTTACATAATTGTTCTCCCTAGCAACAAAACTGGTTAAAATGATTCCTAATGATGTGAAAGAACTGTTGTTTATACACACAGCAACTAATTTATTTTAAGTCAGTTTCAAAATCATTGAGAAGAACCATATCTCCTCAATAATTCACTTTAAAGAAAATGGCAACTTATTATTTACCAAGAGACTGTTATACTGCGAAGAGAAAAGATTTTGGAACACACACACAAGTCTCTCCTCAACTGAGACAAATGTGTATTCTTTCCATTTTGTACCTGCAAGCTTCTGACTTCCTGTAATGCCCCCTACTGTTGTAAACATTTCTTTAAAAACCAGAAAATAGAACTTCCTGTTTTTCCGATCGGAACCATGGAGGGTGTAGAAGAGACGAAGGATTAGGCTTCTACTGTGCCAGAAACCCTTAAGAAAAAGAGAAGGAATTTCACAGAGCGGAAGATCAAGCACCTGAGAAAGAAGTTTACCCAAAAGACGCTTCAAAAGGCAAGAGGAGGAAGCTTATCTAAGAAAAAGCGAAGCACTATCACAAGGAATATAGGCAGATGTACAGAACTGAAATTTGAAGGGCGAGGACGGCAAGAAAAGCTGGCAACTTCTATGTACCTGCTGAACCCAAATTGTCGTTTGTCTTCAAGATCAGAGGTATTAATGGTGTGAGCCCAAAGGTCTGAAAGGTGTTGCAGCTTCTTTGCCTTCATCAAATCTTCAATGGAACCCGTGTGAAGATCAACAAGGCTTCAATTAACATGCTGAGGATTGTCGAGTCATAGATTGCATGGCGGTACCCAAATCTAAAGTCAGTAAATGAACTAATCTACAAGCGTCATTATGGCAAAATCAATAAGAGAACTGCTTTGACAGATCATGCTTTGATTGCTCAATCTCGTGGTAAATATGGCATCATCTGCATGGAGGATTTGATTCATGAGATCTATGCTGTTGGAAAATGCTTCAAAGAAGCAAATAACTTCCTGTGGTCCTTCAAATTATATTCTCCATGAGGCGGAATAAAGAAAAAGACCATCTATTTTCTAGAAGGAGGAGATGATGGCAAGAGAGAGGACCAGATCAACAGGCTTGTTAGAAGAATGAACTCAGGTGTCTACCATGATTATTTTTCTAAGCTGGTTGGTTAATAAACAGTACCTGCTTTCAAACTGAACAACAACAAACCTGAAAATAAATACACCTGGAGAAGATTCCCTAACCCAAGAATGAACCAAGGATTTCTCTGAATTGTGGGCTTGGATTCTTGGCTAGTCATGTCCTTTTACCCACACTATAAGCATGTTCCCAGCTACCAAGATACAGAGGATAGTCTATGTCAGTTTTTAAAAGGGCAACTCATTACTTACTTTCCCCCAGATTTGCAGACTCATGAATTTATTACACAATCAATAATGTAAGCTACGTTTCTGCCTGATATCTTTCTGGCACACTGGGCCTTCTTAGGCCTATGGGTCATTAGAATGACTTGCAGACTTTGGGCATGATGAAACCTCAGATTACCACAGTTCTATTTATTTTTTATATATCAGTTTTTATAAAAGTCTAAGTTATATATGACTATAGTTTAAGGTTAAATATTCCATTAATGTTGTTAAATAAAATAGCAATTTTCCTGACCACTTCTCCTTGTCCCATTTTCTCCTCTCTACAAGCAGCCACATTCAACTCTATTAAAGGATATTTTAAGAAATATCACTAAGTAACATGTTTACTAATTCTTGATTAGTCGGTTTTAGTTTTGTGAAAAGATTACCCATTATGGCAGATGAAGACGAAGCTTCATTTCTTCCCTTACCCCTCTACATTTCCTCTTTTTCATCTCCCTACTCTCCCATAGAGTTATACCATAATTTCAATTGATTGATATTCAATATTTACAGGACTACAGTAACACTATTCTCAAACAATATATGCAATAAACCGATTGCTTTCATTTACTGTACAACTCTCTGTCCTGCAGTTAATCATTGTATAATTGTTTAATTTTCTACGTAATTAGCACTAATTTAACCCCAAAGTTTCCCCCAATCCTGTATCTTCCTTCAGGAAACAGACACATAAAGTAATATCTCAATTTCATCTTCTGGAAGAAATATCTCCTGGAGACCTGTGAAGAGTGCTCACATGAACCTGTTGCTTGCTATGCCTTTATCCCTCCTGGACATTCCTTTTTTCTCTCCTCTATCAGAAATAAAATAGGAAAGTACTGATTTTCCTATTCTTTTTAATCCCATACCTTTCTCATTCTTAGGTTACTTATTTTAATATAGAATATTTGCCAGTATTTCCCTAAGATTGGAAGTATTCAGGGGAAATTTTTTGAGAACCTACATACCTAAGAATATCTTTATGTTTTTTGCATTCTTGGTTGATAATTGTCCTGATTATAAAACTCTAGATGGAAAATGATTTTTCCTTCAGAATTTTGTGTTCTAGCTTCTAGGATCATGGAGAACCCACATGATTCATGATTCTTTGCGGTTTTTATTTCCTCTAGAAGAGCACTGATCAATTGAAATATAAGGTAACCTACAAATGTTAGCCACATGTGCAATTTTAAAATTTTAATAGCATGTTTTAAAATATTAAAAAGAAACAGGTGAAATTAATTTTAGCATTTTATTTAACCAAATATATCCAGATGTTATCGTTAAGAAGTGATCAATATAAATCATTGTAAGAAAGCATTTTGCAAGCTTTTAAAACCTAGGTCTTCAAAATATAACGTGTATTTCACAGTTATTGCATGTTTGTTTGGACTAGATGCATATCAAAAGCTCCATCGTCGCATATGGTTTGTGGCAACTTTATTGGACAGTGATACTCAAGAAGGATATAGGGATTTTCTTTGCTGCTAGTCTTCTAGTAATTTGCCTTGATGAGGGCTGAATTTTGCCTATTTTTCTAGGCATTCAGTAAGACCATCTGTCTGACAACTCATTTGTATCAGTTCTAGGAAAATTCCTTAAATTATTGCCTTGATAACTCTTGTCTTTCTCCATTTCTATTTACTCTGTTTCCAAAACTTGCTATTCAATAGATAAGACACAAACTGTGCTTGCTGATCCTCTTACTTCTCCCGTTTTTCCATTTATCTTTCTTAGTTTTGCTTTCTGTTTTATTTTCTAATACTTCCAGTAGAATTTTTAGTTATATTTTTAACTTCAAAAAGGTATCTGTGTCCTGCATGTCCATGTTTAACTGCACCTGTTCTTGTTTCATGATTACAATATCTCCTTGTAGCTGAGCATATTTGTGATGATATTTCTAAAATTTTTTCCTCCTCATAGTCTCTGTTTCCTCCAAACGTCTTTTTTACTCTTTTCATTTTCTTCCTCTCTGTTTTTTATGCAAGAGGCTTTCCTCAGCTATCTGGCAACTCTCAGTTTTCTCTTCTTATTTGAAAGTGGGAAACTAATGAGTTGATTCATTGAGGACGTAGGTTAATCCTCTCAGAGATTCATGTTATCATAAGGTGAGCTGACTGTGCCATTTCATTGGAAAACCAGTGATGTTAATATTTTTAGAGCTTTGCTCTTTCATTGACCAGACTTTCCAGAGAAAGTTCTTCCATTCTCCTGTTCTAAGGATAGCAGACTGGTTATTTGATGCTAGGAGCCTAGTAAGAGAAGAGGAAAAGAGAGTATCAGCATCATACACGCCTTGTGCACTTAATTGAACTGCTGACAGTACAGAATCTCCATTTTCAACTGTAACTGAAGAATCCTTTTTCAGAAACCCTCTATGTTACCCACTAAAGAAAATAAACCTCTAGTATTCTGCCAGGGGTAGGGGAAGCGGCATAGTTTCTTCACTCTTTAGAGGCTCTTTTACTGTGCTGCGTTTTGGCATGGTGCCACAAACATATGCTGAGAACTGCTGTATGAAAGAGCTCTATTAAAAGGCCATTGTGAGTTCCACTTTCATTCACTTATTAATATTACACTGTTTAGGACATTTTCAGGCACGCTCTAGTGTTAGAGTTTGGAATTTGGAAAACTAATTTGGGCCAGAATAGTTTTCAAAGACTTTTCTTCATGAAAGCACAACATGTCTCCTGCATCCTTTGTCTAGGCACTGATAGAAACACCTACCCAACTTCAACTACTTGGTGTGAAGTCTTTGGACTTAAAGTACAAACTTGTTACCAGGTTCAGCATTCACCAAGTTGCCGCCCTCTCCCACCCCTCGCGACACCTGCCTACTTTTGAAGTAGGCAGTTAGGATATACTGCCACCAGGTGGTAGATTTTGGTATCATTCCCAATGTCTCAACTCTAAATTGCATGTTTTGAAGGAAATTCAAAGTTTATCCAATTAATGTTTCTACTCGTGCTATTTATGAAAACGTTTCAATGGAAAGCCTAAACATTTAAATATGTCATGGTAAAAATTTCACATCGATTGTTTTTCTTTGAAAAACAATTTCTAACGGAAACATGTTCTTCTAACTAGTCTTTGTTATTAAAAACCATCTAATCCTGTTTTTCTACTTCCATTATCAGCAGTATTTTATATAACGCTTCTTCTAACATCTCTTGAATCTTAAATTTCAAATCGATTGGTTTTAAATATTTACATATTTAAATGTTACATATTTATTTCTCCAAGTACTTACGCTCCACGAGTATGAAAGGTTTTGAAATACATCTCCATTTCCCCTAGTATTTAGTTTACGCTATCTATGGAACTCCTCCAATGTATTAGCGATAGCTAAAAGATTTTTCCTATACTTCATTAAAGCAAGAGACCATGCCAGGAGCCAAATCTAGAGGAGCCAAAAGCCATTATTAGAATAAACAATTCTGCTCAATAAAAATGAGTGAACTATTGATACACACTACTTAGCCGTTGTGCATCCTACAGGCATTATGCCGTGTGGGAAAAAGAAAAGCCTCTCCCAAAGGATCCCATACTGTGTGATTCCATTACATAACATTCCCGAACTGACAAAATTATAGAGATGAAAAACAATTAATAGTTGTCAGGGGTTAGGGATGGCGGCGGGGGGCGGGGAAGAGAAGTAGGTGTGATTTAAAGGAACAGCAAGAGGGAGATCTTTGTGGTGATGGAATAGTTCTGTATTTTGACTGTGGTGGAAGTTCCATGAATATACACATGTGACGAAATGACATAGAGCTACACGTGTACGTTGGCATAGTTTGGATAAGTCTCCAAATCTCACACTGAAACGTGATCCCCAGTGTTGGAGGTAGAATCTAGTGGGACGTGTTTGCCTCATGGAGGTAGATTCCTCATGAATGGGTGGCCACCATCCCCATGGTAATGAGTGAGTTCTTGCTCTATTAATTATCTGATTGTTCATAACAGCCTGAGAAATCCTAGCTAGAGCAATCAGGCAAGAGAAAGAAATAAAAGGCGATATACCTAATGTAAATGATGAGTTAATGGGTGCAGCACACCAATATGGCACATGTTTACATATGTAACAATACATATGCACGTTGTGTACATGTACCCTAGAACTTAAAGTATAATTTTTTTAAAAAAAAAAAGGCATCCAAGTAAGAAAAGAGGAAATCAAACTATCTCGCTTAACTGACAATATGATTTTTTACCTAGAACACCCTAAAGACACTGCCAAAAGGCTCCTGGAACTAATAAATTACTTTAGTAAAGTTTCAGGGCACAAAATCAATGTACAAATGTCAACAGCATGTCTACACACCAGTAACATTCAAGCTGAGAGCCAAATCAATAATGCAATCCCATTTACAATAGCTAAAATAATAATAATAATAATAACATACCTAGGAATACATATAGCCAAGGAAGTGAAAGACCTCTACAAGGAGAATTACAAAACACTGCTGAAAGAAATCATAGATGACACAAACAAATAGAAAAACATTCCATGCTCGTGGATTGGAAGAGTCAATATAGTTAAAAATGTTCGGCCATACTCTTCTAAGCAAACTACAGATTCAACACTATTCCTATCAAGCTACCAAGGTCATTTTTCACAGAACTGGAAAAAAACTATTCTGAAATTCATATGGAACCAAAAGAGCCTAAATAGCCAAAGCAATTCTAAGCAAAAAGAACAAAGCTAGAGGTATCACATTACCTGACTTCAAACTATACTGTATGGCTACAATAACCAAAGCAGCATGGAATTGGTACAAAAACAGACACATAGACCAATGAAACAGTTTAGAGAATCCAGAAATAAAGCCACACACCTACAGTCATCTGATCTTCAACAAAGTTAACAAAAATAAGCAATGGGGAAAGGACTCCCTATCCAATGCATGCTGTGAGAGCTGGCTATCCATCTACAGAAAAATGAAACTGAACCTCTACCTTTTACCATATACAAAAATTGACTCAAAATGGATTAAAGATTTAAATATAAGACCTCAGACTTTAAGAATCCCAAAAGGAAACCCAGGAAACACCATTCTGGATGTTGACCTTGGTACAGAATTTATGATTAAGTCCTCAAAACCAATAGCAACAAAAACAAAAATTGACAAGTAGAACCTAATTAAACTAAAGACCTTTTGCACAGCAAAAGAAACTATCAACAGAGTTAACAGACAACCTACAGAATGGAAAATATTTACAAATTATGCATCTGACAAAGGTCTAATATCCAGAATCTATAAGGAACTTAAACTAATCATCAACAACAAATCATTAAAAAGTGGGCAAAAGACATAAACAGATACTTCTCAAAAGAAGATATATAAGCAGCCAACAAACATATGAAAAAATGTTCCACATTACTGATCATCAGAGAAACATAAAATCACAATGAGACACCATCTCATATCAGCCAGAATGGTGATTATTAAAAAGTCAAAAAACAGATGCTGGCAAGGCTGCAGAGAAAAGGGAACTCTTGTACACTGTTGGTGGGAATGGAAATTAGTTCAGGCACTGTGGAAAGCAGTTTGGAGATTTCTCAAAGAACATACAACAGAACTACCATTCAGCCCAGCAATACCATTACTGGGTAAATATTCAAAAGATGATAAATGTTTTACCAAAAAGATACATGCCTTTGTATGTTGTCACAGCACGATTCACAATAACAACAACATAGAATCAACCTACTGTCTATCAGTGGTGGACTGGATTTTTAAAAATGTGGTACATATACACCATGGAATATAACACAGCCATAAAAAAGAATGAAATCATGTCCTTTGCAGCAACATGGATGCAGCTAGAGGCCATTATCCTAAACATATTAATGCAGAACAGAAAACCAAATACCACATGTTATCACTTTTAGGTGGGAGTTCAATGTTGGGCACTACTCATAGACATAAACACGGCAACAACAGATACTAGGAACTACTAGTGGAGGGTGAGAGGAAGGGAAGACAAGGGTTGAAAAATTATTTATTGGGTACTCAGTACCTGGGTGATGGGATCCATTGTACCCCAAACCTCGGCATTACACAACATACCATGTAAAAAACCTGCACATGTACTTCTTGAATCTAAAATAAAAGTTGAAATTCTTTTTTAAAATGAACCTGTCATCTTTTCTCTCTTGTTTTCTTTGCATGTGACACACCAGGTTCCCTTCATCGTCTGCCATGAGTGTAAACCTTCTGAGGCCCTCACCAGAAGCAGGTACTGTCACCATGCTTCTTGTATAGCCTGCAGAACCATAAGCCAAATAAACCTATTTTCCTTATAAGTATACCCAGCCTCAGGTATTCCTTTATAGTAACATAAAACAGACTGATACACATTGTACCAACATCCATTTCCTATTATAGTTTTGATACTGTACTATAATTATGTAAGATGGAACCATTAGGGGAAATTGAATGAAAGATACAAGGACCCACTCTGTAGTATCTTCGTAATGGCCTGTAATAAAACTCCAAGACTCTAGGTGGAAATAAATATTTTTTTCTCACCACATCATGTTCGCAATTACCATGGTACAATTCATTCATACAATTTGAGAATCTATGGCTATAATCTCTATACAGATGCTCCTTGTCTTATGATAGGATTAGAGCCCAATAAACTCATCTTCAGTGAAAAATATAAGTTGAAAATGCATTTAATATGCCTAACAAAGTGAACATCGTAACTCAGCCTCACCTACCTTACACAAGCTCAGAACGTTTACGCTAATCTACAATTGAGGAAAAAATCACTTAACACAGAGACTATTCCATAATAAAGTTATTATTTAAAAATTTGAATTGTCTGGGCACGGGGGCTCATGTCTGTAATCCCAGCACTTGGGGAGGACAAGGCAGGTGAATCACATGAGGTCAGGAGTTCGAGTCTAGTCTGGCCAACATGGTGAAACCTCTTCTCTACTAAAAATACAAAAAGTAGCCAGTTGTGGTGTCCCATGCCTGTAGTCCCAGCTACTGGAGAGGCTGAGGCATGAAAACTGCTTGAACCCGCAAGGGGGAGGTTGCGGTGAGCTGAGATCGCGCCACTGCATCCCAGCCCGGGTGACAGAGCGAGACTCTGTCTCAAAAAAAAAATTTTTTTTTGAATGAAAATACAAAGCACAGTTTCTCAAAAATGAATGCTATTTTCACACCATCATAAATCAAAAAATCACAGATCATATTCTTATAAGTGGGGACTATCTTATTCAAATCGCATTTGAAATTTAGTTTGGGTCTAATTTCTAAATTTGTGCCTCTTTTTATATTTCTTTTCTTCTTGCTGAAATAACATGCTTTTTAAACTGCTATTAAACTTGAATATCTGTACTCAACAACATGGCATCTTAGAATTTTGCTTTTTTCCCTTTATTACTTGTCATATGGTTTTATTACCTCTTGAAAGATGGTTTTCTTTGTTATTATTTTGGATTGGAGACTTAAGATGGTGGTGGCAGTTGTTCAGAATAACAACATTTTATGGAGAAGTTTGGAATCTTTATTCCATGAAGAAAAGTAATTCTGACGTTTTAATGAAAAATCTATTAATTATTGCAATTATGTTGTTGTTTGAACCTTCACCACTGGAAAACAATGCATGCTATTCTTCCAAATCACATTTTAATGACTAACAACTTGACATTTACTAAGATTTTATTGTATTCTAAAAGCATTTAATTTTAAACATGAACTCTATCAACCATGTATTTAATTGATAACTAAAGATATTCCCCAATGTAAAAACTATATTCTGTTTATAAATGAATGATTCTAAAACTTCAAACTTATTTTTCATAGTAATAATGTTACTTACAATTGATTCACAGATTAATCCATAAAGTCAGATTTAAACCTAGAGGAAATTTAACTATTTGCACTACTAGAAATACTAGAGAACAATAATGTAATGTGACATTTGTCTTTAAAATACATTTTTAAAATGTTTGAATCCCTAAAGTCTGTGAGAAGACATTTTCCCTGATACAATCAGGAAAACAATTTTTTTAAACCATGTGTTTGCTTGCTTGTTTGTTTCACCTCACCTTTGGCATTTTAGAGAGATGCTGGTTTATTTAGAAGCAAATGAGCAGGTTTAAAAAAATCCCAGGGAAATTTCCAAGACTTCTGGGTCCTTTCTAGGTCTTTGAGTACATGATATTGATTCTTTACTATGATTTTCGTTTTGCATATCTAAGATTCCACGCTTCTTTGTTTTCTATAAAAGTGTATTTACCACCAGTACTGTCAAGGACCTATCAGCTATGATTAAAGTCTTGTGTCAAAATCTTTCACAAAGATGTATTCAAACAACATGTCCCTCATGTTCTCTCATCTTTGGTTCACTATCTCTCAAATTTCTTCCAGTCTTACACTTTGTTAAATTCTGGCCTCAGGCTGACCTGTAACTTGAATGGGAGTCAGGGCTTCCACCGGAGTCCTGCCTTTATGCAAGGTCACACTGCAAGATTGAAAGGTTGACTTGAATGGTTTCAGTTTGATCTCTCTGTGCCAATTATGAAATTAAAGGCTCTCAACTTGAAATGCACCCTTCAATATATGCTCTGTGATAGGTGATGGAATCCCTTTAAGCTTCTCTCCTTTAAAGGGAGTACAGCATTAAGAGGGTGGAGAGGGAGACTGTCCTGAGGTCCCTGACTGCAGCTTGTGAATGGACAGTACCGGTTCAAGAATATCTGTGGAGCTCTATATGAGGCACAGGCCCACAGCAGTGCCTCGGCAACCTTGCAGCTCAGGCTGGCATAAGCTTTCCATGGAAACCTGTGTCCCAGAAGCCTAAGGCCTGAATTCGCTCTTCAGCCCCTTCACCTCACCTGTCCTGCCTGTGCCCCCAGGGGTTTCCTATTGAGCCTCTGCTTTCTCTGCAGCCCACACTGCTCTGATGGCCTGCTCTCCACCTGCCCTGCCCAGGTGGCTTTCTGCTAGCCCAGCCGCTGCAGACCAGCTTCAGCTTGGACAAACCTGGGAACTTTTCTGTCATCCTAGGATAGAGGAGGAGACAAATAAAACAGGAAAAACATAAAGAGGCCTATATCCAGTCTGGGCAACAGAGCGAGACTCCGCCTCAAAAATAAATAAATAAATAAATAAAAAATAAAGAGGCCTGTAAACCTGAAGAAGTTAATCCCAAAAGGTGTTAATGCTGAGACATGTATGCAAATTCATGATTCCATTCCTTTTGCTCAAAAACAAATTGCTCCGCCTAGGAAAAGAAGACTAAAAGAAGGAGAGTTGCATGGGCTGAGATGAGAGGAAGAACTCAGCTACCCGGACATTAAAATCACTCCTCCAGCAGCTGGTGGAAAGGTGGGACGATTCCTCTGTTTAGGAGAGAAAATGGAAAGGCCTCCACCCAGCATTGATGACTCCCTGGACTTTTGGGGAAGTCTTTGAATGAACTGAAACATATATTTATTTGTAAATTTTGCTTTAATGTTCAGACTGCTTGTATATTTTGGAGGAAGAAAGCTGCTCCGTCAAAACTATTGGCCTCATTTAGTATTATTTATACTGCATAATGTTGATTATATATTCTAACCTCAGGGGAAGCCCAAGATGTTCTTTTTGTTGTCCCTCATTTTAGTACCAGAGAAGAAAAAAGATCTCTTATGCATCTCAGAGACAATACAAAATCCTAATTAGACAACTAATTGGTCAATGATTTAAAAATAAAACTAACTCCAGCTCCATAAAAAAATTCCTAAAATGCAAATTATCTTAAAAAAAGAATGATCTGCTTTAGGAAATCCTCAGTTCCCATTGCTAAAGGTGTTCAAGCAGAGAAGACAGATAATCTGGAGAATGATAGTAAGGATACAAACCACACAGGTCTTATCAGCCCACAGGTTCCATGATTGTGAAAGTCAGGGGAATTTAAAATAATCAAAACAAAGTTAATTGAGTTCTATTTTAGTCTATAATTCCAACTTCATGTTTCTGTGGCACAGACACGGGCTCATTTCTCTTTCTGATGAGGGTAGGCCTAATTGCTCCAAAGTTGCACACAGAATGTATGTTCAGAAATTATTAGGTGATTTGAGAAAAGCAGCACAGCAAAACCATAAACCATCAAGGAATAATGACCCCTACGTTAAGCCATTGACTTGTGAACCTGTGTCATTAATATATTTTTCAGAGTTTATTGCTAACTCAACCACCAAACTGTTTACAAAGTCTGGCAACTGCATACCCTTAGAACTTCCCATTGCTGTGAGAGAAGATGTGGTCACAGATTCAGAAGTGACTATTTAATCCACTTCCTTTTGTATCACTTATCCCTCTGTTGCCGTGGGCCTGAAGCTTCCTGTTCTCCCAGTTCGTAGGCCGACATTTTATCTTTTGGTCTGTTCAAGTGTAGCAAGTTTGTATTCAATTCCACATGAAATTTAAAACATGTCACCACTCTCCTAGAAACATCTTCTACTGCTCTTATGTGTCCATCTACTGTCCTGAATAGGGGAGCACTAGTTCATCCCTGAATAGACGGTATTGATTCACTAAACCCGAAAGATTTTTGACCTTTTAAAAAACAGATTCCCACCGCACAAGATATTTTACAAAGTGACAAGGACTTCTGTGCATTGAGATGAAATCAGTACCGTTTAAATTGACTGTATTTCCTAGGGAGACTGTGGACTACATGGCATTCAAACAGTGTATCATGTTAAATCAGAGACATTTTGAATAATTTCAGTTGTGTTTTTTCTGAAAGGAAAGGAAGTAAAGTGTAAAAAAATATTATGCCATAAATTGAATCTAAAATCAGCAAAGGGATTAGTAACTTAAGCTGATATAGTTTAGCTGTGAAGCTGAATAATACTCTTGAGTATGAAGGAAGAATATGCTTAAGCTAGAAAGTAATTAGACAATGAATTATCCAAATTGCTAGGTAGAAATAAGACCTAAACGTACATATGATTTAAAGTCAAGAGACCTGAATTCTATTTCTACTCCTGCCACCTGGTGAAATTTACCTTCCCTCCAATTTTTTTTCAAAAATAAAATGAGTGGTTTGAATTAGAAAAATCTCTGAAGTCTTCTCTGGATTCCATAATCTATGATTAACCAGGTCAACATTGCAGTAAGTAATAATCTGTGGTGCAAATCGATCAAGCAAAGGTTCTACATGTAGTCATTGAAGAAATATCTATTAAGCAAGTATTACATAAAAAACATTGTAATAGACACTTGGAAAGCAAAGTCTATAGAAGAAAATTTCAGTTTGGCATATCTGTACAACATCCCAACAGAGGTATCGTGAAGATGCAGGTACAGAGTTTAGGAGGAAGGTTGGAACTGGAGCTATGGATTTTTGAGGGACCAGCATGCACTTCTCTTTAGCCTCCTTTCTTTTGCAATCCAAACACTTTAAAATGTGTGAACAGTCACTGCTAGAGGTGAGAATCAAAGGTCATCTAGTGAGGTAACTCATAAACCTAGGGTCTCTTTTTAGAGCCAATGAGTCTGGATAGCATACACTGTTGCCATTGACTTAATTCTCTAATACCAATGACCTTTCTTCTACCCTGTCCTGTATTCTCCATGGCTATTAGTCTTATGTCTCTCATTTAAAATGTCTTGCAGTTATTAAAATGATTTCTCAAGAGTATATGCATTTCAAAAAGGAATAATTGTTTTAGTAACCTGAAGGGATTAACTGACAACGGTGGATTCTCAAGCATCAGTGATAAGTCCTTGGAGAGGTGTTTCTATCAGAAGGGGTATTACCATGCCTTAAAATTATATCACCCTGGTGAACATCAACTGTGTCAATGAAAATCATTCTTGATTTGGCATTTGCAAGCTGTAGAAAGTAATTCTGTTCTTGAGATTAACCTGTGCTCTCCCACTTACTTCTACATTTCTTAATACTTTTAATTGACAAATCATAGTCGTATACATTTATGGGGTACAATGTAATGTTTTCATATACATATATAATGGGGAATAAATAAATCAAGCTAATTAACATATCTAGCACCTCACTTATAAGTTTCTGTGGTGAGAAATTTGAAATTTACTCTCTTATTTTGAAATGTATACTACATTATTACAAACTATGGTCACCCCGCTCTACAATAGATCTCAAAACTTACTCCTCTTTACAACTTTGAACACTTTGATCAACAACTTTCCATTCCTTCTCTTCCCCGCTCCACTCCAGCCTCTGGTAACCATAATTCTACTCTCAACTTCTATGAGTTCAAGTTGCAGTATTGTCTTTCTGTGCCTGGCTTATTTCACTTAGCGTATGTCCTCCAGGTTCATCCATGTTGTCACAAATAACAAAGTTTCCTTCTTTATTAAGGCTGAATTATATACACATATTTGTATATATATTTACACACATACATATATGTATTATTCCACATTTTCTAATTCATCTGTTGATGGACACTTACGTTGACTTCATATCTTGGCTATTGGGAATAATTTGCTGCCATGAATGTGGGAGTACAGATATCCCCTCAGCATATTGATTGCAGTTTCTTTGGATGTATACCCAGAAGTGGGACTGCTAGATCATATAGTAGTTCTATTTTTAGTTTTTTTAAGGAAACTCCATACCATTTTCCATAATGGCTGTATTATTTACATTTTCACCAACAGTGTACAAGGGAGGGTTTCCTTTTCTTCACATCCTTGCTAGCATTTATCTTTCATCTTTTTCGATAGTAGCTATTCTAACATTGTGGTTTTGATTGCATTTACCTAAAGATTAATGAGGCTGAGCATTTTTTCATGAATATTTTGGGCACTTGTGTGCATTTTGTTGAGAAATATTTGTGGGTTCCTTTCCATTTTTATTCAGTTTTTTTTTTTTTTTTGGCTTTGAATTGAGTTCCTTATAAACTTTAAATGTTAATACCTTATCAGATGTATAATTTGCAAATATTTTCTCCCATTCTGTAGATTGTTTTTTTCATTCTGTTAATTGTTTCCTGAGCTGTGCAGAATCTTTTTAGTTTGACATTGTCTCACTTGTCTATTTTTGTTTTGTTTCCGTTGCCTACGTTTTCTGGGTCATATTCAAAAAATCATTGCCAGACCAGACCAGTATTGTGGAGTTTTTACTCTACGTTTTCTTCTAGTAGTCTTATGTTTCAGTTCTTATATTTAAGTCTATAATCAATTTTGAGTTAACTTTTGTATATGGTGTGAGATAAGGATCTAATTTTGTTCTTCTGCATGTGGATAACCAGTTTTCACCGTACCATTCATTGAAGACTATGCTTCCCCCATTGTGGGTTCTTGACACCATTGTCAAAAATGAATTGATCACAAATGTGCAAGTTTATTTCTGGCTTTCTGTTCTGTTCCATTGATCTAGGTGTCTGTCTTTATGTCAATACCATACTGTTTTGATAACTATAGCTTGCAGTATATTTTGAAGTCAGGTAGTATGATACCTCAAGCTTTGTTCTTTGGGATCAAAATTATTTTGGCTCTTCAGGGTCTTTTGTGGTCTCGCACAAATTTTAGAATTTTTTCTATTTCTGTTAAAAAATGACATTGGAATTTTGATGAGATTTCATTGAATCTGTAGGTGTCTCTATCATAGACATTTTAACAATATTAATACTTAAAATCCAAGAACATGGAATATCTTTCCATTTGTTTGTGTTCTCTTCAATTTCTTTCAACAGTGTTTTATAGTTTTTAATATACAGGTCTTTAACCTCCTTGGTTAAATTTATGCTTAAGTTTTTTTCTTTTTTGCTATTGCAAATGGGATTTTTTCTTAATTTTTTGGATAGTTTATTATCAGTGTGTAGAAACACTACTGATTTTTGTACATTGATTTTGTATCTGCAACTTTACTGAATTCATTTATCAGTTCCAACATTTTTTTAATGGAGTCTTTGGAATTTTTTATATATAAGGTCATATTGTTAGCAAATAAAGAAAATGTCCCTTATTTCTTTCTTCTACTTTTAATACAGATGTACATAGCCAAATCACATAAGTTTTCACTAAATTGCTCAAGAATTTCTAATCTTCCCCTTTCTTGAGGTTTTATGTGTACATATAATTTTAAAATTATCATACTTAATGATACCACAACCAGATTTTTGTGATTAATGTACTCTTCATATTCAAATCAGTCATATATATGATAGACTGTAATTTATTTCCCTATCTTATTAATGAGTCTCTCACACACTTGCTGTCTCTGTCTAAGCAGTCAGTTAAATATTATTGATAGAGTTTATCAGATACATTAAAGTAAGGAATTAACTGATTCCTTTATTAAACATATATAAGTTGATGTCTTAATAGATAGCAGGTAGAGTTTAACATTTTAAGAGTATAAAAGTGAATATACCAAGAACACAGTGCTAAAGCTTTCAAGTGGGGAAGAAAAAGTAAACAAATAATTCCATTATTGTTTATAATATAAAAATTATAATGAAAAGTTAAAATGTAACCCAAGAACTGTGAATAAGAGGTAAGTGAAATAATCATATATCCACTTTATAGTGGAATTCTATGCCGTAGATAAAACTGATATATATTTATTAGGTTGGACTTTTTCCATGATACATATTTTGTAAATGAATCACATCATTAAGGAGGTAATTTTAAACAGTCAAATGGATTAAAAAATACTTTTCATTCATTCAAATATATAAACAGATACAGTTGACACAGGTTTTAATAACAGACTAATGTTTTGGATTATGGAGTAAGTTTTTGCTTCTCCATAATTGGAAGTTTTTACTACCCCATGTGTCTACTTGACTATTAAAACTAAGATATGAGAATGATGTGAGGAAAGGGAAGGACATTTTTGGTAGGAAAGAAAAGGGAAGGACATTTGTGCTAGATGCATTAAATCATAGCACAAAGTTTTAGTTAGAATCTTTTCATTTCAGAGAAAGACAATAGTCTAGAACTCCAGACTTTATGGAAAGAAAAAATTTTTCTGGGATTTTACATGGAAGGAATGTATTTTAAAATATTCCTAGGTTTTTATATGCCAAGAATCACAGCTGAGAGAATTAACCGTAGACCAAATAATAGCTAAGTAAAGAATCCATGATATAAGTTTTATTCCGCAGGATGAAAAAAATAAGGACTTTTCAATCCCTGAATGTGAGGCATGGAAAATGACTTAGGAACCAAGAGAGAACAGAATGATAGATTAAGAGGTCACAGCAATCAGGAAAGAAGGGCTTTGCTTTTCCCATGTCAGGATAAAACTTTTAAAAAGAGACAAAGCATAAGGTACAAACACCAAACTAAGGAGACACTGAGAGCATGCTATTTCTCTACGTGGGAGGATACAAGATCATTCACTATGAAGACTATTTAGGAAACTTTTGAAGAGAGTATTAACGTTTAAAATAATTTATTTGTAAATTCGGAGGAGATGACCAGAAGCCAATATAAGCTTTTTCAAGTCCAGCCAAGATTGGAGGCTATAAATTTTGATTAGCATGGATGTATAACAGGTTAAGTAAAAGGGGAGGTGATATAGCTGTAAGAATAGGAATTAAAAACATTTACAGTACTAGTGACAGTGTGATGGAAATTGTGGAATCCAATAGACTATGGCACCTATAAATAGAAAAGACCATAAAACAAGGAGGTGGATGATAGAATCACTGTGCCTCCTTCAAGGGAGTGGTGTTCTTATTTAAGATCAAAGATTAGGCTGAGTAGAAGTAAAGAAATTAGAGAACTAGAAGGATAATTAGTAATTAGTGATAGCCAGAGAGTATGATTTTTCATCATGGCCATATGTAGGGTATACCTGTAGCAGTGAATTAATGAGCTCTATTGACTCAGTTGTTTTCTTTCACAATATAATCTGAAGATGGCCCAGACCACACAGATTAGCAAGCTTTCTCTGTAAAGGGCTATACAGCAAATACTAATATTTTAGACATTGCAAGCCATACAATACATTGCAAACATGAAAATACAAAAAAAGCCACAGACAAGTCTCAAATAGGCATAGTTGTTTTCCAATGAAATTTCACTCGCAAAAGCTGGTGGTGGGCCATATTTGGTTCATGGACTGAAATTTGTTGACCCCTTCTCTGGATATTCTACAGAATGATGTGATAACATCCTATCAGCAGGTATTAGTGAACAAGAGATTATGATCACCCAGGATGTCCTGGTAAGACACATGCTCTACCAGAAGATGGGAAGTAAAGCCTATTAGGTTTCTTTGAAGAGCCGTCCCCGGTCCTGAGCAAAAGAGGAATTGGCAGAGGCCTCTGTATCATTCACATCACAGCTCAACTTCTTGCTCTGCCCAACCCTGATTCCTTCCCTGTATTACAGCTCTTCTCAAGACCAGTTCCCAATAAGCCTCTCACACACAAATCTCCAGCTCGAAGTCTGGAGAATGCTTATTATGGAAAATTTGAAGAATCCAAGGAAGATTCTATAAGGTAATCAAAAGCACCTATAATTCTATTACTTGCACATAATCATTGTAAATATTTTCATAATTTATTTCAGTACAATGACAATTCTTAATTGAAAATAATGAAGAATAAGTAGATCAAGACTAATTCAACCAATCTTCGTTGCAATTAAAATGTTCAGTGACTTCTGATAGTTGCCAAATAAAATTTTCAAATATCCATACAGCCCCTCTTAAAAGTGCATAAGAAAATTTCATCTAATTTTATATGTAAATCATGTTATATATTTTAATCTGGCCAAACAAATTAGAAAATGCATTTTAATGACTCATATGAAGATTTCTTTGAAGATTCTGACTTGAAGACTATTGCATAAAATAAATAGAACAAGTTAAGAAATTGGCACTATGAGTGAAAAGTAATAATTCAAGAGTCGTAACCAGGGAAAAGACCTATATTTGATTAAAATGCCAGAAGCAAGTTTCTGTGAAACTGTAGGAGTAAATAGGCATTCAAATTTCTAGAAACAAAAGAAGATAGGTATTAATTGTATTACAAAAAAATGTATACTGTTACAAAAATGTGTTATAGATCTCATTTTAGTGATTTCTAGTTTGGTTTGCTAACTAAGAAGATTTTACAAGAATGTGTTTTGTTTCTTGAATTTATATCATTTCATAGTTCTGCATCCTCCCACTAGCTGCCATTATTTTGTGCATTACACAGATGAATTTTGCATATATGAATTTCACTCTGTAGAAACTATCATCTCAATATGTTGTGTTTTCTTATAGTCCATAAAGCCCTAAGGACTGCTTAACGGTCAATGACGATTTTTAAAAATGTCATGTGCAAGTATATATTTAATCTAATATTTGATTTTGTAAACTAAATGATTTACATTTGAAAAGAGTGAATTTTCGTACTTTGGCTAACATTGAATACTGAAGGTCATTCCAGGCCCTCAGGAATATCACAGAAGTTTCACTCACAGCTTTGCTTCATGGATATCAAAGTACTTAGGTGTCGATAGATTACTAAAGACATTTTATGAAAATAGGTAAAATACAACTCGATATAAATTGAGACTTTTGGGCAACTGAGTAGATTTTCAGTCCTCCTTGGATCATGAAAAGTTTTATGTGTGACTTAGGTGCAGGAACAGCTCTCTCTGGCAAAAATAACTGACATACTTTGGCATTAAACCTCATAAAAGGAAATGAAAACCTGTTTTATAATGTCCTCATTGAAGTTTATGAGAATTGACCCTATTGCTCATCTATACTGCTTTATCTTTGTAGTTAGTTGGAAAGCCTTGACCTGAAATTAAGAATTTCTAGGCAATTTTGTGACAACGGATCCAGGCTCTGCTCTGCTGACAATCTTGGCATATCAGGCAATCTTATCAACACTGTGCCATGTGTTATTGAGTTTGATATTATGATTTTAAAATTTTACTTCATACTTCTCAGAAAATATCTAACAAATTTAAATATCATTTTTTTAAATCTCTCCCATTCCTGATAACCTTTTAAACTGTAGGCCTCGAGGAAGAATTAAGGACTTAACCATATTAGTTAGATCAAGTATGGTTGCATGTAGTGAGAACCTCAAGGTAAGAGCAGCCTAAATAATACAGATTCCTTTAAAAGACATCCAGAGATATGAATCTCAGAACTATTATGATTCCCCACTGTAATAAAGAGTCTAATGTCCTTGAACCTTTCTGTTATATCATTTTAGCAGGTGGTTTTTATTTGTAAGATTACCTCATAGCATACCATCTTTATTGAAATCCCAGCAATTGCATAAACATTTTTGTTACCTGGAAAGAGAAGGAAAACAAAAGAAATGCTCCCCTCAGATGAGCCAATTCTCTTCAGGTAATGCTAAAGAAGTCACTCTTAACAATTCTGCAGAGTTACAAGGCAACCATGCTGCAAGTAGAGTTAAACAATGTGGTCATTTAGACAGGCACATTACCACCCAGCATAAAATTGGGATTATTTTGTAATGGAAAAGGGGTAACACATATTGGGGAAAAAATATAGTCTCTGCCTCTGGTAGTTATCAATAAAGAACTGTTAGTGATCTCATCCCAGTGGGACCCCCGGCCCAGCTATTCAGCTTAGTCTCTCTCTTTCATGTAATACTTGGCCATCAAAATTTGTGCCTTGGAGGCAGGAGCCAAGGGACCACCTGTGATCACTTTCCGTGAACCTTCAAGAAATTGCTGAAAATACAACTAGGAAGACAATACACATATGTCCCAATAATAATTGCCATTATTTACTGATAGCTTCCTATTGACTCATAAATTGCATACACTACTTTATGAAATACTTACAATAAAACCCAGACATTACCATCCCATTTTACAGATAAATGAAAATTCCGAGGGATTAAAGAACTAAAGTTGTGCTTTAAATATTTTTTAATTTTTATAGATTGAGGAGGTACAAATGCAGACTTCCTATGTATGTATTATGCACCATGCATATGTTGCATAGTGGTAGAATATAAGCACCATGCATATGTTGCATAGTGGTAGAACTTGGGTTTTTAGTGTATCCATCACCTGAATAGTGAACATTGTACCCAACAAGTAATTTTTTTATCCCTCCTACTGTCCCATCTTTTGGAGTCTCCAATGTCCATTACTCCACTCTGTATGTCCATGTGTACCCTGTGTTTAGCTCCAACATATGAGAACAGATGGTATTTGAATTTCTGTTTGAGTTATTTCACTTAAGATAATGCCCTCCAGTTCCATCCATGTGGCTGCGAAAGACATGATTTTATTCTTTTTTATGTTCAAGTAATATATAGAGCTATTACTCAATATATATACACACACACACACACACACACACACATATATACACATTTTCTTTTTTTTGAGACGGAGCCTTACTCTGTCGCCCAGGCTGGAGTGCAGTGGCATGATCTCAGCTCACTGCAACATCCGTCTCCCAGATTCAAGCGATTCTCCTGCCTTAGCCTCCCGAGTGGCTGGGATTACAGGTGCCCACAGGGTTTCACCATGTTGGCTCAGCTAGTCTTGAACTCCTGACCTCATGATCCGCCCACCTCGGCCTCCACCACATTTTCTTTATCCAATCATCTGTTCATAGACAAAGTTTTGCTTTTAACCCTAAGACTACATTGCCATTGCTGGAAACAACTGTTACGTGGCTTGTTTAGGACTGACAGCCACTCTGAGGCTGAAAGGTATACACAAGTTTGTGAGTCAGGAAACATTAAAGAGTACCTGTTAGTTGGGGGATTTCTCCTTGGAATTTGGGCATATGGGGAAGTATCACAGAGTCACCACTTTCCAGAGCAGTGTTTTCAGCAGCCTGCTCTTCATCAGGATGTTAAATGTTACTTGATCCTTTTATGTGCTATCGTGAAATAAGACTGAGAAAGATAGAATTTTCCCTTAGTATTGTACCTTTTTTTCTATCTAGCAAAAGTATTTTTCCTTTCTTAATCCTATCCTGTCTTTTCCTGGGCCCCATCTCCAACTATGTTTAGTTTTCTTTTTATCTGTTGTTTTAACAGTAAGATCATATGATACTTATTTCTTTGTTACTTACTTCTTTCATCCTTAAACAGGTTATGGGCATCCCTTCAAGTCAATAAATATAGATCAAACTCATTTTATGATAGCCACATAATATCCCATTGAATTACCAATGACATTCAAAATACTTAACGGTGGTTATGGAATGGACATTGTTTAATTAATCTTCTACTCTAAAAAAGAAAAAACTGATTTATTTCAGTTGATGCTCAGATCTGCAGAGCATAAATGCCTCTGTTTTCTAACCATTCCTACATGAATGGATGTTAATGATTTTTCTAGGGTTTTTTTTTCACCACAGAAATAATACATTACCATTTTGTAAAGTAAAATCTTTATATGTTAGTGTTTTGATTTATATAAGAAAGATTCCCAGAAATGAGATTGCTGGATAAAAGGCTATATATATTTTTAATTACTGATTTTCATTATTACCTGACAACCTCCAACTTCCAATACACGAATGCCCTTTGCCTACCTTTCTGACAGCATTGAGCTTTATTGCTTTTTAGTTTTTGCTAATGTAACAAGCAAAAAGTATAAGCTCATTTTTTAAATTTACATTTTTCTGCTATAATGGAGGTTTAATATCATCTACTGATTTACTGGCATTTGCGTTTCCTTCTTACCTGAGTTTCCTGTTTATATACTTCCACTTCGCCTCTTGTCTGTTGACTGTTCTCTTTTTCTTATCAATGCTTTTGGTAAACTCTATATATTAACTCTTTATCTGACAGAAATACTGTAATTATTTCCCTGAGACTATTGCTTTTAGCTTAATTTTGCTTATATGTTTTTTTCTGGGCTTATATACCTTTTAATCTTTAGGGAGTTTTTAAGGTTTGTGGGTTTGTTTTCTTGCTTAAACAAATATTCTTTAAGATATTTAAAAATGTTTTTCTATGTTTTCTTCCACACTTTTTATTTTTTAATATTTAAACTATTATCTATGCTACATTTCAACTTCTACATAATGTGAGGCAGGACAATATACTTGTATTTTTTCCATTGAATAGCCATTTTTTGCTAGCACCACTTATTAAAGAAACCATCTGCTTCAATAAATGAACTGAAATGCAACAATTGTCACATATCACATTTCTGCATATAGTACATATATTTCTGGTTCTCTTTGACTGTTTACCTATTCCTTTGCTATCATCATTTTTTATTCTAGTGACTTTGTAGTGAGCTTTAGTATCTGACAAGCCAAGAACCCTATCACTATTTGATTGTTTCATAATTTCAGAAGCCATTTTCTAATATTTATCCATTTTAGTTTTAAATGTGACATTTAAAAAAAAAGTAAAGTAGCACTTTGTTAAATGTTTATATTTATTTGAAAATAGAAAAGAAATATTCTGCATCCTGAAACACGGTATGACTTGAAACTTTATTCAGATCTTTTTCCCTTAATACAATGTATAGATTTCTCTGTGGAGATACTGATCAGTCTTTTCAAATTTATTCCAAAATACTTTACAGTTTTGTCAGCATTTTGTTGTTCTTCATTTTCAACTCAAATAAATTGTTTTCAGTATAGATAAGACCTATGAGTTTTGTAAGGTTATTCTTTATCCAGCGAGCTTCTCTTATTAATCTTAGTAGATTTTTACTAGAGTATATATCCATAATAAGTCAAAGATAAAACCACCAAAGAAAAAATATTGTAACAATATGACAGATAAAAGATATATTTTTTAACATACAGAAAACTCTTACAAACCAATAGGAAAAAACAAAAATGTAATCAGAAATCCTGTGAAGAGCATAAAAATGTAACCACAAAAGGCAAACAGAAAGAAAAACAGAAATAGCTTATAAACATTTCAAACAATACTAAAACTCATGACATTAAATAAATGCAAGTTAAAACTAGAATCAGATTAACAAAAATTACCACTAGATTAGCAAACATTTTAGTTTGATATCATATAGCTTTTAGATGGCAGTAAGACTGAAGTATTCTCGTCAGCACTTTTAATGGTAAATTCAATTTAAATTACATTTATGTTCAATAGGTACTACCTATTTGGAGAGAAAATTACCAGTATTTATAAAAATGTTAAATTCATGTACCTGCCAATAAGTAAATATATATTATAAATTTCCAAAACAAAATCTTTTGCATAAAGAATGATTAACTAGAAACCTGATGTATCTAAGAACTATCAATAAATCAGCTTGATCAGAGCATAAACAGTCCTATAGAGCAGGGGCAAAACACAGATTGAAAACAAAGACAAGAATGCGATTGTGTAATGGAAGAAGAGCAGTATATTCCCTTTTCAGTTCCAAAATGTCTGGGAGGACCCGTAGTGCATTATCAGAACAAATACATTTGTACTAGATAGTCACTGAAGCACACAAAGTAGCAAGAATGCACAGATATTTCCTTCACTCCTTACAAATGCACCCTTTATGCCTAAAAAATAGCTACTTCACTCTGAACACTCTCCTTCTCGCTTTCTTTCATGCCCCTTGAGCCTCCTCTACTGCCCGTCCTTGACCCTAGGGCTCCAGGCTCCATCTTCAAGGAGTTACATAAGAGGCTCTGCCGCTGTTCAATGGAAATTCAATGAATCACTAGATGGGATAGATACTTAAGAGTTAGAGCCATTGTAAAATATAAAACCTTTCTCTCTTGGCTGTCTTTCACAGCATAAGTCAGCTGCATTATTCTATTCAAAAGTTTGCATACTTATTCCAAAGGTGTATTCCTTGAATAAGGAAGGAATGAATACAGGGTCTGAAAGGAGAAGTGAAATTAAAGCTTATCTTGCCACACCATAGTCTGTGGAATGGAGTAAAATATATTAGAGACCAGATATTACTCTTATTTGGCTGCCTTGATATATTTCAGCTTCTTTTGCTCTAAAAAAAAATAAAAAGTAAGTAAATAAAAATTTCACCTGGGCTCTGGAATGTTCGGTGAGATTCTTCCTATTAGTAACTGAGCCACGTGTTGACCATGGAAACGCTGGGAATAAAGGTAATTCTGGAATGCTATTCTCATGGCTGGTAGAGCAATGACTTGGGTGCTCTGGGAGCTGGATTACTATGGACTGCTGAGGAGTTGCCATGATTCCTTCCCACCTGGTAATAGCACTTCAAAAGCTGGTAAAGATGGAAAGTCAGGCCAGGATACAGCAGAGGACTAACTTCACCAAAGCTGACCTCCAAGGAAAAACTTCAAGTTCCAACAATTAAGACAATAGTGGAGTAAATTGGAAAGCTATTTCATTTTTTAAATGGGTGCTTTTATAGATACTGAAGGAGAACAAGATATTTCAAAGCTTGAAGATTAAGTCTGCAGAGACCATGAATGATGGAATACTTGTGTGGGTTTTTTTTTTTTTCCACTTCTGTAGATATAAAAATGCATGTACCCTTCAACTCACTAGAGTCATTTGATCTATTTCAGTATATTGTGCTTGACTAGAATCCAACATTCAGTTTCACGGCCAGCACTTCCAGGTAATTAATAAACCAAGTTTTTTTCTCTGAAAACATTTCTTTTAATACCCTGTCTATACATGCCAGGAACATAACAATTCAGGTTAAGGATACTAAGGATTATCAGACGGAAGAGTTCAGAGTCACCATGTCACCACATCAAGCCTTATGGTCTTTGGTTTTCTATCAAACTGTATTTAGAATTCTCTTCCCAACTTCCTAGTCTGTTTGACTGATAGACACAGCTCATCATTCAAAAATTCAGCTAACAATGAAGTCCTGCCTGTTCCCTAGCCGTCATGCACAATAAACTGACAACAGTATTCTTTTTGCTGCCTTCTGTATCCAGGACAGTCTCTTATTATGGTATGTATTATTTGAGACTTTTATTTCAGTGGCAACAACTCTACCAAATGTTAAGTGGTAATTATAGAAATAGAAAATGAATGTAATCACCCTCAGAAAAAAAGACTGGATGTGAAAAAATATATTGGTTTTTCTTTCTCAGTCTCTCATCTTGGCTCCTTATTCATTTCTGTTTGATTTTCTATCTTTGCAAACCAGTTTTGTCATTTTCTCCAGCCACATACTGTCATATGACTGCCACATAGCTCTTGTGTTTATTTATACGGTCTAGCAATATGCAAGGATTCATTAGCATTCAGAGCTCAACTCATACTGATAGAGAATGGTTGAACCTGCTAGAATTAGTGGGCCACAGGATGAACCAGTAATAGCTAACGGAGAAGATACGCAGCATGAGTGCCCAAACCCTTTGGATACGGAAAGTTGTCAGAAACATGGGCAACAACTTAAGCACCCCAAAATTGTTTACTACAATCTGTAATATCATCTTGAACTTATTTACCTAACTAACCTACATAGAAGGGAAATTCCCTGTGAGAAGGTACCATACAAGATCATTACCTTTTCACTATATAATGCTCAAACTGTGCCATGTAAGTGCCCAATATTGTTTGTTTATCTCTTTTGAATGAAACATTCATCAATGTGCAGATGGACTGCCATTTTATCAAGATTTAAGAAACTTAGGTCCAAATTATAACCTTATATGGAATATTTGTAGGAGATGGGGCAAAATTGTATACAGTAGTGTTCATATGAAAGCATCTTTGTCCATGTTTTAAGCTATTAAATAGTATAGCAAAGTGATTTTTAAAATAGGCTTTGCATTCAAGCAGACTAGAATTTAAATAGGGATTCTGACACTTTATAAAATGTGAGCGTAGTTGCTTAACTACTAAACCGCAAATTCGTATATAAAATAAAAATGATAACGCTCCATAGGTTTATTTTAATATGAAAATGAGTGTATTAGAGTGTTTGATAAGTAAGTAAAAAATTCATACTTGACAATAGCACTTTTTCTAAATTCCATCATAATTTCTTCATTTCTTTTTATCCTTACATAGCTCTAAAAATTAACTTTTCTAACAATGCCTATCATTTAGGCTAATTCCTGCTGACATTTGGGGAATTGTGTTAATCTAATCAAGAAACTGTTCAAATCTTAGGGTAAAATGGGTTGCTTCTGTAAAGATTTTCTTGGGACCGATTTAATTTTTAGACATGGATTTTTTAATGATCTTACTGCAAACAAAAACCCGTTGAATTTTCTTGCTTTTACTTATTCTCACTTAATAAATCTATCAACAATTATAATAAATTACCATTTGCAAATACTTTCCTATTTCTCTGTTGATCATTTGAGCCACATCTCCTTTAATTCATGTCATTTAAAAAACCCTCTTCTTTCAAAATTATTTTTCTAAATGCTACAGAATTGTATTTTCGCATTTGAAAAATGGAACTGAGAAAGGACTTCACTCTAAAATAAATTCCAGAAAAATTAAACGAAGAATTCTAAATTGCTAGAAGATAAATTTAATATTTATCTATTTTTTAAAATAACTTTCTTAGCTTTTAAAAAAATATTGAATGAAATAATACAAAAATGTATAAAACTTAGACATAAAGACAAAATCATTTCTTTCTAGGTAATACATCACACAGCTATTTAGTGCATACTAAATTAAAATAAGCAAAAACATTTAAATCCCAAAAGTTGATTTGATAAAAAAAATCTTAAAGCAATAATTACCAAAAGAAAACGTAACATCAGTGAGTCTATGTATAAAAATATACATATTTGAACTTATTTCTCCTACCTAACTGAAATTTTTTATCCTTTGATCAACATCAGCCAAATCACCCCGGCCCCAAGTAACCAACCACCTTCTCTTCTCTAGTTCTATGACATCAGCTTTTTTAGTTCACGTATGAGTGAGATCATGCAGTATCTGTCTTTCTATTGTACAACATGGAAACTGTAGTTAATAACAATATACTGTATTCTAGAAAAATTCTAGGAGAGTTAAGTTTTCTCACCACAAAAATGATAACTATTAGTGGTAATACATATGGTAATTAGCTAGATTTAGTCATTCCACAATGTATATACACGTTATAGCATTACGTTGTACACAATAAGTACATATAATTTTATCTGTCAAAGTAAAATAAAATCATAAATATATATTTAAAACAAAACTCATAACAAAGTTAGGAGGGAAAATGGCATAAAAATTTAGAAAGCAATCTACAACATGTTATTAAAATGGCTATACCTTCCCATCAATGTCTTTGTCATTTGGACTGCTATAACAAAAATGACATAAACCGGGTGGCTTAAACAACAGAAATTTATTTCTCACAGTTCTGGAGACTGGAAAGTCCAAAGTCAAGGTGCCATTGCGGTTTCTGGTGAGGGTCCTCTTCCTGGTTACGTTTTCACATAGCAGAGAGAGAGCGTGGTGGGGGCCGGGGCAGGCAGGCAGTCTCCTGTGTCTCTTAGAAGGTCACTGATTCCATCATGAGGGCTTTATCCTCATGACCGCTTCCCAAAGGCCCTATCTCCAAATATCACCACACTGGGAATTAGTGTTTCAACATGTAAATTTTGGAGAGAAACAAACATTCAATCAATAGCCATCTAATATTTACATTTATCGATATCCTAAATATGCCATCCAAAAGTAAAAAGCCACATGCATAAAAACATTTAATAATATAATACATGGATAATATGCAGTAATAGTACTGTGCACTATTATATGCAGTAGTGTATAATATAAAGAGCCAGACTAACAGATTTTTCCTTAATAAAAATCATAAAACATGAAGCTATTAAAGTTACAAGTATAAAAACTACTTAGCAAAGTGAAAAATGTACATAACTGAAAAAAAAGATACGACAAGTTATACAGCATGATTATGTCTATATTGAAGTTATGTGTGACAGATAAGACCTAGATAAAAATATGGGGAATCTGAATATTTGATTAGAAAAGCATAACCGTAAGTTAATTTTTTAAATTGACGTATGGATTTACAGTCTTGGTTTTTTTTTTCAAAGTAAATAAAAGGATGGACTTTAATCTTTATTTATAGGATGCCAAGAGATATGAAATTCCACGTAGAAATACAAAACCCATTCAGAGGACAAGTTTCATATGGCATATACATGTTGGAACTGTTCAAGTTTCACTGTAAAACATGCTACAATAACAAAACACATTTAAAAACAGTTCTTGGAGAAACAGCAACACAAACTTATACCAAACATAGGACACAACAACTGTATGCCTCAGCTTACACGATCTAAATGTTAAAAGTTGCAAGAGTCTCATTCTGAACATAGAGGGTTTAGCTTTCAGAGGTAGTTTCTGGCACATTTTGATCTTCCTCTTCCTCTACAGAAAAGTACTTCCCAATGAAGCTTAACAAAGTCTTATATGCAAACTCATTTGCATGGTTTTGTAGAGCTTCAATTTTGTCTAAGCCTCCACATTCTTCAATCATTATACTAAGTTTCTCAGTTTCACCTAGTGTCTCAGCAACCTGAAAGATATTTGAAATGGCATCCAGAGTAACCAGAATAATTTTGGTATCTTTCACAGTTCAGGGGTTTGTCAATGGTTCTATTATGCCACAGTGAACAAGGTATACAATCTGTTCAACTGTTCCACCACTTGTAGAGTTGGTCACAGCCCCTACGGCTTCCTTTTGTGTCTTAAAATCTGTCTTAGGGAGAACACTGACTAATCTATGGTTCACAGCTTGCTGTATCTGGTCCTGAAGGCCAGCTATGATGGTTGACATAGTCTATGTAGCTTCCTTCTGAACATTAGTTTTAGGTTGGGAAAGATGGTAAGTGCTCCTTCATCAATAACAACCTGAGCCTGTCCATCTGTACCAGTGACAATATTCCCTATGGCTCTTAGTGCAGGAGTCACAATTGGCAATTCAGAGCAGGAGTCACAATTGGCAATTCAGAAGCTCCTAGAAGCTTCATGAGTTGGGTCACAACTTCTGTTTTCATGACCATGAATCTGGAGACTATGGATCTGGAGAAGATCCAGAATGGTCCAGGAACTACTGTCACTGAAGGATCTAATGGATTTTTGCCAGATTGTTCACTTTTGTCAGACCTTCAGTAAGGTAGGAATCAGCCCAGCATGTATCTACTAATACTTCTAGATTATTGTGATGAAGGAGCCAAACTAAAGTAGGAAGAATTTTCTCAACAGCACCTAATGGGGCTGCAGGATTCTGTTGCAACAAAGGTTTGTAAGTGTCTGGGTGAGATTACATAAGTAACCACATGCTAAAGATAACATATCAGGAACTGTAAGAGCCAATAGTGGGTCAGCTATAATGCCTCATTTCTGTACTGTCTTTTCCCTTGTTCTTGAATCTGTTCAGTTGGGCAGCTGGTGAATTCACATTCTTGTTGGTGAACATGGTTATGAGACAAAGGGAGAAAGCTGTTCAGCAGGCCCAGGCTTCCACGGGAGGCAATGCAGGGCTCGCTGGCTGTAGGGCAACTGTGCTCAAAACTTCCACCTTGGGTCAGCCGGAAGACTGTGTGTCTTCATTATACATTGTGCAATGATAATATTTTTTAACGAAATAATAGCTAAACTTACAGGGTTTTTGCTTGGTAGGTTTCTCAAAGTTTGATAAGACAGTATGTGTGGCTAGGGTTGCCAGATTTAACTAATAAAAACAGAGGACTCCCAGATAAATTTGAATTTTAGTTGAACAGCGAATGCTTTTTTACTATAAGTACTTTCCATTCAATATCTGGCACATAATTTTACTACAAAAGCATTCACTGTATGTCTGAAATTCAAATCGGGATGGGTGTTGTGCAATTTATCTGACAATCATGCTTGTGCCATTTAGGACCTCATAGCTACTCCAAACATTCACCATTCATATTAATGGTGCATAGTTATGCCCCAGTATGCATGGGATGAAGGTGATGGGAAGTTTTAACACTCATTGGAAGAAGCAACCTTGGCTTTTACCAAATAAAAATATGTTCAACTTTTTATTGTCACAATACGTATTTTAGGAAATCCTGATTTGATCCATGAGGGCCAGAAATGAAAACATTCTGAAACAAAATTAAGAGAAGAATAAAGAATGAGACAATGAAAACTGAGATCATGGGAGATAACAGGAACTGACATTTTCCCAAGTTTTCAAGCCCAGGTCAACTGCGTGAAACTAGTCTACAGCATACATCCTGAGAAAGCCCCAGTAACAGGTCCTTGTATTGTACACTTTCAAAAGACCCAACTAAATAAAACATTTGGAGAAGATCCAGAATGGTCCAGGAACTACTGTCACTGAAGGATCTAATGGATTTTTGCCAGATTGTTCACTTTTGTCAACGTGTGTTCATGGTCGTCTATGGATAAACTATGTTGCCTAAAGGGCAGTACATAGCTGCTTCTAGATTGTAGATTTATTAGCTAATAAAATGCTTCATTGAATTTTTATATCCATTTTCTTCTTGATATATTGCAATTCACAGCATCTTTAGTCACAGGTGTGAATGGCCTAGGCAAATAGGTCAGATGCAGCAAGAATCCTAAAGCTATAGTCAGCCTGTGGTACTGAAAACCTAGAAAGAATACTGGAGCTTAGAGAACAAAGAAAGAGTGAAGGAAGGTGAGTGAAGAGAGGTAGACAGGGACTAAAATTCCCGAGAAGTGTTGGATACTCAGAGAACTGCAATGGGTAGCCCCTGTGGAAATGCAGAGGAAGGACTACTATAATCTGGTTTGGGGCAGGTGACTTTGTTTTATTTTTATTAATTAGAAGTGGCTTTAATAGACCCCTCATTCCTATGTGGGTCTATTATGATCCTATACAGGATCCTATACATGATCATTGCCATGTATAGGGGCTACAGATCAACTTTTGTAAAAATGGAGTCAAGAGGTTTTTGGCGGCCGGGCGCGGTGGCTCAAGCCTGTAATCCCAGCACTTTGGGAGGCCGAGACGGGCGGATCACAAGGTCAGGAGATCGAGACCATCCTGGCTGACCCGGTGAAACCCTGTCTCTACTAAAAAATACAAAAAACTAGCCGGGCAAGGTGGCGGGCACCTGTAGTCCCAGCTACTCGGGAGGCTGAAGCAGGAGAATGGCGTGAACCCGGGAGGCGGAGTTGCAGTGAGCTGAGATCCGGCCACTGCACTCCAGTTTGGGCGACAGAGCGAGACTCTGTCTCAAAAAAAAAAAAAAAAAAAAAAAAGAGGTTTTTGGCAGATGTCCTTGAACATTCAACTGGCTTGTATGGAATCACCTTATACAATATAACTCAATCTGTTAAGTAGGCCAACATTTTTTGCAAACAATATATTTCTGAACCCAAACTAAGATAATTTAACTACTTAACTACTGCAATAGTCTCTTAATTTAAGTGGTATTTCTGTTTCTTCTTTTGATTTCCTGCCATCCAGTTAACACCCAGGACTCAGCATAACATTTAGAGTATAAATCAATCAGATCATATAATGCCCCTGCTTAAACTTTCCAAGGATACTTCTGAGCTTCTGATCAGGATGTGAACTGGAAAGAACATGGCTCCCATTCTTTCAACACAAAAAAGCTAAGCAAACTCCAAGTTCACAGCTTTGAATCTATGAAGAGTAGAAAGAAAGTCATTTCTATTACTAGCCTTAAAACTTATTTAGCTCAGTTCTATGTCCTACATAAAATGTCCAGCTCCCAACAAAAAAATATGAGGCCCATAAAAAGGCAATATGGAACAACACATTGACAAAGACAAAGCAATCAACAGAACCACACTCAGATATGACATGGACGCTGACGTTATCTGACAGGAATTTTAAATTATTATGACTAATTTGTTCATGGCTACAAAATGTTCTTTTGAATTCAAGATCAGATGGGAAATCCCAGAGAGTGAAATACAAGGGGCCAGGTGCGGTGGCTCACACTTGTAATCCCAGCACTTTGGGAGGCTGAGGCAGGCAGATCACGAGGTCAGGAGTTCGAGACCAGTTGACCAACACAGTGAAACCCCATCTCTACTAAAAATACAAAAAAAAAAAAAAATTAGCTGGGTGTGGTGGCAGGCACCTGTAATCCCAGCTACTCAGGAGGCTGAGGCAGGAGAACTACTTGAACCCGGGAGGTGGAGGTTGCAATGAGCCAAGATTGCACCACTGCACTCCAGCCTGGGCCGCAGAGCTAGACTCCGTCTCAAAAAAAAATAAAAAAAGAAAAGAAAATAAGGAAAAGGAAGGAAGGAAGGGAGTGGGGAGGCAGGGAAGGGTAGTAGAAATGCTGGAAATGAAACAGGAATTGCAATGAAGATTTTGTACACATGACACAGTGAGAATAAAATTGGTAACCTGAAGATAAGTCAATAGAAATCGCATTTCTTTAAAAGGATGTTTAAAAACTCTCAAAACTCAACAATAAGAAAGCAACAAACCTGATAAAAATGAGTAAAGAGTTGAGCTTTCAGCAAAGGAGATATACAGATGGCAAATAAGCATATAAAAAGATGCTTAATATCATTAATGCAAATTAAAACCACAATTAGACACAACCAGACATTTTTTAAATTTATTTTGTTAGAAACAAGCTTTAATTGTATCATGTGAAACTTGTGACATTTTAAAATTGTACAAGTATTTTGACATCTGCCTCCCACATTTTGTGTCTTAAAATGATGGCAAAATACCCACCAATCACAGGATTGATGGGTTTAATGAGTTTAACCCTCAGTTCCTGTTTGCAGCA
Source organism: Theropithecus gelada (assembly GCF_003255815.1). Taxonomy (NCBI): domain Eukaryota; kingdom Metazoa; phylum Chordata; class Mammalia; order Primates; family Cercopithecidae; genus Theropithecus; species Theropithecus gelada. The sequence continues at coordinate 169,370,574 of NC_037670.1, read as the reverse complement.
CCCAATATTCCTTTGAAATATGAAAACAGACCTGGCAGTGGCCAACAGTGAATTTCTGCCCCCAATACTAACAGAGTTGAAAAGTTCAGGTTCTCTGAGTGTTATGTTGCAGTGCCACTCGTCCAGAATTGGTACCTTCCCATACTTGGGGGACTTCAAATGTACCAGTGAAAATAACATTTTCCTCTTCAAGGGAAAGAAAGAAAATCACTTCAAAGCCCAGCAGATCTGTCTGTGAGGCCTTTCCTCCTGCCCCATCCCTTCAGGCTTTTTTATTTTTTATTTTTATTTTTTTTGCAGTGGAGCAAGAGAGACCAATAGCTAACCTGAGTTACAAAAAGCAAGACGGTGATGGCCATAAAGGGAGTGACCAGGAGCAAGTGGAACACTCCTTTACCTCCCACATCAAATGGATGTGCTTCACAGAAACACAGAAACACACACAAATACAGAAACACACACAAACACACACACGCGCGCGCACGCATGCAAAACAAATCCACAAAATACAACAGCTAGAATTATGAAATTCATTCATCCAAGGGTAGTAGATGGCATGAAGGAAAGGTGGGGAGTGGGGGTAAATGGCACAAGAAGAAAAACAAAGTATTCAAATCAGTCCAGGCACAGGGACTGGCAAATGCTAGAAAATAGCTGCAGAAAAACCTGTGCTCCTTTCAGACGCGTGATGGTGTTAAAAATCCACACACCGGTGTCAGGAAGATTCTGCCTTATGTGCACCAGAGACAAAAATTCTGATTCCTCAGAAAGAAGGGAATACACAGAAGAACCTTGGCAGAGTGAGGTCTGCCTTCCCTGGCAGGGGGAAGTGAATACAGCCTCCCTCCTATCTCACCCATGCCCTTTGCATGTCAGTAGCCTTCAGTTTGGCAGGAGATGGATGCAGTGAAGGGAACTGCCCTAAACAGGTTAAGCTGCTCGGGGCAGACTGCAGGTAGACTGTCCTGTAAGAGTCTGTTGCTTAGCAAGATCACCAAGGGCAAGAGGCACAACTGGAAGAGGTACGCTGTGCCAGGGGTCTTGGCTTCATTGGCGCTGATAAAGAACAAGGATAGAGGAATAAAGGAAGAAGGATAGAGAAGAGGCAGCCACTGATAATATGGCTGCACTGGTAATGAAGGCTGCATTGCCACAAGAAAAGCCAAGGGCAAACCAAACCCAAAATAGTAAGACCAATTCTTTTCTATGTTAGACAACTGCTGGTGCGCTCCAATTCCTTTATTGAACCAACAATATTTGAAGCAGCACAGTGCGTAGAGAAGAGACATATGCAGGAGACTAACCAGCTGAACAACAAGATGGATGGGAAAGAGACTCATAAACACTCCTTGATTGAGGAAAAGAGCCTGCAGCAAAAGGTTGGACAGCAAGTCAGCAATTACTTTGCAGACACTAGGAAATGGGTGAGGCTTCCTCACTGGTTTCTCAAATGCCAGATCAGCTATATCTTGAAACCCAATGGCATTCACAACTTTGCTAGGCACAAACAAGGAAGCACCCAATGAGCACTGGAGATTGATATGAGGAAGAACTCTAGCCATGACCGAGCATCTCCATGTCGTGATAGATCACCAATAATTCAGGGTGTCACTGACCAAAGCAGAAGAATAAACACTCAATAAAACAGGAGGAGACTGGACCAGAACACTCCACCATTCCAAGTGCAACACCAAAAAGTTCTACTAACAATACATGGCTCACTCTCTCACTCTTACTCTATATTCTTGGCTCTTCTCTGTGCCAGGACACTACTTGCCCTTCTTCAGTGCTGCTCCTCTCCCTTTTGCTGGATTCAAGCATGGAGTTTGGAGACTATAAAAGTACCCTAGATGGAATATTTGATTCCCCTGCCAAGGTCCTGGAGAAAGGTTTTAACACTGTCAGGCATCTCTTCACCACCCAAACTATCAACTACACAGAGGAGACAGAAGTACCCCAAAATCTGTCACTATGAAGGATCCATAGCTCCACTGCCATAGCTCTGGCCAGGCCCCTCACCCATGGCAGACTTGATCGGCTCCTCAGCACACAGCCGCCCCCACTCTACTGGGCTGCTCCCAGGGCAGGGGCCACATAGGGCTGCTGTCAGGCATTTTTTAAATAGTTAAAAAGAAAATTTAAAATCTAGCGACATCATGTTACTTAGAAGGATACAGAGCAACTGGAAATCTCATACATTGCTGGTAGAAATGCAAAATGTTACAGCATCCTTGGAAAATAGTTTGGCAGTTTTTAATAAAGTTAGACACATGCCTTTGATACATCCCAACAACCTTACTTACAGATAATTAGTCAAGAGAAATAAAAGCTATATTTATGCAAATACCTTTATATATTTATAGAGGTTTTTATTTTTAAAGTCTAAAAATGAGACAATGCATATGTTCTTCAAATGGTAAACTGATAAACTTTAGCAAACCCATTCAACAAGAGGTTGCTCAGGAATAAAAAGAAATGGGCTTGATTCACATGACATAGGTGAATCTCAAATGCATTAAGCCAAGTAAAAGAAACCATATCCAAAAAGCTACATATCATACAGTTCCATTCTATATGACTTATTATAGGATGGGAAACACATCATAGGTTATATTAGTTCATTCTCACACTGCTATTAAGAAATACCCAAGACTGGGTAATTTATAAAGAAAAGAGGTTGAATTGACTCACAGTTCCACACGACTGGAGAGGCCTCAGGAAACTTACAATCATAGCAGAAGGCATCTCTTCACAGGGCAGCAGGAGAGAGAATGAGTGCCAAAAGAAGGGGGAAGTCCCTTATAAAACCATCAGATTTCATGAGAACTCACACACTATCACAAGAACAGCATGGGGGAAACCTGGCTCCATGATTCAATTGTCTCCACCTGGTCCTACCCTTGACACATGGGGATTATTATAATTCAAGGTGAGATTTGGGTGGGAACACAGAGGCAAACCATATCATAGGGAGTTAGGGATTGGGAGAGAAGGAAGAGTTGAGTACAAATGCATAGCATGAGAGACTTGGTGATGAGGAAACCCATATTCATCTGTTCTCACAATGCTAATAAAGACATACCTGAAACCGGGTAATTTATAAACGAAAGAGGTTTAATTGACTCACAGTTCCACATGGCTAGGGAGGCCTCACAATCATGGTGGAAGAGCAATGGACATCTTACATGGCAGCAGGCAAGAGAGAGCTTGTGCAAGGGAACTCCCCTTTATAAAACCTCAGATTTCATGAGAGCTATTCACTATCATGAGAACTGCACAGGAAAGACCTGCCCCCATGATTCAATTACCTCCCACTGGGTCTTTCCCACAACACATGGAAATTCTGGGAGCTGCAATTCAAGATGAGATCTGGGTGGGAACACAGCCAAACCATATCAAAACTATTCTATTTTATGACTGTGGTGGTCAATACATGACTTCATGCATTTGCCAAAATCTGTATAACTATACCCCATAAACAGCATATTTTACCATATTTTTTAAAAAACCTTTGCAACAGCCTGTATAACCATTAAAATTGAAGCCTATTTCCATATCCTGTACTCTTTTGCATAATATTTCTTCACCTCAAATTGCTCACTCATTCCATTGCTTACTATGCTATAGCAATACAGTTCTTAGTAAACAAAGTAACTTCAACCCTCATGTTATTGTACTTGCCATCAAATTCCTAGAATATCCTTTTCCCCAGGTCGTTATTTTGTTAACTCCTTCTTATCCTTCACATCTCAACTTCAATGTCAACTATCAGATATGCACCCTTAACAGCCAATCTTATATTACCTTCGCTCTATCGTATTGCCTTGCTTAGTTACTTCACAATTTCCAGAACCTAAAATTATTTTATATATGTTTTTACTTATTTGTTACAAGTTCCCATCTCTAGAATACAAGCTCCATGGAGTGAGGTGTCATTTTTCTCCTTTTCAAAAACAGTAAAATCCCCAGGCATATAACAGCCAAGTGATAAGTATTTGATAAATGAATGACTGAATTTTAAAACTATTATGTTAAGTGTTCTGAGACAATCCCTCCAAATTTCCCCCAGGCAACACTAGACTTTTACAAAAAGGAAGAAAATAAATGGCTTGTATGCAACTATAGTATTTCTACAACAAAGTAGATTATGAATTAATTGGTCAAATAATTTGTAAAAGAGGCTATTGAGCATGATCAAAAATCTCCATGGTGCCCTTAAGGTCCAGAATTCTGTTATAATTTTGTTTGAACACAGATTCATCCATTATTAGACTTCAGTAGTGGTTACCTAAGAAAAAGTATACTCAGAGACAGATTACTTTTTATCTCAAAAAATAATAATACTGACAGTCATCAAGATGGCTGACTAGAGGTGCCCAGCACTCTTCTCTCCTGAAAAAAAAGACCAAAATAGCAAGTAGATAACCACATGTCCAATAGCATAAGCAAAACCACTGGGATTCAGCAGAGAAGTAACAGTGACCCGGAGGCATGGAAACTTGAGATTGCACCATAAAGAGAGAAGCAAACCAGATGGTCAGGATCAGTTAAGAGCCAGGAAAGACTCCCCATTGCAGGAAAAATATACATGAGAGATCCCCAATGGTCCACCTTCCCACCACAGATGCTTGTAATCCTAACTACAGGTGAGCCCCTCAACCCTCCCATACCCTGAGCCTACAGGCAGCACAATTATGTTATCCCTGCAAGGGAATTCATACTTCATCTTATCCACCACCAGCACCCAATTTGCTGCCCAGCATTACTTTCAGAGTGGAGCCAACACCAGACTATATCCTGCCTGGAGCCCAATAACTCCTACATCTCCATATCCTTGGGGCCCCATCAACATTCTCCCACATCTGCCCAGAGGGCTGCAGCATCACACCAGCTGGACCTAGAGGTGGGCCATGTCTCTGATACCCAAGCCCATGCAACACCCTACAACACAGGGAATAGACAGTCCAGCACATCGTGGAGGCTGCTCCTAAGACATAGGGAGCCAAAGCACATGCTCCTTATAGCCTGAGAGCCACCTGCCCAAGCCTCCACAACAGTGATCCTGCCCCCACCCCAGCAGCCATTGTATACCCAATCACACTGCCTGGGTACCTAAAACCTAGTCCACCTTGCCTCCCACAATTACTACCAACACCCACATACTTCACCAAGAGGCCCAAAGACCTCTACTACCATGGCCGATACATGTGTGCACCTCCTGAGATGGCTCAAAGATAAGCCTTCTTGGGTCACCACTGTTACTATTGGCACCCACACACACTACCTTGGAACTCAAGGACCAGCCTACCAGGTGTCCCCATGTCATCACCACTGACACCTGCATGCTCTGCCCAGGGTCCGAAGGAGTAGCCCAAGGAACAGACAAGCCAGACTATGGCTGCCACTGCCCGTGCCTGTGCACCACACCCAGGGTGCTGAGGACTAGCCAGCATAGGTTCTGTTGTCACTACCACCAGTGCCCACACACCCAATTTAGGGGCCCAAGAACTAGCCCACCCAGAGTCCTCCCATCACAGCCAATACCCACACAAACTATTTAGGGACCTGAGGACTGATTCATCTGGTGCTCACCCAGGCCACCCAGGGACCTGAGGACTGGCCTGACTGGCACCCCAGTTTCCAGCAAAGTCTCACCACAGCCTGCACAAATAACGACAACCACTAGGGAATTCACAGACACCACTGACGTTAATTACAGCCAAAGAAATCATATGGAGATTACACTCTGGCACCCACTCAGAACCTAAGCCAAAGTACCCTAACCAACAGGCACTACAGATACACCAACAAGAAATCATATTTCCCTATGAAAACTACTCCATAAAATTAGAAAATGCTACAGTTACACCAGATGCATAGATATCAACATAAACATCAACAAGAAACACGAAAAAGCAAGTAAACACAACACCTCCAGAGGAACACAGTAATTCTTCAATAACAGACCCCAAAAGACATCTATAAAATACCTTAAAAGGAACTCAAAATAATAATATTAAAGAAACATAGTAAGATACAAGTAAACACAGATGGACAATACAAAGAAATCAAGAAACTGATTTGTGATCTGAAAGAGAAATTTAACCAAAAAAAAGATATGAGAAAAGAAACAAAGAGAAATCTTGGAATGAAATAATTCAATGAATGAAATGAAATGTATAATCAAGACCTTTAACAACAGACTATATTAAGAAGAAAAAAACAGTTTCTAACCTTGAAGATAGGTCTTTTGAAAATTACCCAATGTAAAAAATAAAAAACAAAAGAGTGAAAAAGAATGAAGAAGGCTGGGCATAGTGGCTTACACCTGTAATTGTAACACTTTGGGAAGCCAAGACTGGAGGATCACTTGAGCTCATGAGTTTGAGACCAGCCTGGGAAAACATAGCAAGACTTCATCTCTACTAAAATTTTAAAAAATTAACTAGGCATGGTGGTGCATGACTGTGATCCCAGCTACCTGGGGATAGGGGACTGAGGCAGAAGGATTGCTTGAGCCTGGGAGGTCAACACTGCAATCAGTCATGATTATGACACTGTGTGAGAGAGAGAGATTCTGTCTAAAAATAATTAATAAATAATAATAATAAGGCCTACATGACATACAGGACAACATCAAGCAAATAAACATTCAAATTTTGTAGAGAGAGAAGAAACAGGAGAAGGCATAGAAAACCTATTTAATGAAATAATAGCTAAAAGTTTTCCAAGTCTTTTGAGAAATACAGACATCCAGATACAGGAAGTTCAAAATTATCCAAATAAATTTAACTCCAAAATTCCTCTCCAAGGCAAATTATAGCCATGTTTTCAAAGTCAAAGACAAATAAATAATTACAAAGCCAGCAAGAGAAAATCATCAAGTCACATATAAGGGAATTTCCATCGCATTAGCAGTAGATTTCTCAGCAGAAACTATATAGGCCAGGAAAGAATGAGATGATATAGTCAAAGTGATGAAAGAAAAAAAAAATGGCTGTCAAGAATAGTATACTCAGCAAAGCTATTCTTCAGAAATGAAAAAGAATGAGTCTCCATCAGACAAACAAAAACTGAGAGACTTTGTCACCACTAGACCAGCCCTGCAAGAAATGCTTAAGCAAGTCCTACAACTGAAAGCAAAAGGATGATATATACCATCATGAAAACACATGAAAGTATAAATAAAACTCACAGGTAAAGCAAATACACAATTATGGAAGCAAAAGGAATTAAACCTTATCACTACAGAAAACCGCCAAATCCCAAAATAAATAATAGGAGAAGATGAAAAAACATAAGGATATGCAAAACAATCAGAAGCTATCTAACAAAATGACAAGAGCCACTCCTCACCAATCTATAACAACCTTGAATGTAAATAGTTTAAAACCTCAATTAAAAGCTATAGGCCAAATGAATGAATCAAAAAAGATCCAACTATATGCTGCCTACAAGAAACTCACTTCACCTGTAAAGATACATAGACTGAAAGTGAAGGAATGAAAAAGGATTGTCCATGCAATGGAAATCAAAAGCATGCACGAATAGCTACACTTTGATAAAATAGGCTTTAAGTAAAAACAAAAAGAGACAAACGGGGTTATTATATAACATAAAGGAATCAATTTAGCTGGAGGATATAACAATTGTAAATATATATACGTGATACAGAGCACCAAGATATATAAAGCAAGTATTATTAAAAGTAAAGAGAGACATAGACCTTAATACAATAATCATTGGGAACTTCAACACCTCACTTTTAGAATTGGACAAATCATCCAGTTGGCCAATTAACAAAGAAACATCAGATTTAAACTGCATGATAAGCAAAATGGACCTAATAGACATTTACAGAACATTTTATCCAAAAACTACAAGATACATATTCTTCTCATCAGCATGTGAAATGTTCTGCTGGATGAACTACATGCAAGACCACAGAACAAATATCAATAAATTAATTAAAAATTTTATTAAGTATCTTCTTAGACCATAATGGAATATGACTAGAAATTAGTAACAAGAGGAACTCTGGAAACTGTGCAAATACATGGAAATTTAAAAACATGCCCCTGAATGACCAAAGGGCCAATTAGAAAATTTAAAGGGAAATCAAAAAGTTTCTTGAAAAAGATGAAATTGGAAACAACATACCAAAACGTATGGGATACAACAAAAATAGTACTGAGGGAATTTTACAGCAATAAATCCATACATTAAAAATTAGAAAAACTTCAAATAAAGAATTTAATGATCCATTTTGAAGAACTAGAAAAGTGAAAACAATAAAAACCCAAAATTAGTAGCAGAAATAAATAATAAAGAATAAACTAGAACTAAGCAAAATAGAAACTAATAAAATACAAAAGTCAACAAACAAAATGTTGTTTTTTAAAAGATAAACAAAATTGAAAAACCGTTAGCTAGATGAAGAATAATAGAAGACACAAAATTAAATCAGAAATGAACAAGGAGACATTACAACTGATACCACAAAAATACAAGGAATCACTAGAGACTATTATGAATAAATATGCCAACAATTGAGAAATCCTAGAGGTAATGGATATGTTCCTGGACACATACAACCTAGCAAGATTAAACCAGGAAGAAAGAGAAAACCTGAGCAGACCAATAATGAGTAATGGGATTGAATTAGTCATAAAATGCGTCACAACACATTAAAGCTGAGACCCGGATAGTTTTCCTGCTGAATTCTACCAAATTTTTAAAGAACACCAACTCTTCTCAAACTATACCAAAAAATTAAAGAGGAGGGATTTCTTCCTAACTCATTCTACAAGGCCAGCATAACCCTGATACCAAAACCAGACAAGGACAGAATTTAAAAAAAAAAGAAATAAAGAAAACCACAGGCTAAAATCCCTGATAAACATACATGCAAAAGTCCTCAACAGAATACTAGCAAACCAAACAAGACATCAAAAACATAATATACCATGATTAAGCAGGATTTACCTTAGGAATGTGAGGATTGTTCAACATATACAAATCAATAAGTATGATACATTACACCAACAAAATGAAGGACAAAAACCATCTGATTTCAATAGATAAAGAAAAGAGCATTTGATAAAATTCAACATTCCTTCATGATCAAAATTCTCAACAAAGTAGGTATAGAAGGAACACATCTCAACGTAATAGAGGCCATATATGACAAACTCACAGCTAACATCATACTGAATGGGGAAAAGCTAAAAGCCTTTCCTCTAAGAACTAGAGCAAGACAAGGATGCCTACCTTTCATTGGTCTTCATCAACATAAGAGCAATTAGGCAAGAGAAAAAAAGAAAGGGCATCCATCTGAAAAGAGGAAGTCAAATTGTCCCTTGCAGATGATATGATCTTATATAGAGAAAACCTAGACTGTAGCAATACACTTTTAGGACTGACAAATGAATTCAGGAAAGTTGCAACACACAAAATCAACATACAAAAACTGGTAGCATTTCTATACACCAATGACAAACTAGCTGAAAAAAAGAACAAGAAAGCAATCTCATTCACAATAACTACAAATAATAATAATAATAATAAAATAGCCATGAATAAAATTAACCAGGAAGGCGAAAGACCTCTACAAGGAAAACTACAAAACATTGGTGAAAGAAATTGAAGGGGACACATATAGAAAGACATTCTATGTTCATGGATTAGAAGAAAACTGTTGTTATAAAGATCCTATCACCCAAAGCATCTACATATGCAATGCAATTCCTATCAAAATACTAATGACTTATTCACAAAAATAGAAAAACAATCATAAAATTTATATGAAAACACAAAAGACCCTACACAGTCAAAGCAATACTGAGCAAAAAGCTGGAGGCAAAACAATGCCAAAATTATACCAAAATAAACTACAAATATACAAAAGTTATGCCAAAATATACTACAAAGCTATAATAACCAAAATAGCATGGTATTGACATAAAATCAAACACATAGAATGGAACAGAATAGATAACCCAGAAATAAATCCACGTACTTACAGCCAACTGATTTTTTTTTTAATTTATTTATTATTATTATACTTTAAGTTGTAGGGTACATGTGCATAACGTGCAGGTTTGTTACATATGTATACTTGTGCCATGTTGGTCTGCTGCACCCATCAACTCGTCATTTACATCAGGTATAACTCCCAATGCAATCCCTCCCCCCTCCCCCCTCCCCATGATAGGCCCCGGTGTGTGATGTTCCCCTTCCTGAGTCCAAGTGATCTCATTGTTCAGTTCCCACCTATGAGTGAGAACATGCGGTGTTTGGTTTTCTGTTCTTGTGATAGTTTGCTAAGAATGATGGTTTCCAGCTGCATCCATGTCCCTACAAAGGACGCAAACTCATCCTTTTTTATGGCTGCATAGTATTCCATGGTGTATATGTGCCACATTTT